>NW_024714177.1:5231961-5539461 GCF_018991925.1 Homarus americanus | reverse complement strand
TTGTTTTTTTCCTGTGATGTCAGTTTTCAAAATTGTTGACTATGTTTCTCTGATACTATAGCCCCTGTGACTAGCGCTAGGACTACGATGATATAATAACATTCGCGCTAGGACTATGGTGAGACGATAACAGCGCTGGGACCACGATGATAACACTAGCGCTAGGACTACAAGGAGATGATAACACTAGAGCTAGGACTACGATGAGACGATAACACTAGCGCTAGGACTACAAGGAGATGATAACACTAGTGCTAGGACTACGATGAGACGATAACACTAGCGCTAGGACTACAAGGAGACGATAACACTAGTGCTAGGACTACGATGAGACGATAACACTAGCGCTAGGACTACAAGGAGACGATAACACTAGTGCTAGGACTACGATGAGACGATAACACTAGCGCTAGGACTACAAGGAGACGATAACACTAGTGCTAGGACTACGATGAGACGATAACACTAATGCTAGGACAATAATATGAGGGATGATAAAAATAGCGCTAGAAATATAACAAAATAATAAAACTAGCGCCAGGGCTTTTACAAGAGAGATGAAACGTTTACTACTCTTACACAATTATATACCTTGAGTGCCTCCTTCAACCTCCTCGTTAAGACGTAAACAACCGCTGAAGGACACAACCTGACCCAGAAATAACAACAACAACAACAACCACCATGAATCCCATTTCTCTATCACGGAGATTCTATTACAAGGGCGTCATTAGAGATAGAATTTCTCTTTTACGCGGGAGGTAATCGCTACGGACTTCATCAGCGGAGGAGAAGATGAAGAGAGTATGAATTAGCCCAGTGCTAATTACTCATGAAAGTTAGCGGGATTAATTTTCATCAGTGAAGAGTAATTGACCGAACAAGTTGAAGAAAAATTATGCTGATGAGATGGAGAGTGTCAGTGTGGCGGTCTGTCTGATGAAAAGTGTAGGTCCCCCCTCTTGATGAAGAGTGTAGGTCCCCCTCTTGATGAAGTGTGTAGGTCCTCCTCTTGATGAAGTGTGTAGGTCCCCCCTCTTGATGAAGTGAGTAGGTCCCCCCTCTTGATGAAGTGTGTAGGTCCCCCTCTTGATGAAGTGTGTAGGTCCCCCCTCTTGATGAAGTGTGTAGGTCCTCCTCTTGATGAAGTGTAGGTCCCCTCTTGATGAAGTGTGTGTAGGTCCCCCTCTTGATGAAGTGTAGTCCCCTCTTGATGAGGTGTGTAGGTCCCCTCTTGATGAAGTGATGAAGTGTGTAGGTCCCCTGCCAGTAAATGTGTAGGTCCCCTCTTGATGAAGTGTGTAGGTCCCCCTCTTGATGAAGTGTGTAGGTCCCCCTCTCTTGATGAAGTGTGTAGGTCCCCACCTCTTGATGAAGTGTGTAGGTCCTCCCCTCTTGATGAAGTGTGTAGGGTCCCCTCTTGATGAAGTGTGTAGGTCCCCTCTTGATGGAAGTGTGTAGGTCCCCCTCTTGATGAGTGTGTGAGTCCCCCTCTTGATGAAAGTGTAGTCCCCCTCTTGATGAAGTGTGTAGGTCCCCTCTTGATGAAGTGTAGTGTAGGTCCCCCTCTTGATGAAGTGTGTAGGTCCCCCTTCTTGATGAAGTGTGTAGGTCCTCTTCTTGATGAAGTGTGTAGAGTCCCCCTCTTGATGAAGTGTGTAGGAGTGTGTGGGTCCCCTCTTGATGAAGTGTGTAGGTCCCCCTCTTGATGAAGTGTGGGTCCCCTCTTGATGAAGTGTGGGGTCCCCCCTCTTGATGAAGTGTGTAGGTCCCCCTCTTGATGAAGATGTGTAGGTGCCCCCTCTTGATGAAGTGTGTAGGTCCCCCCTCTTGATGAAGTGTGTAGGTCCCCTTCTTGATGAAGAGTGTAGGTCCCCTCTTGATGAAGTACAATTCCCTCTCTCTTGAAGTGTAGTCTCCTCCTCTTATCTCCTTATTGCGGAAGTGTGACCCCCCTCCCCTCTCTACCTCCAACTCAAGAGTACAGTATTGCCTGACGTGTTCTTCACATATACAGTTATAAACCCTCGTCCTTAATCACTCGTCTTCCTGTTTGTTATTATAAGGTTAAAAAGCCAAGTGAACTAATATGATATCTTCCTTAAATATGATTATATACAGCATCCTGCCAAGGTGGTGAAGTAACCCAGTATCTGCTGAATGCCAGGAATCAGCACACTAACACCTGCCCGGCTACCCACCACCATAACAGAGATGTATGATTGTAGAAATATTTATTCATTATAATATTTTTCACTCCAAGTTATATATATATATATATATATATATATATATATATATATATATATATATATATATATATATATATATATATATATATATATATATATATATATATATATATATATATATATATATATATATTTCAGTGTATAACTTCATATTTCTGTTTGTGTTATATTTGCATGTCATTATATCTTAACTGGTCAAGGGATTCTGTCAATATATAAATACAATGAGGTAGTCTAAAGGGTCGTGGATATTTCACCTATAAACGTATGTGTGGATGGACAGAGTGACAGGAAGAGACGGGACGGATTGTTAGAAATGAAGAGTACCGTACATGAGAGAGAAAAGAGGAAGGGAAAAGAAACGAGAGAGTGTAATAAGAGGAAGTGGAGGAGGGGGAGGTTAAAATAGAGTAAGGGAAAGAAGGAGACTAATTATAAACAGGAGACAATGAAGGAAGAGAGAACAAGAGGGATGGTAATTAGGAGAGGGAGAATGAAAGAATTATTATTAATTATTATTATTTTTTTTTTGGGGGGGGTAGAGAATGAAAGAGGGTTGAATGAGTGATGGAAAGAGTTGATGGATAAGGGAAGGAAAGTTAGAAATTGACATAGGGACGATTGAGAATGGGTAGAAGGCCAAAAGACGCGAATGTAGAGAGTAACAGTAGAGTCACCTTGGATACATGAGGCCAGGCTACCTCTCACCAGTGTGTGTGTGTGTGTGTGTGTGTGTGTGTGTGTGTGTGTGTGTGTGTGTGTCCTATATTGACATTTATTCCTCACTCTTCGTCCTTCACTCTTCCTCTCTCTCTTTACACTGCTTCGCTCTATCTCCCTCACTCCTTTCTCTCTCAATCTCCCTCACTCCATCTCTCACTCTGTCTAACTCTTCCCAACTCCAACTTTCACTCTGCCTCATTCTTCCTCTCACTCACACGCTCTCTCGCTCCCCCTCTCACTTTCCCTCACACTCCCTCTCACACTCCCTCTCTCGCTCTGCCTCTCACTCTCCATCTCACTTCCCCTCTCACTCTCCCTCTCACTCCCTCTCACTTTCCCTCACACTCCCTCTCATACTCCTCACTCTCCATCTCCTCTTACTCCCTTTCACACTCCTTCTCACTCTCCATCTCACACCCCTCTCACTTTCCCTTTCACTCCCTCTCACTTTCCCTCTCACTCTCCCTCTCCATATCACACTCCCTCTCACTCACCCCTCGGCCATTTACTCGGAGCCGTCCACATATGGGTTCATTAAATAGTAGTTAATCTGTTCACGTACTGTACTGTATATAGTTGCTGATAAAATAGTGACGGTGTAACTGTTTTAGTAGTGTGAGGGAGGGGTGGCCAGGGAGGGAGGAGGGAGGGTGGCCAGGGAGGGAGGAGGCAGGGTGACCAGGAAGGAAGGGAAGGGAACCAGGAAGGGAGGGAAGAGTGGAGGAATGGAAGAGAGGAGGTGGGGAAACCTAAGAAGAAACACATGAGGAGGAAGTGAAGGAGGAGGAGGAGGAGGGAGAAGCAGATGAAGAAGAGGCGGCGGCGTCAGGAGGAAATGAAGGTAAAATATGGCGGCCCAAACTCTTGCGTTAACTAGAAATAAAGACAAATAACCAGAGAGAGAAAGAGAAAAGAGGGAGAATACGAGAGAACGATGACCTTATAAATAAAACAAATCGGTGGAGAAGGAGTAAGTAGCAAGAGAGAAGGAGGAGGATGATGAAGAGAGGGAGAGAGAGGTGGGGTGGGGGTGAAGAGTGAGGGTGGTGATTGGTGGGGTGAACAGTGAGGGTGATGATTGGTGGGGGTGAAGAGTGAGGGTGGATTGGTGGGGGTGAACAGTGAGGGTGGTGATTGGTGGGGATGAAGAGTGAGGGTGGTGGTTGGTGGGGGGTGAACAGTGAGGGTGATGATTGGTGGGGGTGAACAGTGAGGGTGGTGATTGGTGGGGGTGAAGAGGGTGTGTGTGTGTGTGTGTGTGGAAGGTGAGGGTGAAGAGTGAGTGTGTGTGGAGAGTCGGGAGAGGTCTTTGGTGCTCCCATTTGTCAGGCAGTAAACTACCCGCGTGAGCTTCTCGAGAAAAAACCCAGGCAGTGTGTGTGAGTGTATTTGGTTTCTTTTCGTGCGTTTGTGTTTTCGTGTGAGTGTTTTTCTTGGTGTGTGTGTGCTGGCGAGTAAAGTGATAACAATGCATTGCGTCACAGATAACCTTAACCAAGATGATTAAAGTGTTTCGCGAATCTTCACTTCCTTGTTGTTCCATATAGTAAGGTTCTGTAGGTCTAATACATCATAACAAACGATATAATATTTAAACAATTCTTTATTTTATTTTTCTTGCTGGACCTAATCCATTTTTACGATGAAGAAGAAACGGCTCCATAAATAACACCCTCCCGGAAATAATATTCCTCGGTTCACGTAGCGTGCGGCAACAAGATGCGCGAGGTGTGAGGTGCGCTGGTCGGTAAGGCTGTACCCTATCCCAGGGTGATCGGGAGCTCCAGCTCTACATCCTCCCGTCCACCCCTGATGCTTCACCTTTAAATCCCAAGGTAGACTCGTAGTTTGAGGCTGCACACTGCGAGTACAGTAGTGAGACATTAAAAAGTTGGCGACCCCCGGGGGTGTGTGTGTGTGTGTGTGTGTGTGTGTAAGGTCCGGCTGGTGACCAGGCCTCGCTAAGTGCGTGTTATGACGGAGGGTTGAAGGTCCGGTTGGTGGACAGGCCCTGCTAAGTGCGTGCATGACGGAGGGTTGAGGGTCCGGCTGGTGACCAGGCCTCGCTAAGTACGTGTTATGACGGAGGGTTAAAGGTCCGGCTGGTGGACAGGCCCCGTTAAGTGCGTGTTATATACAGCTGATCGTAAGTTCCGGCTAGGGCTAAACCATCAGGCTTGGAAAAATACTTCGTCCTGGGATGAAATGAATGAGACTGCTGAGGATGGATGAGATGTGGCTGAGGATGCATGAGATGGCTTAGGATGGATGAGATGCGGCTGAGAATGGATGACGCCTGGTTGAGGATGAGTGAGACTCGGCTGAAGAAGCCTGAGATCCTCCTGAGGATGGACGAGATTCGGCCTAGGATGTATGACGCCTGGTTGAGGATGGGTGAGACTGCTGAGGATGGATAAGACTCGACTGGGGATAGATGAGGGCCGGCTAGGGGTGGATGATGCCTGGCTGAGGATAGATGACGCCTGGCTGAGGATGGATAGGCTCCTCTTTTGGGTAAAGGTCTGGGGTCATATCCTTGTTGTAGTTTGTTGTAGGAAAGAAAAAACTAATGTGGTAATATTAGCCGTGCTGTGTGTGACCGTCACTGGCAGCGAGGATACTCATGTCTTATATTACCTTCAAACGGGACATTAAGGTGGTGAGGCTGTATCATGTTGGGGATTTATATCTTGATACCAATATTAAAATGGTCGACCCTAAGACTGTAGTAATAAAGTGATGCACCAAGATTAAGCTCGGCCTATGTTTGCCTCCAAGACATAAGGTTGTTTAGAGACGTTAAGGAATATTTAACTGAAGACTTACTGTTTGTTTGTGATTGTTATATATTCTCTGGGTCTTGGGAATCTAGAGATGATGTCAATTTTCATCTTCCTTGCTTCTAGAACAGATAATTATTTTTTTCTAAGTTTTTAAGTATTAAATTCAGCGAGGCAGGGTCTGGTAGCAATTTTAAGTTTTGTTGTTAAGAAATTTATAATTATCTTCTGAGAGGAGAACAAGAAGTACGAACATCAAAGACCATTGCGATAGTTTTTTTTTTTTTTTTTTTTAATAAATAATGTTATGATTATTATACTATTAAGCACTAGACAGGATAATATACAAGGGGTTGTTAATAGTTCCCTGATGGTGTAAGCAGTAAAGGATCTGAGGGTGGAGTAAACCCGTCCCAGATGTACTCGTATTGTAGACTGTTCCTCGCCGGAGCACCGTCTACCGTATTATATCCCTGGCTGTAAACGGATACTGGGAGCGCTGTTGAAGGCTTCATTTTTAAAGACGAGTACAGCGTCGCCAGCCAATCACTGTACTCTTAGTAATCATCCAGGGATATGACAGGCGGTACTTAAATACCCTTGACCCAGCTGGGAGACTACAGAACGAGACAAAAATGTAGGGTAAAACTCTTTTAAAATTGCCATCCTTCCTCACTCACTCACGCCGTTGATGGTCGTAAGTGATACTTAAGGCTACTCTGTCGTGGGTGTGATGGATCATGAACAGCGGAGGCGGTGGTATCGACACGTAAAAGCCTGGTGGGGGAGGTAAATGGCTAGTGGGGACAGGATGCATAATGTGAGGGTGAGTTGTTTTGACGGTAAGTGGATGTGTGATGTAGGTAGGGTGGCACTGGTGTATGTAGGGTGGCACTGGTGTATGTAGGGTGGCACTGGTGTATGTAGGGTGGCGCTGGTGTATGTAGGGTGGCACTGGTGTATGTAGGGTGGCACTGGTGAATGTAGGGTGGCGCTGGTGTATGTAGGGTGGCACTGGTGTATGTAGGGTGGCACTGGTGTATGTAGGGTGGCACTGGTGTATGTAGGGTGGCACTGGTGTATGTAGGGTGGCACTGGTGTATGTAGGGTGGCACTGGTGTATGTAGGGTGGCGCTGATGGTCCTAGTGTGGATGTCTGGTGTTCTTGGTGTGGATGTCTGGTGGTCCTAGTGTGGATGTCTGGTGATCCTAGTGTGGATGTCTGGTGATTCTAGTGTGGATGTCTGGTGATCCTAGTGTGGATGTCTGGTGATTCTAGTGTGGATGTCTGGTGATTCTAGTGTGGATGTCTGGTGGTCCTAGTGTGGATGTTTGTCTGGTTTGTGTTGGGTTCAATTCGCAGTTGTTGGTCTTGAGAGTTAATAGAGAATGAAAGCTACTTGAACCTTTTTTTTTCCCCCCACAACAAAAAAATTAACAGAAGCCACGTGACTGTCTGATGATTTAATATATAATATCCTTGAGTGTTATTTACCGTTATAGACTTACGGTAGATGGGAGAACTGTTGAGAGAGTACAAGTAATATATATTAGAAACTCAACATTTACCGATTTCATGAACGGTATAGGGAGTATTTCTAGTAATGAATGCTGTGCTATTAATTTACCAGGTAATTAATAAGTGTCAAGGGGTAAGGGAATGGTGATGAATATTGATGGTGGTGCTCTCAGATGGAAGGATTTTATCTTAATTCCAATGAGGTTATGACGGACTTCAGGTAACACGTGGGAGGAATTAATTCATCGAAATTAAAATGAACCAGATTAAATACTATACGGAGTAGCTTAGTTTATATTGACTTTACGATGAATTAAATATTGATGTATGTATTTTAATTTACGATGACTGTGTTGTTATGTTCGTGGTTTGAGATTATTTGATGTAGCCAAGCCGGGGGAAGGTCACGGTGCTTGTTTTATCTGATGTTTTCTACTCCGTCCAGTAATCTCTCTCTCTCTCTCTCTCTCTCTCTCTCTCTCTCTCTCTCTCTCTCTCTCTCTCTCTCTCTCTCTCTCTCTCTCTCTCAACATTGTATAAAACTTTTCCCGGTTGTTGAATTTTAATCTCCCTCACACTATAGTAATGTTTTGTATCTTCCTTCGTTGATTTATATCCTCAGTGAACTGTTTATCAAACCTGTGGCCGCCTGGTCGGTACAATTTCCATAACTTATTGCTAGTATGTTGGTGTTGTTGCTCTTACCCTCATTTACTGTAGTGCAAATAGGTGGTGAATATATTATTGGACTCTTAGACAATCATGTTTCCTATTTCATTGAACTGTTATATAAATTGGTTACAAAAGTACACCAGCCTCGTGATAAACACAGTCAGTCAGTCACCAGTACACGATGGTCGGGCTCGGTGAGTTGGCGGCCGCACTTGCTTTAGCATTTTGCTTTGTAGATTTTTTTTGTTGATTTGCAATTAAGCGGCTGACGCGTACGATTGCAATTAACCACTGTATCTCACGCGTCATTGAGTTGGGTTAAATTTGACGTTCATGTTTGGCAACGCATACAGCTATGTGACGTCACTCCAGCACGCTTGTGGATGACGTCTACCTGAGACCAACAAGAGGCCGTCACTTACATTTTGCACGTCACTCACTTCAATCAAGATTAAGATCGTTTTATTAACCAAATTGTGATGTAATTTTGTTGCTTCTTTCTCACCAACATACTGTTTGACTTTACATGTGTTTGATGGTTAAATGTAAGATGTGCGTTTGGTTAGGTTAGGTTAGGTGAATTTCTTTATTGCTATCTCTATTTGTGTTCTTTCTACCTGGACGGATGTATCACGTCTTCCAAGGTTTAATTCAATAATAACTTTGTCTAACTAATTTAAGTACACCCAAACAATTAACAGATTTCGTTTTTTTTATTATAACTTTAATTAATGTTTAGTTAATCTCAGCAGAGATGGTGGGTGGTGGCAGGTGCCTATAGTTTACCTCCTGTGGACGAGGTAGAGGGAGAGATCTGTTGTATTACTCTCAGTTCTCTCCTTCTCTATCTATTGTAATTCTCGTTTGTTCCTTATCTTCCTTACATCTCTTATCTTGTCTTCCTTCTTACCCCATCATTGTTCCTTCCCTCGCTCTATCCCTCCTTTATTACCTCACTATTTTGGTTCGGTATATCCTCTTTTCCCCTTTCTATCCATCGTCATTCTCTTCTCTTCCCCCATTTTCTTTTGGTATCTTTCCTATTTTTCATTTCCCTTTCCCATTTCCTCAGGTACGATATTTTTCATTTTTCCTTCCTCCCGCCACCTCCTCCGTCTCCCCCATCCCCCACCTATTTTATACCTCGCTCGTGGGGTCTTCCCGTTGCCTCATAACTCTGCAGATTCTTGCAAATTGTTTTCAGCCCCCTTGCAAATTATGCTGATGCTCGTAACACTCTCTGAACAAATTGCGTTTTCAAAAGGGTGAATATGTATAAGGGTTAGTGCGTCATAGTGCCTTCCTGTGTGGTGCATACGTGCGGTGGAATGGTGGTTCGTCGTCCTGCTTAGTGCACAGGGTGAAGTGGTGGAATCCCTTGGTACTGCTTACAGGGTGAATTATTAGTGGGCTGTCATACTGTGGTCTTATAATTACGGATGAGGGGATAATAACAGGAATGTTAATGGGTAAAGTTGAGGGTAGGAGGGCCAGGGGAAGGCAGAGACTGGGATGAATGAATGTAATTAAAAACTGGGTCCCCAGAAAGATACAAAAACCTTGGAGGATTGGTAAAAACAGCCCGAGAACGTGTAGAGTGAATGACTGTGGTCCCCAACCCTAGATTTGAGGACGGTACTCTGATTGATTGATACACAGTAACCAAGCAGGGACTCTTGTCACTCATTGCCATACACTTATTACTCGAGGGTATTAGGTCTATGGCTGTATTGCTTTTCTGCCATGAATCGATATTAGACCTGCCACGAAGTACTGCCATTACGACTAAGGTGCAAGAAATACCTGATCTTAAGGAAACAGAAGGGTCATCATTATATATATATATACCGAAAATATCTACTTTTATTCTTTCTTTCTTTCTTTCTTTCTTTCTTTCTTTCTTAAGTCTTCTCTTGGTCTAGTTTTCGCTAACGCAGATAGTGGTGACCTTCATGGTGACCTGATGGTAATTCAATGATGTTTTTGTTTTCCTGAATAACTTTTATCTCGCATCTTATCACATGTGTTGTGTTGGGCAATACTACATTAATGTCACCTGGTATATAATATCTTAACTATAGAAACATTGATTTACGATGTATAACGAACAAAGATAATGACACTCATTATGGGCTCACGAGGGGAGATATGCAAAATTAGACAGCAATGAATGCAACACCAAACTCAAAGGGAGATTAACTTACCAAAATACAGACTGGAGTTTTATATTTAGTGTGGCAGCAGGATCATTTTCTCGGGTGTCATCATAAGAATATCGGGGATTTATGCATGGCAATATCCGGCACTGGAGTGAATAGTTGTGACTGGAATATCAAACAGGGAGCTGTGAGGTCAGTAGCTGGGGTGGGTCTCTGCTCCCCTTGTTATTGTCCATTGTTAGTCCAGCTACTTCACTGCGCTCGGCTGGTCATCTGTGTGTCCGTCGTCTTAAACTCCACCTCATATACGCTCTACACCTCCCACATATTAGTGTTGCTTCACCAAATTTACCCTAAATCGTCTTTGAGTGAAGCTTAAGAACCCTGTTGATGTTAATGCAGCTTAAAACTCACATGTCTTTAAATTTTGGTCTTATTTCTTAAAAGTTTTGCAACTGCGTTAGTGTGTTAATAACTATTTTCATTTCATTTACGTGTTACAGAATGTTTGCCACGGTAATATGGTGCACGTGAAGCAATTTTTTGTCTTAATAAGAAACGAAGGATCACCTGTAGAATCTCTACCCCAGCTTATTTTACCTAAAGATTAACCACCTTAACACTAATTGAGGGATGGGGTTAGGTTAGCATTAGGGTGGCTAATCTTTAGGTAAAATAAATTGATTGATTAGCTGGGGTGGAGATTCTTCAGGTGATCCGAAAGTAATTTTAGACGGCAGGTATGAGAACAGCCAAAATCCTGAACTTGGAGAAAAAAAGGAATTATCGACCCCAAGTGTCAAAGAACCGTAAGTTGTGCTTCATGATGGGTGTTAAACGAGCCAGAAATAACCACCCAATTGTAGTAACTCAAGCCCCTCGAGACTCTCTTTGTGAACGGGGGAACACAGCCTCAAGTGGATTATGAAAGCCTGGGAGATGATGATGATGATGATGATGATGATGATGATGATGATGATGATGATGATGATGATGATGTACAACCTCCACGAAAATTTTTAGAATTATACACCAATAGCTCCACTCATCTCTCCACCCGGGAAGACATCAAGAGTCTCTATCTTCCTCTTACCTGAGAAACATAGATCTTGTTGCCCATAATACACGTCTATATTGTATCACTGAGGAACCTGAGCCTCTTGAGCCATCTGGTTAGGCAGCTAAACATAGATGATGACCTTACACATTGTTTATTCTCATTGTATATAACATCCGGGTTTTTTTCTCGGAGTTTTTATGTCGTTTTCACTCTTCCTGTTTTCATTGGTCTATCCTTGTCATCGAAACCCTTACCTAAGTCGTGTTTTCATTCACCTAGTCGTCTCCCACTGAAACCCTTACCTAAGTAGTGTTTTCATTCACCTAGTCGTCTCTCACTGAAACCCTTACCTAAGTAGTGTTTTCATTCACCTAGACGTCTCTCACTGAAACCCTTACCTAAGTAGTGTTTTCATTCACCTAGTCGTCTCTCACTGAAACCCTTACCTAAGTAGTGTTTTCATTCACCTAGTCGTCTCTCACTGAAACCCTTACCTAAGTAGTGTTTTCATTCACCTAGTCGTCTCTCACTGAAACCCTTACCTAAGTAGTGTTTTCATTCACCTAGTCGTCTCTCACTGAAACCCTTACCTAAGTAGTGTTTTCATTCACCTAGTCGTCTCTCACTGAAACCCTTACCTAAGTAGTGTTTTCATTCACCTAGTCGTCTCTCACTGAAACCCTTACCTAAGTAGTGTTTTCATTCACCTAGTCGTCTCTCACTGAAACCCTTACCTAAGTAGTGTTTTCATTCACCTAGTCGTCTCTCACTGAAACCCTTATCTGTGTCGTTTTTATTCATCTGTCTTCCTCTCCTTACAATCACCATACGTCGCTTTCACCGCTCTATCCATATGTCATTAAAAAACCCTAACTTATTTTTATACCTGTTCTACTATCACTTAGTTTTCTCAAGTCTAACCTTCAAGTCTTAACCTTTTCATAATAATAACCCTCACTTAGTTCTCATTTCTTTCGACTCTCTTGACTTTTACGTTTATTTAATATATTGTGTTCTCAGTCAACCTTCTTACGGGGATTTGTTGATTATACTGGCACCTTTTTTTTTACACACGTGACCAACACACTGTCTTTGCCTGGGGTGTTGTAGCAGGAATGTAAGCGACCATGAAACTGTTTCCCCCCAACTCTCTGCAACCCCTACAGCAAAACCACCTTCTCTCTCCCCGGTGCGGCGCCTTGTTAAGTTTTCTCGGTAAAAATTGTTAAGAGTCTGAATGGCAGGTTTGTTGTAGTGCGTTATGCTTCTTTTGTTGACTGTTTCCTGTGTGTCAGTTTTATCTCTTTAGGTGTACACTGAAGTTATTATGTTATATTTTCCTGACGCTCGCTTGTGTGTGGGCGTTTGTTTGTAGGTTTGTGTGTCTTTGTTTGTAGTGTGCATCTTTGTTTGTTTGTGCGCTTGTGTTTGTGTGTATATATGTTTGTGTGTGTCTTTGTATGTTTGTGTGTTTCTTTGTATGCATGTGTGTATATGTGTGTATTTATATGTATGTGTGTGTTTATGTATGTGTGTATATCAGCTCATTGTATTTTCTTTCATATTTGTTTACTTTAAGGTGATAGCTATTTTGCTATATTCTATCTCAATAAATTAATATATCCTAGTTATATTCATTAAACAACACAGTATGTACCCACCATCACAGTATCACCCAACGTAATGTGATTTGGTTGTTTACAAAATAACCGAAATTACATTATAATCTATTCGCTTTGTAATTTTGGTAAAGCAGCGTTTGACTGTGACCAAGTGTAATTCAAGCCGATTAAAACTGCTAGATATCGTATAATTTACCTTTAATCTTACCTGTTCTTGTTATGTATCTTATAGTTCACCTTTACGAGTAACTTGTTGCGAGTACTTATTATTAATAGCACTAGAAGCGTCCCTCACATTTTGTATACTGGTACTGTCAACACCCTCTGGACGCTCCCGTTATGTCAACAAAAAATATCCCACCCTGGTTTTAATACCTGTTGGCGTCCTCAGGTGGGCGGGAGACGGTACCTTTTCCCCCACCACAAACACCACCACTACCACTACTACTATAAGCATTTTCTATATTTTTCTTACTATAGGCCTAATGAAGTGTAAAGTATTTCCTTGATTTTGCTAAAGTGTCTGAGTAATTGTAATATGTTATTTGAGTGACCTTCTCTCCTCTCTCTCTCCCCTCCTCTCCCGTCTGGAAAAAAGTCTTCAGACGCCCGTGTTAATACATTGTCAGGTAGGGGAAATGTTTATTATGTTAATGAGTGGCCCCGACACCCTATTACATGTAAAACTAAAATATTAGAGTCTCCCATGAAGAGCTTGGAAAGAAAACTAAGAAAAGTGTTGTGGAAAATCTAATGGTGTAGCTATAGTGAGTGTGTGTGTGGGGGGCACCCATATTAATTCTACCCACAGCCCTTCATTTTCTCTCTCTCTCTCTACTGTACAGTGATAACCAAAATTCCCTTTACACTTCATAATATCTACTTTTGGGCCAATGTAGGTAATTAGTTCAGTGATTAAACTACTCATTATTTCGTCTCCACTACAAACTGTATCAGAATAAAGGCAGTATTTTAACACGATAATACGAAGGAAATTCTGAGTAACTACGAATCAGAATCTGTGTTATAATCTCCCTATCCTTCCTGACCCTCCTGTGGCGGCTAGGTGTAGTCATGTGTTCAGAGAGTTTTATTATTATCATTGAGTCCAAATGCTGAGGTTGCCGGTTCTATATTTCTTGGTTTGTCCTTGTGTTTTATCGGTGTCTTTCGGTTCATTGAGTTTATATATGACTTATATATAACTTGAAGATTAGCTTAAGGTACAATAAACAATAAAAATAATTATCAGTATCGGTCATGATGAAACTTAACCTAACCTAAGCAAACCCAATCCAATGGGGTGAAACAACACTCGGTAATGTAATTATTCTGGGTAGTTTAGGTGTTGGTTGATCTAGTGTGTGTGTGTGTGTGTGTACAGAGCATTGAGTTATCAAAACATGGTTGTAGCTTACTGGCTATAACTCTTGTTGCTTAATGAAAAATAAACACACGTAGAGAGAGAGAGGGGGGGGCATGAGAGAGAGAATAAAGGGTGAGTGAGAGAGAGTGAGAGACAGGATAGAGAGAGAGAGAGAGAGAGAGAGAGAGAGAGAGAGCCGAATATATACAATATATTACCATCATTTAAAGTCTAGTCTTGAATATGTAATTTTTGTATTTTTGTACGTCACAGAAGCACCACGTCCAGCTACGCATTGAAACGTATGATTGATTAATTTTAACGTGAATAATGAATACCTCAATTTTTCATCTCCTCACACTCCTGTTGGCAATATATGCGGTATACTCTAAAACATATCATGTGGGATATACAAATTTCTTTTTGGTATATTTGGCTGATATATTTTTCTCCTATAACTATCTTCTTTATCATAGGTAATACTGCGGTTACTCATGCCTCATCTAACACTAGGAAGCTATTTATGGTTACCTTACGGGACCACCAGACTGAACGATACACGAGTGACCAGTCATAATGTATCGGTCGCTTCAAAAACACATGACCTCTGTACTTTGTGAGCTCAGGGAGGGGGGGAGGGAGGTCGTGGGTGTTTCTCTCTGATACATCTCGTCTTGGTGACTACAGACTCATCACGGCCCCGCTATACATTAAGGGAAGTCGGTTTATTCTTCCTACACCTGTGACTTTTCCCAACACCTGTGACTTCTCCCTACACCTGTGACTTCTCCCTACACCTGTAACTTCTCCCTGCACCTGTGACTTCTCCCTGCACCTGTGATTTGTCCCAACACCTGTGACTTTTCCCTACACCTGTGACTTTTCCCTGCACCTGTGACTGACTTCTCCTACACCTGGGACTTCTCCCTGCACATGATTTGTCCCTACACCTGTGACTTCTCCCTGCACCTGTGACTTCTCCCTACACCTGTGACTTCTCCCAACATCTGTGACTTCTCCCTACCTGTGACTTCTCCCAACACCTGTGACTTCTCCTACACCTGCCCGACTTCTCCTACACCTGCTTAACTTCTCCCTACACCTGTGACTTTTCCCCCACGTACCTGTGACTTCTCCACCACACCTGTGGCTTGTCCCTACACCTGTGACTTCTCCATGCACCTGTGACTTCTCCCTGTGATTTCTCCTATACCTGTGACTTCTCTCCATATGACTTCTCCCTACCTGTGAGCTGTCCCTACATCTGTGACTTCTCCATGCACCTGTGACTTCTCCCTACACCTGTGATTTCTCCCTATACCTGTGACTTCTCTCTACACATATGACTTCTCCCTGCACCTGTGACTTCCCCCTGCACCTGTGACTTCCCCCTGCATCTGTGACTTCTCTTAACACCTGTAGCATCTCCGGACACCTGTAACTCCTAACACTTGTGACTTGTCCCTGCACCTGTGACTTGTCCCTACACCTGTGACTTCTCCCAACACCTGTGGCTTCTCCCACCACCTGTGACTTGTCCCTACACCTGTGACTTCTCCATGCCCCTGTGACTTTTCCCTACACCTGTGACTTCTCCCTACACCTGTGATTTCTCCTATACCTGTGACTTCTCTCTACATATGGCTTCTCCCTGCCTGTTACTTCTCCTGCACCTGTGACTTCTCCTGCACCTTTGTTGACTTCCCCTACCCGTGGCTTACCCTCTGCCTGTGACTTCCCCTGCATCTGTGACTTCTCCCGACACCTGCGACTTCTCCTAACACCTCTTGAGCTTCTCCCATACACCTGTGACTTCTCTTAACACCTGCCATAACATCTCCCTACACCTGTGACTTCTTCTTACACCTGTGACTTCTTCCTACACCTGTGACTTCTCCCTACACCTGTGACTTCTCCCTACACCTGTGACTTCTTCTTACACCTGTGACTTCTTCCTACACCTGTGACTTCTCCCTACACCTGTGATTTCTTCCTACACCTGTGACTTCTTCCTACACCTGTGACTTCTCCCTACACCTGTGACTTCTTCCTACACCTGTGACTTCTTCCTACACCTGTGACTTCTCCGAACACTTGTGAATTCTCTTTAAAATGTCTTGCAATAGGACAAATTCCTCTCCCCCAACAATAAATCATTACTTTAAATAAGCAATAGACAATACAAAGTGTGAAGTCAAACAAAACACTAGCTAGGAAGACATACGAGGCTTATAGCTGTTTAATGTAGGTTGTGGCGACAGGAAACTAATCAAAATACACCAGACCGGGAATTATAATTTTGGGGCGTCAGAGTGGTGGTGTGTGTGTGGTGGTGGAGGTGGGGTGTGAGAGTGGGTGGTGAATGTGGGATTGTTTGGTGTGTCCTCGGTCACTCTGGCAAGTTGTGATCCGTTGAAGACGATGGTTTAAACTTCGAGAACGATGGCTTAAACCTCCCCGAGGACGATATTTTGACCCCTTGCTTAACCATTTTAGGACAACAGTTAAAACACCTTGAGGATGGTGGGTTAACCCTTTATGAGCATATATCAGGTGGTTCCCATTATGAGTTGCTCTTTTCTGGCTAAATAAACTTTCCATGAGAACCATGGCTTAAAACCTATCTCGATTAACCCTTTCACCGAGTGTCACGCACTTGCTATTTTATTCGGCTTAGGGTAACCTCCCGCTGTGAAAGGGTTAATCAATGGAGAACTGTGCCACAAACCTTTAGTCTTCTAAAGGTTAAGATTAACGTGTTTAGGAGAACCTATCTCACTTGATCCTAGGGTAACCTGTTTGTCTAGTGTGTAAAGGAACCTGCGTGTTGGATAACGTGAAGGACATTGTGGTAGGACTTGTATCGGCAGCTGTCGTGGGAACTGTTCAGGCTTCTTTGAGTAAGGTAGTAGGAGCAGACACGGTTTACACTGTCCAGACGCTGCCCCTCCCCCCATCAGGGAAACACGGAGTCCGACAACCTATAATACAGTCGTTCATTCTTCAACACATTCACACAGCCTCCAGCACAGTCATCACAACTATCAACACATCCAACTCACCCCAGCATTTACACCACTTTCATCATAATCCTCAACACATTCGTCTCTTTTCCAACATTTACACTACATTCATTACAACCTCTTTACACATTCACACATCCTTCAGTTTAATTTTTCATAACCTCAAAATATTCAGAGTACAGCACCTCCATCTCACCCACAAAACCTTCACTTCTTAACATAAACTTCTTATCAATTACACTTTAGTAAAATAGTGTTTGAGATGCAGCTCATTTATGGACAAAACTGAAACACAAAAGAGCCAACAGAGTCACCATATTTACACCCATAATAACCAATCATTTTCCTAGCACATTTAAGTAATCATATCGTAACATTGACGCAAAACAATAACCGCGTTCATGTCATACATTTAAACCACCTTATTTGTACAGTACCATAGAACACACAACACATCCCAACACGTTAAAACAAACATATGTACCTTGACACGAAATAACTAATATTTACCTAACATATTTATTTAACCTTTGGTACAGTTGTGATTAATGTTTTAGTACTATACACAGAGTTAGGAACGCCCCCGCCTCTTCAGTGCCCCAGGTGGTAACAGTGTTTTGCTGGAAAGGATGACGCCTGAAGCCTACGGAAAAACTCTTGTAGTCGACGGAAACTTGAGGCATGTAGATACCGGATGACCGACCCACTCTCTCATCCTGACTGCGAGAAAACTTGATTTTATCTGGGAAAGGTCCGTAAACACCCGCTGGGGGAAAGTCGTCTGGGGTGGTGAGTTCTTTCCTTTCTTCCCGCCTCCCTCTCTCTCTCTCTCTCTCTCTCTCTCTCTCTCTCTCTCTCTCTCTCTCTCTCTCTCTCTCATAAGATGGAAGAAAGCAAGGCTGGCCCACACTACATTCTCTCTAATCTATTATCGTTGTAATTTTATGTAATAGTGCCTCATTCCCCAGCAGTTCCTGTCTTTACTGGTTTATGTGTCGTAATAAACCGTTTTTTATAGTTTATAGTATTTACGCTTTACATCCAGGTGTTTGATATAATGAGGATAATAATACGGTAATGATACTAACATTCATAATCCGGTGACATTAACAACAATAATACTGTAATACTAATAACAATAATATTAACAAAAATAATAACAGTAACAAAGTAATAATAATAATAAAAAAATCAAGACGAAGAAGAAGAAGAAGACACCCAACATATTCCTAGGCACATATAAACAACTTGGTACACTGAAACCAAAGCGCTGAGCCCATCATGCCCATAAATGCGTTGGTGTTCATGGTAAGAGCGAGTTAATCATTTCCTAGTGATGCAACACATTCCTTCAACTGTCAACAATTGTCTGCGCTGCCCGGGAACTTGTGTGAAACAGTAAACGGGGTCGAGTGCTGGTGAAATTCGTGGGTTTTGAGCTGTAACCGCTTAAACCTGCAGATGGAGGAGGGGTGTGGTGGGGTTGGGGGTGATTGGGGGCAGAAGGGAGGAGGGAGTAGGGAGAGGAAGAGGAGGGTAAGGAGGAAGGAGGGAGAGGGAGGAGGGAGGAAAAGAAGGAGGAGAAAGTGGGCAAAGGAAAGGAGGGAGGGAGGAAGGAAAGGAAGCCCAGGGGAGAAAGACAGGTAGGGGGAAAGGAAGAGACTTAAGGGGGAAAGAAAGACAGGGACGGATGAAGAGGCATAAGGTGGATAGAGAGAGATAGAGGGAAGAGAAAAAGTAAGAGAGGTGAACAGGGAGGGAAAGAGGGAGAGTGACGCAGGTAAGGGGGAAGAGAGGCAGGTATGGAGAAGGAGACATGGATTGAAATTGACAGGGGCGAGGGAGACATTAGCTGGGTGGGAGGAGAGGGAGACAGAGATGACCTGGGGGGGGGGGGGGGATATTGAGGGCATAATACCTTACAATACGCTTCAACAACTATAAGGTCTTTAAGCGGTTATTCTAGATGAGTAAATATACACTTACCAGGCAACTAGAGGGTATATCTATATTAGTCAACGTAATTATATCCATCATGAAAGGCATCAAACCAGTGTTAATTATAATGTTGCACTTAACACTTGTAATCACTTAAGCTGAAAGCAAGATTATTTTCTCAAGCGATTTAATACGATTTTGCTAAGCGATCAAATGCCAAACCTCCTCATGCACGTAGAGGTAATAGTGCTTTACCAATGGGATTTGATTCTCCGCGTACAGTGTCATCTTACTTAAGGGAATTGGTCATCGTATTAAAAAGTTTCAGACGCCCTACTAAAAGAGTTAATTCACTGTAGTTAAAGGGTAAAGTATTTATACTCGAGAGGTTAGGATATTTTACTCAATGGATCAGTTTCATTGCATTTAAGGTTTTAAGTTATCATTCTTAACGGGTTAATTCATTGTACTCAGGAAGTTGGAATTTTACCCAAGTGATAAAATTATCTTATTCAGTGGCCTTATAAAGGGTTAAATTCTCCATGCTCAAGGTGTTCAGAAGACCAATATGCATGTGGATGTGTCGACCCCGTGATCACGAAGAATAATTTAATGAAGCAAAATTGCAGCTGTTTTACGTGTGCTATAAACCAGGTGTTTCCCGTCCGCCCTGTCATGCTATCAGCCAATAATAGTAATAAAAATACTTTGTTTTTGTCACGACTCGACCATTAGTCATGTTTTCTTAGCCCAGACATAAATACTGGAGTTTGTTTGTTTCCTCACCGACCTTCGTGATACTTGGCTTATTTTAGCTAATAAGTTAGTAGATAAATAAATAGATGATAGGTAAATAAATATGTTTTTTTGTATATATTGTTAATTAGGGAAAGTAAGCTGTATATGTATGAACATTAAGTTCCAGCTCTACACTTTTTTGGGCGCCAAACTAACAATTATTTATCTGTAAAAACATTGTAGACTGAGGAATATGTTTTCTTTTTAGGGGAAGATTTGTGTTAATTATTCGTGTTTTTTACTTACATAAAAAAATAGCGTAGTTTCTATTTTAACACATACATCATACGTCACCCAAGCTGCAGGTGGACCAGTTTACCTTGCTAGTTTAAACTATCATAGACGGTAGTTAAATATATATGTTGGTTGAAAACTAAGTAAATAAATAAAGACAAAGAATCCTAACCGTCTGTGTTGCTAGTAAGCTTCCTACAACAACAACACCTCTTGAATCATGTAATTACTTAAAAAAATAGATCATAAAAACACGGAGTTACACACAGCAGTCTCGGATTATCAGTTCACCCTCGAAGGCTTTTCTTAACAGTATGAATTAATTTATTGTTTCTATGTTACTTATTGTATTTTTTCCCGCAGCGTTGACTGGTAGAGATGACTATAATAACAGATGAGTGTTGAGAGGTGCTTAAGTGGTGTTCTTCTTTGAGTCACTCGGAAATACACCACTTAGTCAGAAAATTTGGGTCGTGGTAAAAGTGTGACTCATGTTTCCCCATAGTCTGACCTGACTCACCCTGCGCCTACTAGTACCTCCTCCCCCTCCTCTACCTCACCCCCTCACCTTCCCTACTGTTTTTCTCCTCCCTCCTCCTCACCCCCCTCACCTTCACTTTACTGTTTGTCTCCTCCCTCCTCCCTCCCCACCCCCCTCACCTTCACTACTGTTTTCTCCTCCTCCTCCTCACCCCCCTCACCTTCCTACTGTTTTCCTCCTCCTCACCCCTCACCTTCACTACTGTTTTTCTCCTCCTCCTCCTCACCCCCTCACCTTCACTACTGTATAATCTCCTCCCTCCTCCTCACCCCTCACTTTCCCTACTGTTTCTCCTCCCTCCTCCTCACCCCTCACCTTCACTACTGTTTTCTCCTCCCTCCTCCTCCCACCCCTCACCCCTTCCCTACTGTTTTCTCCTCCCTCCTCACCCCCTCACCTTCCCTACTGTTTTCTCCTCCTCCTCCTCACCCCCCTCACCTTCACTGCTGTATATCTCCTCCCTCCTCCTCCCCACCCCCTCACCTTCACTACTGTTTATCTCCTCCCTCCTCCTCACCCCTCACCTTCACTACTGTATATCTCCTCCCTCCTCCCTCACCCCTCACCTTCACTACTGTTTATCTCCTCCCTCCTCCTCACCCCTCACCTTCACTACTGTATATCTCCTCCCTCCTCCTCACCCCCTCCACCTTCACTACTGTTTATCTCCTCCCTCCTCCTCACCCCCTCACCTTCACTGCTGTATATCTCCTCCCTCCTCCTCACCCCTCACCTTCCTGCTGTTTGCTCCTCCCTCCTCCTCACCCCCTCACCTTCCCTACGAGCATCTCCTCCCTCCTCCTCACCCCCTCACCTTCACTACTGTATATCTCCTCCCTCCTCCTCACCCCCTCACCTTCCCTACTGTTTATCTCCTCCCTCCTCCTCACCCCCTCACCTTCACTACTGTTTTTCTCCTCCCTCCTCTATCAGTCTTTCATCTCCCCTTTTTATCCCCTTAAAGGAGAATGACACACTTCCCTAGTATGTGTATGAAAAAAAAACTTCTCTAATAAAACAAGCATATTCTTTAGTCTCTCTTGTTAGACTCGTGTACTTAAACACACCTGAGGGATTTAACTCCTAAGCACTGTAGTGGTCTCGGTGTACTCAAGTGCTAAGCTATCAAACAGCTAGACAAATATGTCATTCTAGTGTATTATCTAACCGAGTACATACACTTTCTAGTCTTATTAATTTTGTTGAAGCACATAAATACATTATAACAACAACAACATTATCAGAAGTAATTAAATGCATTCATAAGCATATGGAAGTAAACATTCATAATGTATATAATTAAATGTAACAAACCAGTAGAGTATTGCTATTTCTGTTGACGTAAATATACAGAATATATATATATTTTCTTCTGAATGACGAGTGTTTAGATTATATGTAAATTATTGTATATACTGTAGTGTGCAAAACATACTTCTTCTGTCACGACCAGTGTGCAGGAACAAGGCACTACACTCAGAACGAGACAAGATAGCCACCTCTACCTTCTGTAAGTTGCTAAGACTGTCTTCTGGAAACATGGAATGCAACTTGGTTATTCTAGCGCGAAATGAAGCTGAGAGAGAAGTTAATGAACGGTGACAAGTGAGGGATCGATGTAGATTGTTGGTTTAATGACCACTATCGCACCCAATTTCACGTCCGGGACAGGGAATTGTTCTAAATTACTCAGATACAGCAGAGAGGAGGCGCTCTTGTAGGTTGTGTCCCCGCTGATCTTCTGTCGATCATTGTCTAGGAATCCTTTATTTGGTGCTGCTGGCGGTGAGTAGGCCAGGGAGTCTTGGCCGGGTATGATGTATTCGCTTCGATTTGCTTTTGGTATTAAGATGTCAAGTTGTGTATATCTATAACTATGAATAATAATATGTCCTGTAAATTCTCAATGGCTTGGTATAAACTTTTTCCATATGTCTAACTTAATTTTCATCAAAAGTTTATTTTATTTTTTTATTTTTAACAATTACCTTTTGTCTTTCCAGGTAATGTGAGGAGGTTCATGAGTTAGGGGGAAGGTGAGTGTTGTTGTGGTGAAGAACTCCGGCAGCGGTGATATGTTTACTAAACTCAACTCATTGTTATCATGCATAAACCATGACGGATTCTCAATGAGGGAGTCGGTGCTGGTATAGATGCTGTGGTGTTGCATATATGAGCAAGCCTCTCTATCATGTTGTCGGGGAGTTGAGCCAGGATCTTCTTGTTAATGTGACTTTGACCAGGTGATTTGTTTTTAAACCCTTTTATGACGGCTGACACATCTGCAGAAACTATGCGCTCCGTCAGGTAGCTTCCGTCAACCAGTCTAGTGAAGTCAGCCCGTGGGAGCGGCTGGAGCAGGTGCTGATGGTCCTGCAACTGACCTAAAATGTCCTCCTCAAACTCCCTGTCGAAGCCCTCGTTCTCCTGTTCACTAATGGTAAAGATCTTTCGTAAATATCGCCGATGTAGTTGTTCTTGGTTTTCTTCCTCGAATATTTTAACGTTGTTTTGGTCGAGCAGGTAAGGGACCGTGCTAGAGGTGGAACCCATCAGCCGCTTGATCCCTTTCCAGAAGGCAGCAGAATCGCGGTAATTGTTGGCTGCCTCCCACACCAAGGCGGCCCACTTTTGTTCATGTAGACGTTTGCTCTCGTGCTGGATGTCCGTCTGTAGCTCTCGGTACCGGTCTCTCAGCTCCTGCGTCCACCCGCGGATAGACCGGTACCGAGAGCTACAGACGGGCATCCAGCACGAGAGCAAACGTCTACATGAACAAAAGTGGGCCGCCTTGGTGTGGGAGGCAGCCAACAATTACCGCGATTCTGCTGCCTTCCTCGCCTCTGGATACTTCCCTAAGATGTTCAAAATCGCCGTTATTCGCCTCATACCAAAAGCAGGGAAGCCTCCAAACAAAGTCGAAAACTTTCGACCAATATCGCTGCTAGAGGTACCTGCCAAAATCTTCGAAAAAATAGTCAACAAGCGGTTGCGGATGTATCTGGAGGACGAAGACGTGCATAATCCCCGCCAGTTCGGCTTCCGCCAGTACAAAGGCACATCCACCGCCATAGCTCAGGCCTACGAGCAGATCGCCAATGCCATGACTGGCCGCCTGCAGTGCAATATAGTACTGAGGGACGTCAGCAAAGCGTTTGACAAAGTTTGGCACGCAGGGCTGCAGTATAAGATCATACAACTGGGGCTACCCGAAAATCTGACGCGCCTGCTGTGTAACTTCATTATGGACCGCAGAGCCAAAATCAAGATGCAAGAACATTTTGGAGAAGAATTCTCACTATCGAGCGGCGTGCCTCAGGGCTCTTGTCTCTCACCAACCCTTTACACACACTACACGGCTGACCTGCCACCCCCAATCGTCGGCAGCGAGTACGTCATGTATGCCGACGATGTAACACAGATCGTCACCTGCCCAGGAAGGTCCACAGCAAGGATGGCGCGACTCACTGCTCGGGCAATAGAGGAGATCTCGGAGTATGAAAATAAATGGAAAATAAAAACAAACAAAACGAAATTTGAGGTCATACCCATAGCCAAATTCAAACCGGCCCCATTGATGATCGACGACGAAGAGATTGAGTACTCTAAACAAGGCAGGTTGCTCGGCCTCATCATTTCTCGGACGGGCATCATTCCCCACGTGAAGGACAGACTAAATAAAGCCAAAGTCGCCGCAGCCAAATTAAAACGTTTTAAATTGATGCCTGAGAAGATACAAGTTCACCTGTACAAGGCGCTGGTGAGGCCTGTGTTGGAGTACCCATCTATACCACTCGTCACACTCGGGAAGACTAGACTACAACAACTACAGAGCTTCCAAAACAAGTGTTTGAGGTCAGCCAGTGGCCAAGCGCCACCCTACCAGGAGACAGTGGAAACCATCCACCTAAGAAATAAAACAGAGGCCCTCAACTTCAGGTTCCATCGCCTAGGGAAGAAGGTTTGGGACAAGCTCCTGGACGACCCTCACAGCCCAGACCACCTACGCGGGGAAGACATCAACGGAGGGAGACCCCACGCCTGGTGGCCCCGGAGTCTGCCCGCACTACAACAACCCAACCCGCGACCCATCTATGTCCGCCACAGTGATCCACCTTAGATTAAAACTTAGATGATATAAATTCACATTTAACAAGTCACAATCAAGTGAGTCCATAACGTAATACAGTATAAGATGTTAATAAACTTGTAATTGTAAAATCAATCTAGTCATTGTCTACTAAAATAACCATTGTGCAACCTCATTCTAAATCCTAGGTTAGCTTAGTTAGCCAACAAACTCTGTAATATGTAAAACAAGGGGGTGTCGTCCCCCTCTGTTTAACTCATTAAACTTCTTTTCCAACCTTTCCCCCCACGACTATATGTTGTGACTTCTCCATCCCTCATGTCTGGCTGTGCCTTGAGCCCCAGCATGCCTTCCATCCTTTCCCCACCTAAACCTAAAAAAAAAAAAAAAAAATGCTGTGGTTACTGTTAGTAAATCATGCAAAAGGTATACATCTCATTAGGTCTTGATATGTGTGAGTATATATTCCTATTAAAGAGAAATTTACTTAACAAATTTGTCTTTCTGTTCTATTTATGTCGTTTAAATAATAGTGAAACATCATATAAATTCCAGTTTGTTTTCCTATACGTATTTTGCTTAGAACGATGGTTTTTGTTGCTGCGTGAGTCGCCCTTAGTGGTGTTTATATCTGATAAGATCTGGTGAGACGGGGTGCGGAGATCATTGGTGGTCGGGGGTAATGTGTGTGGCGGGCGTCAGATGGCGGGCTAGTGATGGCGTTATTGTGTGGTCCTGAGGGAGGCGCTGCAGTAGACGCCCTCGTTCTCCACCACCTCCAGTAAATGTGTTTGTTTACTCTTTTATTTGGTATCCCGATGACAAATATATCTAGAAAAAAATTATACGAGTGTTTTCATGATTTTTTTTTCGTTTAATAACGTGGCAGTATATGGTGGGATACATTCAGACTTTGTTATACTAAGTCACATTTTAAGTCCGTGGAGTTACATTACTGACGTCGTTATTGTTTAGTTCATTAGTAGGGTAATATCACAGCGTAACAGGGATAGATATCACACTTATATCATACTTAAAAAACCTTGATCTTATTTTAGGAAGGTCCGGTCACTACTCAACATAAGGAACTGTAATACTTCCCCAGTAGAGAGACACCAGAGAATTATCAACATAGTGATCGGAAAATTAAGTATTCACTAAGTACAACATACAGGTCCTGGGGCTGACGCAGCAAATGTAAAACCAAACAAAAACGACATTGTGGGAGAACAGCGGATGTTTTCAGGAAGGAAGTAAACATGTTATCTTCAGAATATATTTGATTAACTGAGGTGTAATGCGAACTACTCGCAGAAACAACTCGACTGGCTAGGGACTCAGTGGCGGGCAATTATTTGGGCTGGCGGGCCACTTCATGAGTGGTGGTATAGTACACTTCGCGGGCGACACACTTAACATAGATGCAAATGCATAATATTTGCACAAAGTAAAGTCTTGTATTTGTAATTATAAGGAAAATATTAAGTAACATACAAAGAAATTTTGGGTAAATCAATACATCACTTAGCTTGTGTTGGTACGGGACACCCAGGACAGTGGGCACATTATTGAGGTGTGGGTGTAGCAGTCCCTGGCATAAGTCGAGAATGGGTTTCTCAGGCAAGGGCTTATTGACCTCTTTTAGCCTAATCCCATTGGATAACCATACTTGGAGTGTTTCCAAAGCCAGGTGATGAGCCAGTCTTGCTGCTGTGGGTGCCCAACTCCCTCGTAATAGTGATCCTTTCTAAGATTAAAAATATATTTTTTCCCTATTGTTAATGCAAAGGCGGCCCACAAATAATTTGGGGGGGCCTTATTTGGCCAGCAGGCCATATCTTGCCCACCCCTGGGTTTTTATAACGTGGAAGCTTCGAGGGAAAGAGAGAACCCCGTTAATTGACTGAAGGTAAACTCAGGCAAATGTAATCCTGATTCAATTTGTCTGGGCAACGAGCGCACGAATAACTTATTGTGAGTGTAGTTCCTCCTACATATTAAAATTTACAAGACTGAGAACGTTGTGAGATGTTTGACTTTACTGTTATTTAGTTCACCTGAAAAAAAAACTTACTCCAGTACAGTACAGTACAATACAGTACTCCCAGCGTCAACTTCCTCGTTCACAAGGGGATTCATGCCAGGTACGAGTCAGTGCAGTGAGAGGAGAACTTCATAAACGATAATAAACGACTTTCATAACCTGCTTCTTTTGTGTATACTACAGAAAAGACAACAAACAACTACAAATTAAATAAATTCATCAAAGGACAACATCATGGCTGTCGCGGAGAATATTACACCGGAATAACGTGTACTGAGCTCCGCAAATATTTGAATGTTGTTAAGAGTTTTGCTGTTAGTTCTTTACTTCAGAGTCAACCTTCAACCTTTTTGGGAGGAGATTAAATTCATTGTTATCCCCGGGCGGTAAATGAAGGTGCGTTATAACAGAATCTAAGAACATTGCTACCCTGGGACCAAGACTAAGGTGCGTTATAACAGAATCTAAGAACATTGCTACCCTGGGACCAAGACTAAGGTGCGTTATAACAGAATCTAAGAACATTGCTACCCTGGGACCAAGATTAAGGTGCGTTATAACAGAATCTAAGAACATTGCTACCCTGGGACCAAGACTAAGGTGCGTTATAACATAATCTAAGAACATTGCTACCCTGGGACCATGACTAATGTGCGTTATAACAGAAACTAAGAACATTGTTACCCTGGGACCAAGACACGTGTGGCGCCATGGGTTATATTGTTAAATATTTAAAGCTCTCGAACCCCTTCCTCTCTCCACTCACCCTCCACCTTGTTCCCCCCACTCACCCTCCACCTTGTTCCCCCCACTCACCGTTCCTCCACCTTTCTCCCACTGCCTTTTCCCAATTTATCCTCCCATACCTCACATCTCTCCGTCTCCCTCGCCCTTCTCCCTCCTCCCTCGTCCTTCTCCCCCACCTTCCTTGCACCTCTCCCTCTCCCCACCTCCCTCTCCCCCACCTCCATCACCCTCCCCCTCCCCACCTCCCTCACCCTCTCTCCCTCCCCCCACCTCCTCACCCCTCTCCCCTCTCCCCACTTCCATCACCCCTCTCTCTCTCCCCTCGCCCTCTCTCTCTCCCCACCTCCCTCGCCCCTCCCTTCCTCTTCCCCACATTTTTTCCCGCTTAAGGAGTTTTTCTCAGCCAACTTGGGCAGGAGGAAGAGGGCAGACGGTGTATGATTTTTCGCGTCTGGTGGATGGTTGATTTTCGGAGAGCCATAAACAACGTGACTCGTCTTCTTACCTCCAGTTCACCAAGTTAGCCAATAATAACCCGTTTTTAGGGACATGAATCATTCCTATTGGTGAATGGTGATGAATTTACAACGAAAGATAAGTTTTAGTGGAGAGAGAAAAATAGGTACTGGTAAAGCGTTTTCCTGGTCTTAGTATGTGTGTGTGTGTGTGTGTGTGTGTGTGTGTGTGTGTGTGTGATCTGTTGTTGGTCGGTCATTGAAAGACAACTGGAAATGAAATAGGTATACTGTAGAAAAACAACTTAAAGTTACAGTAATCACAATAAAATGGTAACTAGGAGAAGCTGTCTACGACCCGTTGATTACTGTATTAAAACACATTAGCCTTTTGAGAGATGTTTTGACCCCTTCGCTCTTAAAGGCTTCGTTAAGGATTAGGTAGAGTCATTGTTTCATTATCGGTGAAGTTATCTGTGTGTTTGTTACTCCATCCACATAAAAAGTAACAAGTCACAGTAAGCAGCGTGTCTCAAATAAAGGTGTGGTTCATATAACAGCCTCAAACACCCCCGCGTGCAGGTGATGATGACAACAGTGGAATCGATGGAGAGAGCGCGAGGTGTGTCACGAGTACAGCGTCTGGCGTCTCTCCTCCTACCGTCCCGCGTGTCAGGGGCATATTTTGTGTGACGGTGATGTGTGTCCTCAATCTATATGGGTTTCATCGTGTATGCCCTTCAGTCCTTATGCCTTGCAGCGTGTATGTCATTTGGGTATTTATTCCTTCCAGCGTGTATGCCCTTGTTAATTTTTGCCTTTAGCATGTATGCACTTGAGTATTTTTGCCTTCCAGCGTGTATGCCCTTTAGTCGTTATTCCTTTCAGTTTGTATGCCCTTCAGCCCTTATTCCTTCCAGCGTGTATGCCCTTCAGTCCTTATTCCTTCCAGCGTGTATGCCCTCGGGTATTTATAGACATGACAACACCGTAAAAAAAGGGTACGAGGGATGTGTAAAGATAACACGTGAGGAAAAGACACAAGTACAGTGTTAGAGATGATGTACTGGGCCAGTTCTCCCCGTAACACCACTTTATGGAGGTTTAGGACTTGAGTAACACGAGGAAGGAAGCCTTGGCAGGTCAGGGCTTCTTTCTTGACTGCCAGCCCTCCGGTGTTCGAAACCGGAAAAAATTATCTTATTCAGTCGGATGTTGATGAGCGGATTTGAAAAAAAAACGGCTGGGTGTGTCAGCAATGGATGACTGACAGCACGTGGACGGGTGTGTCAGCAATGGATGACTGACAGCACGTGGACGGGTGTGTCAGCAATGGATGACTGACAGCACGTGGACGGGTGTGTCAGCAATGGATGACTGACAACACGTGGACGGGTGTGTCAACAAGAGATGACTGACAACATGTGGACGGGTGTGTCAACAATAGATGACTGACAGCAAGTGGATGTGTCAGCAACGGGTGACTGACAACACGTGGACAGGTGTGTCAGCAGTAGATGACTGACAGCAAGTGGATGTGTCAGCAACGGGTGACTGACAACACGTGGACAGGTGTGTCAGCAATGGGTATTTGTCTATACGTTGACGGGTGTGTCAGCGACGGGTGACTGGCAGCACGTGGGCGGGTGTGTCAGCGGCGGGTGACTGGCAACACGTGGGCGGGTGTGTCAGCGATGGGTGTGTCAGCCGGAGGTTGAGGGACATTGGCCGTGCAGGACCACCCCTCTGTCGATCGATCCATTCTCTACCCAGTTGCATGGAGTTCCGCTCAAAGTTCGCGTTAAAACTTTTGATCGATACTGACGGGTTTAAGGAACACTCACCCCAGAAGTGTTAAAGAGATCCATTGCCTCTTGTTATGTGGACAATAAATCAGAAGTTGAGTTAGAGACAGTTGTTAGATGTGGTTAAGAAGACTGAATGATCCATCAGCCAATTTTAAAGAGAATTATTGATTTAGCCCCGGGTTGTTTGTGATTGATTAGGAGACAGACAGGCTGACAGACTAACTGACAGACTAATTGACAGAATCAGATAAGTAATAAACACAGATTAGAGAATGAATTAACACACACACACACACACAAAGAGAGAGAAAGAGAGGCGCATAAACAGATGTAAAGTACGGACATATGGACCTGAACCTGCAAAAACACAAACAGACAAACATAAGAATAGACAGTGTGTGTGTGTGTGTGTGTGTGTGTGTGTGTGTGTGTGTGAGTGGGGGAGGGGAGGAAGGGGGAGTGGCTGCATCTGTAGCTTGGCCGGCGATCAATGACGGGCGGAGGGCGGGAGGAACAGAGGGAGAGAGGGAAGGAAGGAGGGTAAAGGAAGAGGAGAGACGGGAGGGAAGATAAAAACTGTTGGTATTTCCTCAAGGAGTAGAGATAAGGATATGTATGTATTTGTACGAGTGTGTATATGTATACATGTATGTTTGGTAATGTATGTGTGTGAGTCGTCGTTAAATTGAAAAATATATACTTGTATGTATGCGAGAGATGCAGAAGCTGGTCTTTGTTGTCTACTGAGACGTTGTGCTCGATACCATCAACACGACAGTGGAGGAGAAGACGAGCAACAACAGGAAGAATGTAAGGAATTGACGTACACTCAGATATATGGCTACCTACCTTTGTTGTGTATGTTGCCTTAATATAACCTCAGCAACAAGGAGGAGGTACTGTATGTGTATGTTGTATGAACAAGAAGGTGGTGCTGTATTATGAAGAACCCTAGTCACAGAGACCAGCATCAACAACACAAGTAATGTCAGTAAGCTGTGTGCATCATCCCGGCGGCTGTTGTCCACCACAAAGAGGGCCACAAAGAGGGAATTCTCCTGCATCATGCTTAACTTCCTTGTTCCTCTCTCCTGACGCTGACTCACTCACTCACTCCCTTCTCCACTCACTCACTCACCACTACTACGACTACCACCACCTTCTCCTTCACTCTGCCACTACCATCACCACCCCCTCCTCTACCATCACCACCACCACCATCGCTGTCGCCGCCACCAGAAGATTATGGCCATACTTATACCCAGATAGGTCAAATACCCACGGTGGGTGGTGGGTGTCCTGGGGTAGGGATTATAGTGGAGGGTGTGGGAGCAGGTGAGGGTGTGGGGGAATGGTCGATGTTGTGCTCAAAGGGGTGAAGAGTCACTTAAAACAAGGGATATGGGTGTGTATATTTATATGTATATATATATGTGTGTGTGTGTGTGTCACTCTAAATATGGCTATTCCTCCGATTAAACCTTAAATCACAACTAACTTTTGTGCCAAGTAAGAGAAACTATTTTTATTGCTGGTATTACTTGTTCTGTTTAAGACGTTCTGTACTCTTATTAAGTTACCAGTCTGTGCCTAAACTATATTTTGAAATGTTAGGTTAGGTTAATAATTTATAGTTTGTATTATAATTAGCTGCTCGTGTCTAATCGTAACTACAGACGGAACAGTTTTGAATTTTTTAGTAAAAAAATTGTAGAAAGTGTCACAATCTCGCATTCACACACACACACACACACACACACACACACACACACACACACACACACACGTATTGAATTTTTTAGATTAATTAATACAAAAGGTAGGTTATAAAACTCATAACTCACACAAACGCTACTGACAGGTATATACTGTATGTGTATGTATGTATGTATGTATGTATGTATGTATGTACTGAATATACAGAATGTAATAATAATAGTGTATGTTTTTTATTGAAAATTGGGTACATATATAATTGAATTCCAGATTATAATGAAATGCGTATATATCATAAAATTATTTTGTATTATTACTTTAATGTTTATATCAAACATAGGTAGGGAGGGAGGTGCTCTGTGCGCCGCGGGTTTTCCAGCAGGTAACGACGACCTAACAAGCTCCCAATTATGACAATTAAAGTGGGTCTTTTGTTCATACATTTTTGGAACTGTTGATTGATTGAATAAACATGAAAATAAACATGAAAAAGAATGATTAATGTGAATGAAAATAAATAGAAACAACCTGTTCTCATTTTCCTCGCCCAGGTTCATGAAAAGAGCGATACCTCGACCCTGGGGAGAAGCGTGACATTCTTCCAATCTGTTTGTTGTACGACACTAAAAAGCTTTACATTATTATAATTACTCTAAAAATACGCACAAACGACAATAACAACGCAGTACGAACAAATGCGATAATGGAACCTCCTCTCTTTAACAGGACACAAGTGAAACGATTTGAACCTGTGTGTACTGTACAGACTCATAATGATATAGGGGTTGGCGGTTAATAAGGCATCGAGGGAAGATAAAAGAAATTTGGCTCAATGTCTTACACAGTCCTATTTACTGGTGCAGGAATAGTCTTGAGTGACGGGAGTTGAATCCATGAAGGGTGTTTACAGTTGGTGGCAGGAGGTGTGGATGGCAGTAGATATGGGTGGCAGGTGTGGATGATAGGTCGTGTAGATAATAGGAAATGTGGACTGTAGGTGTGGGTAACAGGTGATGTGGACGGTAAGCGTGGATGACAGAAGGTGTGTATGGTAGGAGGTGTGGATGCCAGTGTTACGAGCCCACGGCCTTGCCGGCGGTACACAGGATGCCAAACCTACTGAAGATTGCCTGTTAAAGTACCTGTAAAAGAGAGAGTGAGTGCAGCAACATTGCGACAAAGAGAAAGGGAAGAGAGATTATTGACTAAAAGAGGAGAGTTAATAAGACGAAATGCCTTTGATTCCACCCTACCTAACAGTTGGATGGAAGAACTACCTCAGATATGAAAGCAGTACTCCAAGTTAGCAACTAATCTGAGTGAAGTAACTTTGACATCTTTACAACATCCCCAGCTTTGGGGAGGCAGCTTTATCTATGTTGTAGATGTGTGGCTTTCACATTATAACGTGCTTAAGTTCACTTGAGAACCTGAACTGATTACTATGATAGATAATGAAGGTGTGAGAACTGCCTTACTATGAATATGTTTGTGTTTAGCGTGGTGTGTCCCAGCAAAGGTTTACTGAACGTTCTTGGCAAAGTTTGAGCAGCTCTGGTAACACTAGCTACTATAAAAGTGAAAAAGGGTCCCATAGACCTGACGGCCCTTTAGGGACAGTACTGGTACATCACACTATTTGCTGAGCCTTTGGTACATACGGAGGCGGTGTAGCCGGCACTTCACTCGACCTTCACTTTCTCAGCTGGAAAATTAAGTACCAATTCACAGCTGGGTGAACTAGGGATGCCCTGGACACGAACCAGTGACCTTTAGAACTGGAAGTGAGTGATGTACCCCCTCAGTCGCCTCAACCTTGTTAATAATAGTAAATCATCTAAACATTTGGTGCGGATAGATGCACTTCTGGAGAGCCCATTATCATAGCGACATAACCCAGAACATACTTGGAGCCAGATGATGGGTCCAAATTGACAACACAGTTTGATACTTGATCCTCTGGCGGCAACGTGAGAGGAAGTTGAGAATGAAGGGAAGCAGTGATGGGAGACACCCCAGCTTACACAGTTCCCGAAGGACGATAATATGAGTAGGGATGAATCCTCGGTGTGTGTGTCTGTTTGTTTTATTTCACCCTCATACTAGATAAAATGGCAGGTTTGTATGTGTGTGTGTGTATGGTATGTATGTATGTATGTATGTATGTATGTATGTATGTACTATGTATGTGGACGCGTATCTGGTATGTACCTGGTGGCGCGACCCTGAGTATGAATGAATATACCAACATCTCATACACACATACTGGAAATATATCCTCTTCTTCAGACAGCTTCGGGGTAGTCCTAAGAGCAGCGTGAAGGGTTAGGTGCTGTACAGGTGAAGCCAGGAAACATACACAGGTTGTTGTCATCAGGTGGTGGCCGCCGTCGACTGTAGCGCCGAGTTATCTGTTTACGATGTTGAGGGTGCAGAGGCCGGCAAGTGTCGTTTTTCAACACTTACACAATGGTGATAAGTGGCTGCTCTAGACTCCAGGGCTCACTATCATGCTTGAAATAAGAACATTTTTCAAGTTTGCTTCCTGTTGTTGAATATATCAGATTTCACCAGGGGTATCGAGGACAGGGGGGGAAGTGGGTGACTGTGATGCAGCTCTTAAATTGTCAGATCACATCATAATTGTTTATTGTTTTGCAGAGGAAAAATAGAAAAACATGTATCTTCTTTGGGGGAAATAAACAGGAAAAACACGTTTGTAGATTCATCAGTATAACTTCATTAGTATAGAACAATAATTATCCTTATCGCAAATGGTTTATCATAATACTTGTCGCATCAGTTAGTTTAGTTTATTTGTATTTTATAAACATTTACATGAGACTTAGTTTAGACAAATTAAGAACCTACTCTGTGAAATGTACTAGAATTTGACCAACATGTAAGTCTAAGCTAGAGTAACGAACACAATGCTTGCCACGAGCACTTGAGATGGGGGGAGAGGGGGATGGTGGGCGGTGTCAGCGGTTACAGATGGGTCTCTGTTTTGTCTCTACCCGTGACACTGTGCTGTACTTTTATACGCATATGTAGACAGGGATTTAAATCAGCGAAATGTTTGGCTTGTGTGTTCACTACTATTGTACAGGTGTGAGGAAATGAATACCGCTGTCAGGGAAATGGTGTATCTGGCACAAATTAATGTGTGTGTGTGTGTGTGTGTGTTCAGATCATCATCTTCAAAGGGTAAAAAAAATAATTGGACTTAAAGGGTTAACACAGACCATCGTCCTCAAAGGGTTAATATAGAATAGATCATCGTCCTCAAAGGGTTAATCAATATCATCGTCCTCAAAGGGTTAACATAGATCATCGTCCTCAAAGGGTTAACATAGATCATCGTCCTCAAAGGGTTAATATAGAATAGATCATCGTCCTCAAAGGGTTAATAAATATCATCGTCCTCAAAGGGTTAATCAATATCATCGTCCTCAAAGGGTTAATAAATATCATCGTCCTCAAAGGGTTAATAAATATCATCGTCCTCAAAGGGTTAATAAATATCATCGTCCTCAAAGGGTTAACATAGATCATCGTCCTCAAAGGGTTAATAAATATCATCGTCCTCAAAGGGTTAATACATACCATCGTCTTCAAAGGGTCAAAACACTCATCTTCATCAAAGGGTTAATACTCGCTTCTATAACTTGTCGTCGAAATGTTACTAAAGACCCACCAAGGTCTCGGGGCCAACCTCGCCAAGCACTCGGGAGGAAAATTGATAACTTTCTCCAAAACCATTGTGAGGGAACCAGTTTGGCGGATGAAAGAGATGGAAGGCATATCGAATTGGACAGACTGGAGGAGAGGAGAAAGTTCTGTTGGTGTGGTTGGCTGTCAGGTATCTCGTTGTGTTCCTCTTGTGAGTGAGTGACAGTTTTCATATGTGACTCCTTCGGGTTTTGTGAGTGACAGTTTTCATGTGTGAATCCTTCGGGTGTTTGAGTGACATTTTTCATGTGACTCCTTCGGGTTTTTGTGAGTGACAATTTTCATATGTGACTCCTTCGGGTTTTTCTGAGTGACACTTTGCATATGTAACTCCTTCGGTTTTCTGAGTGACAGTTTTCATATGTAAATCTTTCAGGTTTTTGTGAGTGACACGACGTGCGGTGACGTACAATACCTATACACATTATTTTTAACACATTACATGCACATTTATTTGAATATATTGCATGGACATTAATTTGTATAAATTATATACATTGTACGCATTAATTTTAGCACGTCATTACACATAACTAGAGAGGAGAAAAAATAAATACAAAACAAATCAAGAAAATTAAAGTAAACAACGAAATAGAATGAAAAAGAATGAAATAAAATGAAACAAAACGACGATAACAATAAACGTAAGAAAGACAATGAAAATAAATAACTGGAGCTACCGCCGTTATGTAAATACATGGAAGAAAAAAGAAAACAAAGTATGAAGAAAAAATAATGAAAGGGAAACATAGGAAAAAATGAAGTCATGAAGGCAAAGAAAGAAGACAATAAAAGACTATACTAAAGAGAGATCGGAAGAACGATTACAAGTTAGAATAATGAGGCAGAGGAGGTATGAAGGAGATAATTACACGGCGAGTGAAATAAGATGCCAGGAGAGAGAGAGAGAGAGAGAGAGAGAGAGAGAGAGGACCTGAAAGTGAACAGGAAATGGAAGGGTAGAAAAGGAAGATTGAAAGTATTGTAATGGGAGAGGACTGAGACTGTTTTAACTCTTAAGAATAGCAAAGGGAGGGATAAAAAGGGAGAAGAAAGGAAGTAGTGATAAAGGGAGGGGGTGATGGAAGGAGGAGGGTTGATGGGGAAGGAGGGGTGATAGGGGAGGAGGGAGTGATGGGAGGAGAGGGATGATGAGAGGAGGCAGGGAGTGATGGGAGGAGAGAGGGATGGTGAGAGGAGGGAGGAGTGATGGGAGGAGAGATGGGTGATGGGGGAGGGAGGGAGTGATGGGAGGAGAGATGGGTGATGAGAAGAGGAAGGGTGATAATAAGAAGGGGGAGAGGGTGATAAATAGAGGAACGGGGTGATGAGAGGAGGGAGGGGGCGAAAAGAGGAGAGAGGGGGTAATGGGAGGGAGAGGGTGATAAGAGGTGGAAGGGGATGATAAGAGAAAGTAGGGACGATAAGAGGAGTGAGGGGGAAAGGAAGGAGGAGGTGATATGAGGTGGGATGTGAGGAGTGAGAGACAGAGATGAGAGGAACGTTTTGTCTTTGTTGATGTCTTCTTCAACTTTTTTGGTTCTTCAGTAACGCTTCCCTCATGCTTCCCGTCACGTGCTGTGTCCAACCAGGAGCCCTCAGACTAAAGCTCCACCACCAACTCCCATTACTCAATGTACGTGCGCGCGCGTGTGTGTGTGTGTGTGTGTGTGTGTGTGCGTGTGTGTGTGTCCGTGCGTGCGCGTGTGTGTGTGTCTTCGGGCCTCTGAGCCGTAACATGAGTTTACTGCATCGTTGAACAGGAATCTTCCATTAGGAGAGGAAGTTCCTTATTGATTTTATCGTAGTTGGGTCAAAGGTCAAGGTCTTTGTAGCTATAGACGCACAATTCCCCAATGGACATATTATATAGGAAGTTTGCCCTCAATGGGAAAGAGAAAGTGAGAGTTCTACAAGTTTTTGGTCTCTGGGTCAAAGGTCAAGGTCTAATCTAAATTTTGGTTTATGATACGTAACATGGGATTAAAAGTACCAATGAACACCTGTCATGGGTTGCGTTGGGCCTACCCACGCAACCCAACTCCAATGTTTGTTTTACGGGAGATAAGACACCAGGCGAGCCGTGACGTCATCAGTGGGTATGTCAGCCAGTCTACAGGGGGACGATTGAGACAGTGTTGTATTGTATGTCGTTTCTCACGCCCCAAAACCACATTTTAGCCAGTACCAGTAGATCCTAGACCATGTCTTAGTTAAGACGTCCTCAACCTCCCCTTCCTTAAGGGAATGGGATGCTACACAGAGTCCTTTACCGTGACACCGTCCTGTGGACTGTCAGTGAAAAGAGACTGTGTGTGTGCCAACCCAAGTCATTTTATTAGTTTTCCTGAGCGACATCGTCTACAGTGGCTGTCAGTGACACGGGACTGTGTGTGCCAACCCAAGGTTTGTTATTCCCCGTGGAAAGAAGATCACATGTGAAGGTCTGGTTGCAACAAGATTGATCCAGGCTGGCAGTGAATGTACCACTAGAGGAAATTAGGCTCCGTTAAGTCATACCTACAGTAGAGTAGTCAAATGTGTGTCCCCAGGTTGACAAACAACTTATTTACAAAATTACTTTTATTATGGCTTGAATGTGAGTGACTCATACATCCATGCAAATTGTAAATCATTGTATGGAAGCTTGCCAAATAAATGTAATTGCAATTATCTGCCCGTATTACTAAAGGTAATGACTGATTGGTTATGACAAAGTATAACCAATAACTTATGGATGTTGGACATTTATGGAATTCATTAAATCATCATTTATCAAGTATAAATCACCTGGAATGTCGGGTGGTGGAGTCAATTTCTACGTAGATACACCATAATCTCCTGTAAGTAACCAGAGTGAAGGTATCGAACTCTACGGTAAAGAAATTAAGAAACATATATTATATCAATCCCCATCCGCCGTGACAACACCTTATTGAGCACATCCCTCGCCTGTCGGGTGAGGGAGTTGTTTATTGACTGGACTAAAGGGTCACGGGGTCAGGTGGCAAGGGTTTTATTGTACAGTCCACACTTAATTTCTAACTTAATAACCCAGTTTAACGCTAAATTATTTTTAACCTGTCAGTTTTGGCTGGAGGGGTGTTGGTGCTGTCAACCTTGGTCTGAACATTATGATTTCCACACAATATCTTTTTTCTACACGTTGTACCTTCAACAAGCATTCCTCAGGGATACATCGAAGGGCATTGATTTTGGGGTGCAGAGGTCAGAGGTCAAATGGTTGTGACCCTAAAATGAAGCAGAGTTTCCGTACGATGATTTGTGTTCTATAACTTACTCCTATACTGTCTGGCTCTGCACACCTGAGGATTTTTAGGAGGAATGGTCACTTAACATACTAGGTTTGAGTTTCTCCGGGAGCGTATTGTGATATGTTTGTGTTATATTTATTTAGATATTTTCTCTAGCCTTGAGGTGTTATCGTGATCGTTGTCGTATTGTATTTTAATTATTTTAAGTGACATCGCCTCCCGGATTTAGACAACGCAGGACAGGGGAGGACTCCTATGTGCGTGCCACGGCATCAAGGTGCCACATGACTCACAGGGTCTTCAAGTGTCAGTCATGGCGGCATCGCTCTAAAACCTAAAACATGCTCCCGGAAAAACCAAGCTGTTGCTACTGGCTCAACCTTACAGACTTTTCAATCCCGTTGGATGAATTCTCCAGGATTTTGAGGTGATTGGTGCATTTTGACCCCAGGGTGGAGCTTATGGCGATCCCTAGATCCAGAAAAAGAGGAAGGTCATTTTTGGCTTCAGTGTGGTGTGGGAGAATGACTGAGTGAAGAACCTGGTGGGGTGACCTGTGGTGAATACTGCAGGGTGGTTATTTCGGGGTCATGAGTTGAGTTGTATTCCCTTGAACCTCTGAATTGTTCTTGAAGCTGCTAAGTTTATTTTAGGTATATTTACCTTGTCATGGTGTTCTTTATAGTAACTTAATAAACTGAAAATAATACATTATGATGACCGTTTCCTGTGAGTCTTAGTTGTATCGTGCCCTAAGGTCCTACCCTACCCTACCCTAACCCACCCGGTATCATTTATATGTCCTACCCTATTCTATCTTATCCTACCTTATCTTACCCTACCCTACCTTGGTAACTTGGCATAATAAAAAACAAACTCACATTTTTTTACGCTCCCAAATGATCTTCGAAGTCAGTCTCACCTGTAAGAGTATGCAGTGTTGGCGGAGTTACCGGTGCAAAGTTAATACTCAAACTTACGTCAGTTTTTTAATGCACACACACACATTCATATAAAAGCATTTTGGGCCCCTCATGTTACAGGTTCTCCCTAAACATGAGTCACAGTGTACCTCGGCCAACTTTCTTACTATTACTCAAGTTTACCAAGAATCGGTTTCCCCGCTAAGAGATATCCTGACTACCCGGGCAGTTAAGGTACAATAATGGTCAAAGTTTCCTGGACATTCTTGGCAATATCAATTGATCTCCTTGGTGGATGGAATTACGATTTTAGCATTTAATTTTCATTTGTATCTTATATTAATTTTATTCATATTGTTCTTCAAGAACTTACAGCGGAAAGCAGCGATCACCAGCAACAAACTCATTACATTTATAAGACCCACGGGTAGCTGCCAGAGTATTACCAAGTGCCAAGGGAACTATGACCTCAGCTGAACATTCGCCAACGTTGTATTTTTCAAGTTATTTGGTTCCCACACAAGAGGCACACAGGAGCATTGTTGTATACTGACATAGTCTGGCGAGGCGGCGAAATAGCTAATGGAAAACGGACAAAGATCATTCAGAGAACATAATGACGTCATAAAGCTCTTTAACTGTTGGAGCTCTTAACCCCACGAGCACGACGCCTACCACCCACACCCCCCCCAGACTACTGAATTAACCCATTTCGCAAAACATATTATCCACTTGAATACAATGACTTTACACTATGAGTATGATGAGTACGATGACTTTACCCTATGAGTATTATGAGTACGATGGCTTTACACTGAGTATGATGAGTACGAAGACTTTACACTTTGAGTATGATGAGTACGATGACTTTACCCTATGAGTATTATGAGTACGATGACTTTACACTTTGAGTATGATGAGTACGATGACTTTACCCTATGAGTATTATGAGTACGATGACTTTACACTTTGAGTATGATGAGTACGATGACTTTACCCTATGAGTATTATGAGTACGATGACTTTACCCTATGAGTATTATGAGTACGATGACTTTACACTTTGAGTATGATGAGTACGAAGACTTTACCCTGTGAGTATTATGAGTACGATGACTTTACCCTATGAGTATTATGAGTACGATGACTTTACCCTATGAGTATTATGAGTACGATGACTTTACCCTATGAGTATTATGAGTACGATGACTTTACCCTATGAGTATTATGAGTACGATGACTTTACACTTTGAGTATGATGAGTACGAAGACTTTACCCTGTGAGTATTATGAGTACGATGACTTTACACTTTGAGTATGTTGAGTACGATGACTTTAAACTACGAGTATGATGAGTGTGATGACTTTACACTTTGAGTATGATGAGTACGATGATTTTACACTGATTATGATGAGTACGATGACTTTACCCTATGAGTATGATGAATACTATGACTTTACCCTATGAGTATGATGAGTACGATGACTTTACACTTTGAATAGGATGAGTACAATTACTTTACACCGTGATTATGATGAGTACGATGAATTTGCACTATGAGTATGATGTCTTGACCTTTTGAATACAATGCTCTCATCCCATCATTGTATGCAAGGGGTTAGAATGTATTCGACCTGTGTTACCTAGAATACATACGAGAGAAATAGTTGGCAATATAGATCTGAATGACACGCACACACACACACACACACACACTTCGTCCACGACTCACTTGGGGACCATCTTAGTGTGAGTCAGTCCCCCACAGGTGTATAGTTACCACATCTGCGACACTAATTGATATTCTAGCGGAATGATTAAATTGATAAATAGTAGGTAAAATTTTTATTATTAGTACAATGTGTGGATAAAACAGTAGGTACAGCTGCCAGTGTCTGAGTATTGTGCCATTTATACAGTTTTATCAACAGCGGTGAAGAGAACCATTTTGTAAGTCTTCTTATATTCGTAGTTGTGTTTGTATTGTGATATGTTTTAAACCATTCTGATGTATGTATTATTTTATTGTAATATGTAAGTATGCATCAAATATTGTCTTGTAATATTTAAACAAAATATATATTGTAATATGTATTTATGTATGTAACATATTTTCACTCCACTCTGCTGTGTTTTTTTATGTATTTAACTAACACAATGTTTTATAGTGTTCCATTTAAACATTTCGTGTCAGTATTTTCCTATCAACTAACTTTCTCTAATTTTCCTATATTTATTGTCAATCGTTGTTTGTGTTATTTTCTTTGTTTTCTTTTTATTTCCGCCATGTGATATTTTCAATTATTTCTTCTTCGGATTTACATTTTCCTTATCATCAACCTAAATCACCCCTACGCCCTGGCCATTCGGTAGTCGGCCAATAAGGGAGGGGGGTTGCAGGTGACGTCATCAGCCTGGGGACCAATCAGACAACACGATGCACTGGATATAAGGCTACAGAACATTGGTTACTTTTCTGGGAGATGAAGTTGATGGACACTGAGGGTGTGTGATAGATTTCAATAGTTTGTTATTGGCTTGAGTGAGAGACTTGGTTTAGAGGAGTGAAAAAAGTGTCTTATATCTCGTAGTTTAATGTTTAACTGTTATGTTGAAAGTAAAATTATGGTGTTATGTCGATACTTGGGGAAATTAATTACCACAACCAGTCGGGAGAAGACAGACAGGAAAACACGACAGGAGCACAGTATACACGACACACCGCCACCAGTGACGCGGCGTCGATCATGGCTTGGCACCAACCGCGAGTTACAAGTTAACGTCATCACTTTAAACGCGCGCTCATACCAAAGGTGGTCACTATAAGGGCGAAGAAACTACGCCTTCCTCAATAGGTGTTTCTTTGTATAACTTGGTTTATGTACTAAGACCCGAGTTACTGAAGCACAGAAAGACTGACAACTAGAGTAAACAAATCCGGTATAAACCATATTACCTTTAAGAGGACGACGCCTAAAACCTCAGTACAATGAACTGTGTCGATAATGAACGTCATTGTATAGAACGTATGATGATCTGGATCTTGTTGACAACGACACGACCGTAAGACTCCAACTCCTCGTATACGTCAGTGCAGGAGGTCATTGCCTGCCCTGGCATGTCAACTTGTGTGCAGACAGTACAGTTGCTGCCAAAAATCTCTCGACTTTTGGCAATATCTGACATCTACTTTCTATTCATACATGGGATTAGGTTATAGGTGATGAAAGTTGCTTAGGAATAATGACTTGAAAAACAGTCTATACTATAAAGAAAAATCTGTGTAAAGTCAACCCCACTTACCCACTTACTGTACCTCCGTGATCTCTAAGTAGACGTTACATATTGACGCACGTATCGAGGGGCATTATGACACTTCTGATTTTGAGAGTAAAGGAAAAACAGCGATATTTTCTTTTCCGAACTAATTAGCCACCTTTATAAGAGCCGCGTGAAGTTACCTCGCTCTTCACCTGTGTAAAGAGCCTCTCTGGCCGCCTGGAGACCGTAGAGGAGCACAAACAAAAGACGGATTGGGTGAACACAAAAGAACAACGACGCTCGATAGCGACACTTATGTAGTGACGTCTTGTGATTTGGTTGGCTATTGATCAGTTAGTTATTGGCCATTGTTATTGATCAGTGTTATTGATCGCGAGGGGCGGGATGTGGATCATAATCGTGCTGCTGTTAACAATGACAGCCACAGCCATCGATCGTGACAGCTGCGTGGGGTCGTAAAAGACTGTCACATTGGATCAGATGCAGGGATTCATACGATGATTTGAATGGGGATTTGGCCGTAGGGAAAAGGCTTCACTGTTAAATCTGCGGGATCATGGTCTCCACGCGGGGCTTTTTCCGGCGTTGTTATATATGTGATAACAATGGATATTTTACGAAAACCTTACTACGCGTATGTTTTGTTTTGGGGTTATTTTTGTGGTAGGTGTTGGTGGTGGCTGTGTAGAGGATGGACCACAAGCCGCTATAACCCTGGGATGTTCGGCCTCTGGTTCCTTTACCTGTGTTGTTGGCCTCTGAAGACTGTGTGGGGGGGGGGGGATCCAGGCAGAACAGGTGAAGCTTCACCATGCTTAGTATCGTTGCTGGCCTGGTGGTGGTTAGGTTATGTAAGAATGTTAGTTATCGGTATCTACCAACCAGGGTATGGAGAATGTTAGTTATCTACTTGACAGCGTAGGTAAAATGTTTGTTATTTGCTTAAGAGATTCTGTAGAATGTTATCTACTTAACATGGTACGTATAATGTTAGTCATCTACATAACAGGGTACGTAGAATGTTAGTTAATTACTTTTCAGGCTACGTAGAATGTAAGTTATCTACTTAACATGGTACGTATAATGTTAGTCATCTACTTAACAGGCTACGTAGAATGTTAGGTATATCTACTCACCCTCTTTAAAATCTAAATTACCATGATGTTAATTACATCCACTTGTGCTTTAAAACTTTCAGAAGATACTCCAGTCACCATCCAGACGTGATGTGAATGATCAGGTAATGAATGACACGTGTTCATCTTCAGACAGACAGTAACTGGTGGAATAAATGTATATACCTGGAGGTGAATTTCATGTTCGTTGACAACTCGTGTTCCCTCCGCCTCAATACCTTCCAGGAACAACCATGGTCCTCCCGAGCTTTCTGACGGAGGGTGTAAACAGAGGACAAAGTGCAGTGTCTTGATGTAAACAAGGCGGCAACACCCTCCCCCTCCTCCTCCCTTCCCTGTAATTGCTGTGACCCAAAAGTCTTAGAGAGCGATAGTTGTCGTTTACTTAAATTATAAACAAGATAACAAGACAAGAGTATAGGCGACTGTATCCCGTAGTATCGGTTACAGTTTACAGTGAAAACTAATTAATCTGTAAATCAAAATACAATGATACAATGTAAACAATGTTCACAGTTTCATGTAGGTTGTACAACACGATGTAAACAAACTGACCTGTGAACTATGTAGCGAGGCTCACTGTGAACACTTTTAATTATAATTGGTTTAATATGCCTTTATCATATGTTGAAATGTGTCGATCACAGACGTTTTTAGCATCAGTGGCCATCTGACTTTGACTCATGACCTGCAGAAGTAAGTAAGGTTACAACTTGGTGTACATTACATTTTGTATATGTTTGGTCCATACCCACTCCTGTCATGAGATACCTTTGAGCATTTTGAATACCTGTTACATTTTGAGGCTGACTCTTGACCTATGACCTTCAAAGGTTAATTAGGTCTAGAGGCTTGTATGTAGCATCTGTTGTGTAAATGTGTTTGGTATCCATGTATCCCATCATGATAAGTCTTATATAAAAGTAGTTCCAGGAAGACAAATCTGTCGAGCATTTTTGACACATGACTTTGTATTTAGAAGATGTTATTCAGCTTCTCCAGCTATTAGATATATCGTACAGTAAGGTCATAAAAAGTATTGCTAGCCAACTCACTTATAAAACATGACATTAACAGCTGTAGTTAAGTGTGTTGTTTTTAGTGTGGAAATTTATGTTGTAGTCACTTTCTTGCCGTTTCTTGTCTCGATGACGAATTATCCATCCCCGGAAAATGAACGTGTCCAAAGTGTATAAGATGGTAAACTGGGAGCTGTCATACAAGAGGCGGGGCTACGCCAGTCACGTTAACCGAGGAAGGAACAATCCAATGTGTTGCAAAACATAAAATAAAATAAAGCGTACTCCATAAATAGTATTATTATTTAAGATGTAAGTAAAATAAATCCCATAAGTAATGGCTGTATGAATGAATGTATTCTTAGTGTAAACCTTTTCGTGGCCAGTAATTATACTGTGCTGTGGATCACTATTAAATACAACACTGTGCGGACATTTTATTTTAAGTGAGTGTTGAACACAGCAGTGTGTGTACAGTATTTTAATCAACTTCACTCAGAGACCACATTATGTAAGTGTATTTTTGGCTCGACCGACGCTGTTGTGCATGGGTCGCCGACCTTAAAGTTCTTATCTGTCCAAAAACTGACCAAGTTCCTATCTTGTGTCTGGCAACAACAGCTAGTGAGAAACTTTATATATTATCTGAAGTGTTCGGGAGGTAAACTTCCATTAATTGATAATAAAACTGCATGTTTTTGTTGTTATCTTTTCACCTTATAACCAGAACTATGATTTATCTCTTGCCACCCTGGAGGCTTCACGGCAAGCACACAGCCTTATCTTAGTCTTGCATAACTTACTTCGTCACTGTAGTATGTACGCAACATTGTATAATATCAATTGTTATATTATCTACTGACACCACAGTGACATTTGTATTTGTCCTCTGCCAGCGGGTATCTTACTAATGCATAAAAACTGTGACATTGTATCTCATTCATATTATTGTGTTATTTAAATGAAAGAATCATTTCAGACAGGTGAGGGAAAGCTTTTAAAAGGTAACTTCCGATTACATGTATGTATGTATTTATGTAAGTCACGAGAGATGAGTGTGAGGGATAATTGCGGTGAAGGCTTACAGGGGACTTTCTCGGACTTGGTCACTGGTTGATGAATGAGATGAGTTTACACGTATACCACCCCTCACCCCTCGCACGCACGTTAATTACTTAATTTTCTTGGTGAAATAACTGTCCCGAGTAAACGTGTTAGCCCATGTTTGGAATCTATAAACCACTTGAGTCTTTACCCAAACCAAGTTTTAACGTGTAGGAGACCAGCGCCCTTAGGTAACGTGTTCATATAGGTGGTGGTGCCTTGACCCCTCGTTCACTGTCAAGTTAGGGGCTGAGAGAGCCTCACTAGGAACCTACTTTGTTTACATATTGCACCATTTGCATAATTTAGATTCATCGTTGCCGCAGTCGCTGTTGCTGGCCACCGCAGCACTGATATTAATATTATCCACCTGTGATTTAGATCCAGGTGTTGTATAATAGAAAGGTGTACCGTAGTAATTTAGACTTATTCTATGTAGTGCAGGGTGTCTCGTGTGTGTATGCTGCGCTTATTAGTTTAATATTACTGACTTTTAAGTTATGGAGGGGTATCATGAAACACCTGTAAACGCAAAGTTGGCAGTTTTAATCCACTTACTGTATCCAGTATGTCACTGAATTTGACATGCTGTTGTTTTCTGGGCACACATCATACCATATCCCCACAAACTAACAGTCGTGAACAGCAAACAAGTAAAAACAGCAACTTCCGTCACTCCGAGTTGATCTTACAGCATTCTTCAGAGGTTTAGTGTAATATGGTTTAGTGTTTACCCCGGCGTGTGAACATCAGTCTTCATATTGGTAGAGGAAATTTGCTTTATAAGGTAGAGTTAAAGGGAAAAAATAACATGAATTTGTACTTTATATACGATTTGCATTTGTACAAAAAAAAAAGTTGTATCGTGGCTCGTGTGTAGATCTTGACAGATATTGCAAGTCAATATCAGTCCCATTCATTGACAACTGGGACGTCACAAGTGGAGTTCCCCAAGGCTCAGTACTTGGACCATTATTATTTATTATATACATAAACGACATAGATATCGGCATAGACAGCAACATAAGCAAAGTTTCTGATGACACTAAAATAGGACGTGTTATTAAATCTGACGAGGACTCCACAAAAATACAGAAAGATCTAAACAAATTTTTCGAATGGTCTGAAAAACGGCAGATGAAATTCAACGTGGACAAATGTAAAGTACTCAGTATAGGAGAGGTAAACAGGGAAACCAGATGAACAACGATGCCATAGAGAAATCCGACTGCGAGAGAGATTTAGGAGTAATGATAAGTAGGAACCTTAAGCCAAGTAAACAATGTGTTTTTGCTCGTAACAAGGCTAATAAAGTACTTGGGTTCATACAAAGGAGTGTTAGTTACAAGACTAGCGAGGTCATCCTAAAACTGTATCTTGCTCTTGTGAGACCACACCTGGATTACGCAATTCAGAGGAGAATGACAAGACTAATCCCGGGCATTAGGAACCTTGAGTATAGAGACAGGTTAAAGCATCTTAATTTGCACTCCCTCGAGAGACGTAGAGCGAGGGGCGACCTGATAGAGGTGTATAAGTGGAAGGCAGGGCTAAACAAAGGGGACATTACAAAGGTACTCAAACTATCCAACCAGGAGCGAACTAGTAACAATGGTTTTAAATTAGACAAATTTAGATTTAGGCGTGAAATAGGTAAACACTGGTTTGGAAACAGAGTAGTGGATGAATGGAACAAGTTACCAAATATCATCATTAACTCGAATACGCTGAATAGCTTCAAACATAGGTTGGATGCTTATATGAGCAATAGGGGTTGGGTGTAAACGGGACTGCCCAGTATGGGCCAATAGGCCCGCTGCAGTTTCCTCCATTCTTATGTTCTTATGTTCTTGATACCGTTATATTAAACTACCTTAACGTGGCTCCGTATTTCACTTTTCAAGTATAACAATATTTAAACTGATTAAGGCAATCTACGAAACTCATAGAGTCAGGACAGTATTCACTAACATGAGGTTTCACGAGGTTAGTAAACAGGATTCCCATGCCCCTACACTTGTCGCTTATCTGTTTATATACTGGTGGCGGCTGATACACAACCTACAGTACAGTACTCTGGCAACACCTCTCAGAATCTCTCCATTTTTGTTAGTTATGTTCTAGTGTATAAGCTAACTTAGTGTACATGCTTAAAGGTATTTGGTGTTTGGGCACAGAAATACATTTAAACAATAACATCGACTGTTAACATTGACAAACAAAGAAATAAAAACATCAGAATAGAGGAAACTGCCGTAAGCCTATTGGCCCATGTCAGGCAGCTCCTGTTTACACCCAACCACTATCACTCACATATCTGTCTACCCTGTATTTGAAAACTCCAACGAATTCGAGTTAATGATGGTGTTGGGTAACCTGTTCCGTTCATCCACATCTTTGTTTCCGACTAATATTTACCTGTTTCCTCCCTAACTATTAATATCTCTTATGTAAAATTACTGTTCCTTGTTCTCTCCTAATTTCATAGTTTAAATACCTTATTTATATCACTTATAAACTTTAAACCTGTACACTAATATCGTATTGTCCCTCGCTCTAGGTCTCTCAAGAGAATGCAAATTCAGTTTTCTTAACCTTAATGGTATATTCCTAATACCCGGGATTAACTTTGTCATCCCACTCTGAATGCTGTCGAGGGAATCTATATCCATTCTGTAGTGCGGTGACCAAAACTGAACCGGTCTCTCTAAGGCTATACAGTATATAGTTGTTACTGACACTCTTAGATATGAACCTTAGCATTTATTGACCTTATTACTTACAAGTTACACACATACATTCTTGTCTAGGTTTTAGGCCCCAGATAATCTTTCTTCAGAACACATGTATAAATAAATAATTCCATATACTGTAAAAAAAATATAATATAACCTTCTCGAACGTATAGTCACACACCAAAAAATATTAAGAAAAAATCAGCCTTAAGGTTTTAGGCTCACATAATTCTGATGCTTATTGAAACATTGTGGAAAGTTTATGGGTTTTGGGAAGTAATTGATGAGTATTTATCCTCCACAAGGCCTAACGCTCCATGGTTCAAATAACATCAAGGCAGTCGATAAGTCTCGGTTCTAGTGTTTGTGGTGTAAACGACCCAAACAATGTTGTAAATTTTCTCCTACCGTCGTGACTCAGGTGTGTTATGAGTGTGTTAAACAATGTTACACTTGTTCTCGTACAGACTTACCCTCACTAGCTGCTCTAAGTGTTGAGATTTACTAGTAATATTGTATAAGTTATTGTTAAGCTCAGTTAATTGCAATATGAGCTACAAGCTTTCATCAGTGTTTTTATAGATTATAATTTCACTTTCTGTGCACTAATGTTAGAACCAATAGTTGTTTCTTTATTTGTCTGATAATAATTTCAGTGATCCATGTTCATATATTAAGGTGTACCTGAAACATATTAACTGTGAAATATACTATAGAGAAATATATACCTGTAGTGACTCTTCTTAATCTTTATAGTGTCCTCCTGAGTCGTGAGGGTCTGACAACATGACTAACTTCAATATCTTTCCCACTCTAAAAATAAATGACGTCTATATCACGTGTTATCGCTGAATTAATACCGTGTTTAAGTAACTCTTGTATGTATCTGGATTGTTTTATAAAACGAATCAACCAGTGTTAAAATTCAAAGAGTATGAAGGACTGAGCTGCAGATTATAGGCTCACAGTCATTTTACACTCCGCTGTCTGGGGATTACCACCTTCCCGCTCTTGATTATATTAAATTTGGTACATTATCTAAGGTAGATCTTTACGTGACTCGACCAAGTGTGACTGTGTGTGATGGTGGTGACGGTGGATGATATTGATGTTTTGGTGAAATGAATATTATTAATGTTATTGTTATTTTTATTATTGTTGCTATTGTGGTTGTTATTATTATTGTTATTACTCGTATTACTTTCATTGTTGTGCATTTTATTATCGTTAGTATTATTATTGTCATTATTATCATCATCATTAGTATCATATGAATAGTAGAGACAATGGCTAAGGCAAGTCTGACTGTATGGAGGTTAAGATATATAATGAGTGTTTGACAATATACAGTATGGTCACGGGGCAGCAGCAGACAGGGGCGCAAGTCAACACTGACAAGTTAATAAAATACGAGTTACCTCTGAAGAGGAAAAACGCCATTTCAAATTTCAAATAGTAGGCTTGGTTAGGTTGCTTCAGCTTTTGTGATATTTTATAATTTGTTTTGGTTTTGTTAACTTGGCTGGATGGCTAGTCCCTGCACTACTGTTATTATTCACAAAACACTGAAGTGCCATCCTGTATTTGGTATAAGTTTGTGGAATGATAAATTACAGTCTGATGGAAACTTGATTTGAAATGAAAGTTTATGTTTCAGTAGTTGACTTTTCATTTACATATTGCTCAGGTTACATAGACTCTGAGAAGTGTCTGGCAGTCTCAGGTAAACAAAAGTGAAGCACAGAGACAGTAATTAAACATACTTTTGTTTTACTTGATAATTTAAACACAGTGACAGGCATGACAGTGTGATGTGTTATGAATTATTTAAAGTTTATATATTTTAAAGTCAATAATCTCATAAATAGCTTAAAAATAACTACGTAAAGTTTTCGTTATTTAAACAGACTTACGTGTGAAAAGTTTAATTCAAAAACACTTTCTTTTGTGTCAGCTTCTCACGGTAAAAGGATGTGCATGTTTATATATGATTTGGAGAGCTAAACAAAATGCCCAGAAAGATGTAAGCGGATGAGAAGTTAAAGCTCTACCTGAAGCAGTGCTTAGTAAAGCTTAATTTTTTGTATATAAAACTTTCGGGGGTAGAAAACGTTATACTATGCTACATTGATGTTCTCACTCAAAGACGAGATCAACACTGAAAGGTGTTGTACATTCTTATGATACTTCAGCCCTTTGATAACGATGGCTAAACCCTATGAGGACGACTGTTGAACCCTTTGTGTACGATGGCTTAACTCTTTTAGGACGACGGTTTAAACCTTTAAAGACACGGGGGGGGGGGTGAAGAGCGACGGCCTTACCCTTTAAGTACGATGGTTTAACCCTCTGAGGACGATGGTTTAATCCTCACGTATTCAAAGGATCACAATCAACAATGACACTATTCATGATTTTATTATTGAAATTATATGAGTGATCCGTCATTATACAAATGTGTGGCTTATGAGAGGTGTTTAATGGTGTGAGGGTGCTCGAGCCTCCTCCAGCGGCCAGCCTCACACGAGCCTATGAAAACCTCCTTCAGGAAGTTTAGAAGAACGTTGAGACCCTCGAGGAGATCTCGCCACACTTAACGCGCTAGAGTTATGACGGACGGTAGGCGGTGTCTCCTGTGTGGTGGTAGGTGGCGGGGTGTCTCCTGTGTGGTGGTAGGTAGTGGTGTCTCCTGTGTGGTGGTAGGTAGTGGTGTCTCCTGTGTGATGGTAGGTGGTGATGTCTCCTGTGTAGTGGTAGGTGGAGGTGTCTCCTGTGTGGTGGAAGGTGATGTTGTCTCCTGTGTGGTGGTAGGTGGTGGTGTCTCCTGTGTGGTGGTCGACTTTTTCTGTGTGGCCTGTACGGGTGTTAAGTACGTACCTTAATACTCTGATTAAAAATTAAACGAATTTTTCCATGTGATGAAAAATGGTTATTTGGCGACACATTTTCTAACTGCCTTTAAGCAATCACAATGTTAACTACTGTTTAGGTGTTACTCCTAATTAGCTCGGTGAAAAGTGACTTACTTAACTGAAAAACAAACATTAAATCAGATTAAAATTTGAGATTAACCGACCCTTTTTTTTATTTCATTAAATATACATGATCAGCGACCATATGACTACTTACAAGGAACACATAATGATCTACTTGCTGTTAAGTGTTGTTACAAAGTTTTTATTCTACACTCGAAATAAACAGATCAACTCGCCTTGTGTATGAAGACTATCTGGTGGCAGTAATTGATGACAGAGCTGACTGAGGCAAGTCAAGTTGAGGTGCTGGCGTGTACCGTCGTGTTCCCTCATACAATAGTGACACATTACCAACCTGGAGATTGTGGGAGTCCGTAGTGTCTGTGGACTTGGAGAATCATTGTTTATACGTTATCTATTGTGTTACTGATTATCCTCATGAACTGTAATTATTCTTCATGTGTAGTTATTTTCCTTACCTGTAATTCCTAGCCCCACGTATATAGTAATTACATACTTCTGTAATTATATTAGCCATGGCATAAGGTTTATGAGCGTGGGCCGTGCTTGTTATTCTTTTCTGGGCGCTATTGTTGTATATAATGGGCGTAAAGCTTTCATGCACACCTGGTAATAACGGAGGTATTAAGGTGTGATAATAACGGAGGTATTAGAGATGGAGGTGGTAATAACGGGGGTATTAAGGTGTGATAATAACGGAGGTATTAGAGATGGAGGTGGTAATAACGGGGGTATTAGAGGTGGAGGTGGTAATAACGGGGGTATTAGAGGTGGAGGTGGTAATAACGGGGGTATTAGAGGTGGAGGTGGTAATAACGGGGGTATTAGAGGTGGAGGTGGTAATAACGGGGGTATTAGAGGTGGAGGTGGTAATAACGGGGGTATTAGAGGTGGAGGTGGTTGTTACCGCCATAGTAAGATAAACTAGAAGAGAGAGAGAAAGAGAGGGATAGCCACAGTAAGATAAACTAGACGAGAGAGAGGGTGAGAGGAGAGACTTTTTTTTTTTTTTTGGCACCCCCCTACATCCTTGTGTAAGGTGAAGCGCAGAAGCGTTTACAGTGCCCAACAGGGAAGCATACTAAGTTCATGCTTGCCTTAATGTCTCATGAGTTAAGGGTGTAGAAGCCTGAAGAGTCAGAGGTTAATGTCCTCAAGTTATTGGAAGCTCCAACAACTTGTCCCTGAATACGAATTCGCAACTTTCGACTTACACCAGGTACCTACTTTACTGCTAGGTGAACAGGGACTAATGGGGGCTAGGAAGGGAATCGAACACTGTAGTGTTGACAACGAATTTTGCTGAGGTGTTTAAATAGGCGACGGCCCACGCAGCTGTGATTGCCTGAGGGACAGTCTATGGCCTCCTACAGTAGAGACAACATCTTTCGTTCGACCAACATATACCAAGAGGATATTATATTTGTTCTCGTTGGTCAAAACCTAGACCCCAAAAAGTGAGTGTGATTGTGAACTATTAAATCCTCTAAAAAATCTAAATAACTTTAATAAATATATTTATGTACTGTATATTGATCATATTATACAAATTATCTCCTGATGTATCAACAGTTGTAACATGTGAGTTATATTTAAGAGGTTAATAGGCTATGTACTGTATATTGATCGTACTATTCATACTACGTGTCCTGATATACCAGCATTTGTTATATGTGAATTGTTCTTTAACAGGTTTTGACCGAATTATACTCTTCGCATCATCGTTGTGGGTCTTATTATTATCCTATGAGCGTTAACAGTGGTAATAACGTGGGTATTTATACAGGGCATTAACATAACACCATCTTGAAGGAATCTCACTCAGCATCTGACTAATAACTGTCTGTTTCCCTGTCCTCAGGTATGATCCAGCGAAGACGAAGTGCCACAATAACATCTTTCTGCCAGGAGTCGGATGAGTATTCTCTCTCTCTCTCTCTCTCTCTCTCTCTCTCTCTCTCTCTCTCTCTCTCTCTCTCTCTCTCTCTCTTCCAGTCCGTTTGATGATTTGTTATTGTTGTACCTTTCCTCGTCTGTGTCGCTTTCCAGTCTTTGTTATTCAGTTTTTCTCAGTTTTCTTATCCTTCCGTTCCTCATTCCGCACTTATTTTGGTCTTTGTACGTGTCCCGTCTTCTCGTTTTCAACCGTCTGCGTGTCGTCTAAATCTCTTTGTTTGCCTTTACCGTTTTTTTTTAGGGGGGGTTGACTCCGTCGTGTGTGTGTGTGTGTGTGTGTGCGTGCGTGTGTGTGTGTGTGTGTGTGTGTGTGTGTGTGTGTGTGTGTGTGTGTGTGTGTGTGTGTGTGTGTGTGTGTGTGTGTGTGTGTCCTCATCTTCCATGCACGTTCCCTGAATAATGTAAACAAGATTCAGTTCCGTCGCTCATGACTTGACTTCCTCGTCCATAAAACAGTGTAGCCTCTAACTCCGCCTCGGTAGGGAGACTATGCAAGCGATATTCTCATGGCTTAATCTCAAATCTTCCCACAGATGCAAATTCTTGGAGGATTGATCAAGGCGTAAACTTTTGGTGTTGAGGTCCATGGTGTCCAATCATCAGACCAGAGATTGACACCTTGATTGGTTGATTCATTTGTATTATCATTATGCTAATTCCTTCCCTTTGTTTATTCTGAGTATTGTACGTACAGTCATTTTGGTTTATTTGTATTTTCTGTTTAACCATTTCGTTTGTTTGTGTGTTGTCAGGTGTCAGCTGTTTCAGGCTTGGCCCTCATACATGACGTGTCGACAATTTATGACGCACCAGCGAGCGTTGTTTATTAATCTGAATCAACCTACAGTACCCAGTCTCTGTCACGCTGAACACTACGTTAAGGATCCTACTCACACTTATGGACAATGAACACAATATGTAAATTAACTTATTGGGGCGATGATTACTATACAAAATTATACTCAGAGTACTTGACCTGACTTACGAACAATAAACTGCGTAAGGATAAACATGAGTGCGATGACCTATTGAATCCCCTATTCTCTTAAGTAAGATGTCACTGTATTCGGGGGTTAAGTCATCGTTCTCAGGGGGTAAAGAACACAGTGTTTGGACTTGTTAGAGAGTTTAGGGATACATCATGTGCTGAAGTTAATGTGTACACTGGCCAGGTGATCTCAGACGTTGTTACTGCAATATCCCGCCAAGGGTTTAGTACGTGACTTGTGTAGGGTTCGATGCTGAGTTGTACTACTGGTGTGTATCACATCTTTATTATTATTATTATTATTATTATTATTATTATTATTATTATTGTAACTATTATTATTATTGTTATTGTTGTTATCACTATTAATATTAATGTTACTATATTATCACGATTTGATAGGAACAAGAAATATTCTAGACTCCGGTGGGTGCCTAGCTATTTAAGAGTATACAAGTTGGGGAACCGAAAGCGATCAAGTGCAGTGTCAATGACGCTGTGTTCCTGCATACTGAAGGTTTAGTATACCGTGTGCTGTATTCATACTGTCCCTCACGGGCACTCATGGCTATTGGGCTTCTTTCCTTTATGTGGCACTTCTGATAGGGTTGGTATATCGTGTCAGTAGTTGTGAACGACGTGATGTTGACCTTCCGGTGACAGGCCACAATACCGTTCTGATAAGTTGAGTTAGGCAGCGATAATATGTTTTTGTTTTGGTGTAAGACTTGGATCCTCCACGACCATATGGGGGAACTCCTCCAAGGATACCTGCGTGTTGTGATCAAATGTGTCATGTTGTTGTTGGTAGTGATTGTGTAGCTAATGGAGGCTGTGATTGTGGCGTTGATTGTGGTATTTGTGATGATGGTGGCGTTAATATTGGTGGTGGTGATATTGTTGGTGATGAGGATAATGGTGGTGGCAGAGAGAGCTGGTAGCAGCATCCGTGCGGGTGTTGTCTCAAGCAGCAGCTGTAGTAACTAACACGTTAAGGCCAAGATAGCAACACCCATTAGAGGCAGCAGTGAAAAGGGAAAAAACTGGTGGACAGCTAGGAGCAGGGCGGCGGCAGACTAGAGAGGTGGCAGAAATTGCAGAGGGAAGGGATGGAAGGCAGACTGTGGCGGCGATGGTGAGGGCGTTGGAGACGGCGGCGTGTGGCAGCCAGATCGATCCAGTAGGAAGGTTGTGGTAGTGGTGGTGGTGGTGATGTTGTTGGCAGCGGTGGGATGAGCCACTCGAACGCCGGGTAGTAGTGGGGATGGTGGTGGTGTTAGTGATGGTGGTAGTAGTAGTTGTAGTGGTGGTGGTTTCAGTGATGGGATAAGCTAGAATAACTTAGGGTGTTAATAGTGGTGATGGTGGTGGTGGTGGTGGTGGTGGTGGTGGTGGTGGTGGGCAGCAGCAATGGGATCAGCTAGGATAACACGGGGTAGTAGTGGTAGTAGTAGTGGTGGTGGTTGTGGTAGTAGGATATGTGGTATAAGATGATGGTGGTGGTGGCTGTGGTTGTTGTGGAGTGAGAATGAGTAATGGAGGTAATGGATGGGTCTGTTGTGGAGGTGAGTCGTGTGGTGATGATTGGTTGTGTAGTTTAAGGTGGTTTTTTGTGGGGCGTGTTACTTGGCTGTCACAGAGAGGGAAAATTCAGTAATCATCACCTCAACACACACACACGCACGCACACACACACGCACACACACACACACACATTGGTTGCAGACATTACCTCATGTTACACTTGCAAGTAGGTCTTATTTCACTCTTATTCTTTACCAATAGTTTGCCCGAGGAACTGATCGTCCCCTCCCTCACTCCATGTCCAAGGATCTCCTCCACCCCAGGTCCAGCCTCACTCTTAAGATGTCTAATGGTCGAACATACCTCCGGACTTTATATACCAAAGCTTTTAAACATTCCAAATGTTCCTCTCAAGTTTCTTTGGACATAAAGGACATAAATATGATTGTCATCACCCATATAAGCTTTCTGACAACTTACACATTATTTTTGTTATATTATGAATGTTAACATTAACCGTAATATTTTATAACTTAATATCTGATACTGCGGGAACTGTTGTGGTATTGCCTTCCTCCTTTATAGGAAATTACCACTAGCCGGGAGTTATGTTAAGCTTCTCACTTCCTCTCCTTGAGGTACTGAATACGGCGTCCGTGTTCCCCCATCGCAAGAAACTTTGCCAGTTTACTTCAGCAAGACAAGTCTAGTTAACTCTGTAAGCTTCATCTGATGTTTTCATTCCTCCTTTTACTCTCAGTTTTCAATTCATCCATTTCTTTCGAATCATTGGCCTCCAACCTCTCCATGTCCTCCACTCACTGCTTCCTTCCTCTCACCATCATAACTAAGCTCTCTCACACTCACCTCGCTATACCATAAGTGACGGTATGATAAATACAAAATTTTATCTACATATATAAATAAGAAAATACTCGACAGATGTACAAGCCTCGAGGCTCTCTCAGTTGACGTACTATAACAAGCTCACGACTGCTGCTTATATATACTGTCTCGGGGGGACCAAACATGTTTATATACAGTATCTATACCCGTGCTAAGGTGCCGTTCGGTCTCCTTGTCGGCAGATACTCAACCAGATTTACATTTTAGGGGCCAGGCTGAGCCGTTCACAATGGCAGAAAAGGTAGAGCTAGTGCGTGGTGGTGAGTGTAATGTAAGGGGGGTGGTGGTGGTGGTTGTAGTGGTGCGTGGGGAGTATATAACCGGAGGTCCCCGGGGATAATGAGGTGTTATAATTAGGGTTATGATCTCCGGTCATCTCCAGGCCAGAGTCAACACCTCACATCACCCGCCCCCCCCCCCTCCCAGCCGCTCTGGACATGTTTACGTCCTCCCCATCAAACGTGATCCAAAATAAAATCGGGTAACATTACACCTGCCTTGTCGTGGGGGCCTTTGTTTTAGCTTCCGGCGCCTGTCTCCCCCGACCACCACAACATATGGGGGGAGGCAGCAGGAAGTACTCTGTACCTCACCGACATCAATAAAGGGTGGTGGCCGGCAACCATCTGAGGCAGAGTAGGTACAATTGATGTACAAGTCGACCAAATAAAATGCAATAGCAGGATCAGCTTGGTAGGTGAGTCTCTCTCCACCTCTCACACCTTTATCGCGGTGCGCGTTGGCTACATGCTGTAGTGCACACACACACCCACACACCGCCCACGCTCTTCATCCAAGAGAAGAAAGGGCTCGCCCCCAGGAGCCTCCTCTTGCGTGAAGTCCTCATTAAGGGACCTGACTCATAGTGAACAAGAGACACCCACACCCTTTCACCTGCTGCCAGTTAGGTGAAGGCCCTTCCTCCGCAAATTTGAATAAACTCGATCACAACCTTACATCACCCACCTGACGGAGGGAAAGACTACAGGAGAACGTCAAGATCTCACCTTACCTAACGTTACTTTTAGGGGGCCAGGAGAAAACTGATATTGCACCCTGACCCTTAAGTGGTCTAGCCAAGGTTATGTGGGCTGGTGTGTAGTCACCATACCGCCACCCCCCGGAAGACAGGTGAACTAATTATGTGTCGAAGCTTCCCATCAACGAGGAAAAATACGAGCAGACAGGTGGAAGAAATTGGTAAAGATAAATTAAGACGACGATGACGAGAGGTTTGTGTCTTCAAGAGAATGAGCCGATCCTCCACCTCCAGAAGTGACACACACACAACCTCGCTGGAAAATCCCCCCCTCCCCTGTCAGTGCCTGACTATGTCTGTTAGGTAAGCAGCGAGGTTTGGCCATACCCAGGCACCCCTGAGTAAAGGAAGAACTTAACAGTGTTTTTGATGTTAGTACTGGATGAACACATTGGCAAATAGAGAAGAAGAAATTAGACATTAACCACTTCTCTCTCTCTCATCTCCCAACACGAACCATCTTTGGTTACCAGTATCAACAAACATGTCCACAAGATTACACATAACCGCAGCCGTCACCAACGTCTGTCAATAAAATTTAACTTTAAAGTCAACTCCAGTCCTTTTTTTTCAGTGTTACTGTTGGTGTTTACATGAAGCAGATAAAAACGATAACAAAATCACAGCATAATTTTGACCTCGAAAAAAAAATAAAAATAAAAAGTCTCATGACCCCGTAATATCTTTGTACTGTGATGTGAACAGAGAAGATCCTCGATAATCCAGTGACACTACAGAAATAAGACTTGATAAGCCAAGTAAAGTTGCTGCAGTAAAGTTACAGGTCAGAACTTTGTTTCACTAACTATACACAACTTAAATTCGTATTGGAATTAAACAATACATTCAAATTGAAAGCCATAAATGAGTTATTAACTGCACGCACCCGTTCACAATTACTGTTGACATGTTACTGATCAGCGAGCCACTTGTAATGTACTTGTTTATATCTCTGGTCTGCACTTGCCCAGTCTGGTAGTTGCCAAGTATTGTTATTTTTATTATATATATTAACTGTACCTTTATCTAAGGATGCTGGTAGCCGTCGTGGGCGGGGGTGTGGGTCATGGGTTGTCATGGGCAAGGTGTGGGTCATGGAGTTTTCATGGATGGGAGGGGAAGGTGTTGACACAGTTTGACACGTTGAAGTTCCTCTTATTTTTCTTGATAGCACGTGTCCGTTATATCCAAATATTCAGTCAAAATGTAAACAACACACACGCACGCACACACACACACACACACACACACACACACACACACACACACAATGTATCAAGTTATGGAATGATTTTTGAGTATCACTGTTCCACCTTTGTCCCACCACTGCACACGCTGTAGCTACTGGGGGCTTATGTGTCTCACGGAAACCAAAAACGACTCATAGTTTTCTGGATGTTTCTCACTCTACAACTGTCTTTGTTGCTGATGGTGATGAAATGCAGACGCTAGTGTGTGTGAGCTGGGGGGGAGGGGGCAGATAACCTGGGCGACTTGGCTGGGGATTGTAAGGTGGTGTTCGTTAAAGAGCAGTTAGAAAGGTCATTCCTCTGTTGCATCGAACTGAGAGACAAGTAAATGTTAATTCTAGCGTGGATAAACAATTGGTATTTTGGTTTGGATCCTTTAGCTCTGAGTACGAGAGCAGCCCCCTGAGTACTATACCAAGAGTAGGATAGTTTAGCCCCTTGAGTACATTGATTGAACCCCATTGAATACAGTGTCATCTTTCAGAGAGTTAAGGCATCGTACTCAAGGGATGAAGATCACTTACTCAATGGGGAAGTTAATGGTACTCAAGGGGGTTGGTATCGTCCTCAGGGGGTTAAACACAACACTGGCGAAAAGGCAACAGTTTCTAAGGTTCTTCTTCCTTATTGTGTTGATATAAAAGAACAGCTCTCATATTTCCTTAAGTTGAAAAGTGGTCTAACTGTTAGGTGGTGTAAATAGGATGTCGATCCCTGAAATGAAGCAATGATTAGTGAGTGTCAGGTCGTAATGCTCCTTGGTCAAGAGATCCAGCCCAGGAGTCTCTAACACGGGCGGATGAGGCTCAGGGTCCAGGCCAGGGGGTAAAAGCCAAGAATTTGTAACACCTTGGCCAGAAGATGAAGGCCAGGGCCACGTAACACTTTGGCCGGAAGATGATGGCCAGGAATATGCCAACACAACACCCAGGCCAGGAGGTCGTCGCCATGCTCAGTGTACAGCAGTATAAAAATATGTTCACTTTATTTCTGGAATTTACCGAATTAATGCAAATGTTATGCATGAAAATGTCGAAATTCTTGCAGGTAACCGAAAAAGTTTCGTTGTCAGGCAACACGTGTGTCGAGGGGGAGAGTTAATGGAGAGTCGAGGTGGGAGAATGAAGTGAGTGTCAAGGGGGAGAGTTAATGGAGTGTTTAGGGGGGGAGAGTTAATGGAGAATCGAAGGGAAGAGTTAATGGGTTATCGAAGGGGAGAGTCGAGGTGAGTTAAGTGAGTGTCGAGGGGGAGAGTTAATGGGGTATCGAAGGGGAGAGTTAAGGGAGTGTCAACGGGGAGAGTTATGGGAGGGGACGTTTTTTACTGGGAGAGGGAAGGTGCTGATTATGCCACCATCCAGAGAGAGAATCTTTCATGACGGTGGGGACGCCTGCCTTCCTGTGACGCTCCTGGCCACCCATGGGTCATATAGTCCTGCCATGGTGAAGACTAGGGTGTGGCCACGGGTAATAGAGCCTTGTAATGGAGGCTAGAGTCTTACCATGGTTACTAAAGTGTTTTAGTTAGTACCATGACTATTAGGGTCTTACCATACATACTTAAGCCTTACCGTGTATGCTTGAGTCTTACCGTCAATGCTTGAGTCTTACCGTGAATACTTGAGTCTTACCGTGAATACTTGAGTCTTACCGTGAATACCTGAGTCTTACCGTGAATACCTGAGTCTTACCATGCATACTAGAGTCATACAGTGAATACTTGAATCTTACCGTGAATACCTGGGTCTTACTGTGAATACTTGAGTCTTATATACATGGATAATAGAGTGTAACCCCTTTCTCCTTCTGCTCACCTCCAGCAGTAGTTGATCAATAGAGGTGAAGTATTGGCCTCTGAACGTTGCATCATTTATAAAAGCCAAAACAAAGTGTTTGATTAGCTCACCAAAGTACGCCAGGGTGTTCTACGCGAATTTATCCTGTTACGCGAGGCAGCTTTTGTCAATTGAAAGCTGTAACTACTTTGGTTCACAGGAGTGACGATGTTGATATGAACGAGAGGTTTAGGGAACTGCACGATAGGTAACTGATGAGGAAAACTTGCCTGTGTGTAATCTATTGTAGATGTCAGACTGGAACTCGTCTGTCTGAAGTACTTGCTAGTCCATATATTGTTTGTTGTTTATGGTGTGTCTTCTAAACCCATTATGTAATGCTCTCTGGTCAGTTTACTTCCAGTTAAGATTAGTCCTAGTGGCATCCGTTTACCTCCTGTCCATAGGATGACTCTCTCACTGATCTTTACTGTCAACAATGTGAAATGTCTCAATGTTGAAGGAGACACTCAATACTTAGTTCAGTATAAACGTTGGACACCTCTAGCAATTATCTGACTCATACAGAAGAGACTGAAAGTTAAGGACAGTGTTGATACAGCACCTGACTGTATACTGTATAAACCCTTCAGTACACGAGGAGACAGCGTGGTCGTCACTGCACTCGACCTCCTGCACTTACCCTGCTTGTAAAGTTAGGTACCCATTAACAGCAGAGTGTACTGGGAGTGCCCCGGAATCACACCAGTGACCCTTAGGACAGGAGGCGAGCGTTGTATCCACTCTGTCGCTGCACCCCATCTAATTAGTACATCGAGTGAAAAATACCTGCTGCTCCCAGTTTAAAGGGAGTGGGAGACCCCGCTGCCTACACCCTCTAACCTGCCTGCTGGTATGACGTCCTGTGTGTGTGTGTGTGTGTGTGTGTGTGTGTGTGTGTGTGTGTGTGTGTAAAACCAAGTGGAGTAGGTAGTGTTTTAGGTACAGTTGGTATTAAGGCGCCTTAAATGTTATCCTTGTGATCATTACCATGTGTGTCCTGCCTGGATGTCTCGCCTTACGGAAAACTCTTAGTTATTTAGCCCAAGGCCAAAGTGATCAAGAGTACATTTCGTTAATTAAATTTTTTTGGGGGTGATCTGTTAATCCGAAGACATATTAGGAAATCGATGACATAATCGGTTATTCTAAGGGAGGTGTTGTAGGGGATTTACCTGCCTGGAAGGAGAGTTTCCAGGCGATTCGGTTTCCAATATGACGATCATCCGGGTGATTAGATTCATAATCCACCAGTCTTTGGACCCTCTGGTGGCATCACTTTATGATTTACTAATCTGAGAATCCTCCAGGTGGTTGACCGTTATGATTTGCCAGTCGAGAAGATTCGTCGTCAGGGGATTGGTGACGGGAGGAGGAGATCTTTGCTTTTATGGGAAAGGGTCGTGACGGGTCAGTAAGTCTCCTCGGGTGTGTGTCTGAGGTAATGACCCCGCGTTATGACCCTCTCAAACCTTGATGGTGGAGGGCGAAGTCGTAGAGGAGATGAGGGGGGGAAGGGGTGAGAGAGGAGAGGGAGGAGGGGGAGAATGGATGGGGGAAGAGAGGGGGGAAGGGGTGAGAGAGGAGGGGGAGGAGGGGAGAGAGTGGAGGGAAAAGTGAGGTGAGGTTGATGATGTGGAGGAAGTATGAGGGAAAAAGAAGAATGAAGGGGAGGAGGAGGAAGAAGTGTGAGTGAAGGAAGGATCAGTGAGAACAATGAAGGGTGAGGGTAAGGGAGGGAAAAATGTATTGAAGTAAGGATTAGAGTGAAGGAAGAATGAACAAAGACGAAGAGAGAGGGTGAAGGAAGGATGAATTAGGAAGAATAAGAATAGAGAGAGAGAGAGGGAGAGAGAGTAGGATGAATAAAAGGGAGGAAGGGTGAGGTTGAAGGGAGAAAGAATGTAAAGGATAAAGGAATAAATAATGGGGAGGAGGAGAAGGAAGTGAAAGGGGGGGAGGAAAAGTGGAGGAATGAGAGGGAGGAGGATTAAACAAGAATAAGGAGGGCGAACAAAAGATAAAAGAGAAAAAAGGACAAGCAGATAAGAGACAAACCAAATGGGGGAACGAAGGGAGTAAAAGCAATAACAAAGAACACAATAAAAGAAGAAAAGGAAAGAAGATAAAAGAAAACGAAAATGAAGATAGGGAGAACCGGAGAATAAAGAGTGGACTGATGATTTTTGTGCCAGAGATAGAGAGGAAGAGAGGAGGCTAATGCAGTGATGAAGAGGGGGGCAGTGACTGATTAGGTATTAATGCTATTTCAGGGTGAGGAAACTGTGCGGTATGTGTGTGTGTGTGAAGGAAGTCGAGAATACATGCGTGGGTAGGTAAGAGAGAGAGAGAGAGAGAGAGAGAGAGAGAGAGAAAAATGAAGAGCACAACAAGAAAAAGGAGAGACAGAGTAGAGTAGAAATATAGGAAACAAGAAGAGTAAAGCTGAGAGAGTAATCATTATCGCCGCCACACAAGAAACAGCAACACTCTGCAAACCTGATAATCAATACAGCATTTTCCGTCTTTAAGTCTGAATTCTCGACAATACCACCGTGTGTGTGTGTGTGTGTGTGTGTGTGTGTGTGTGTGTGTGTGTGTGTGTGTGTGTGTGTGTGTGTGTGTGTGTGTGTGTGTGTGCGCGTCCGTGTGTGTGTGTGTGTGTGTGTGTGTGTGTGTGTGTGTGTGTGTGTGTGTGTGTGTGTGTGTGTGTGTTTAATTTAGAGTAATTTCATTATTTTTTTTTCTCTTGTTCATCGTGAAATAGAAACTGAGGTTAACACGTGCATCATTAGTTGGAGTCTTGAAGCTCTTTGAATATAGAAAAAAAAAGGTGGAAAATGACAGCTGAAATCTAGGGTAAAGGTTTGATAGTGATACTGGGTGTTAGACTGAAGGCAAACTCTCGTGATAAAATTGTGAGGGGAGAGAGAGACCATGAGGATAAAAAAGGGGAAGTAATGGACAGGGAAGGAAGCGGGATAAATACGGAGAGAGAATGATGTAGATAGAAGATGATGAATGAGCCAGACGCGTAATTACTGGTGGTGTTGTGTCTACCTTGTGTGGTAATTGGTCAAATTTGTTGGTCACGGATAGTTTCATTTTCGGTATTCACCATTTATTATTCTCTTCTTGTTTCTCTCTCGTGTCAGGGTCTGCGTCCCACACAGCTCCCTACCCACTCCACAGTCCTCCTCCATCTGGGGCGCCCCTCTGCCGCTGTCACCCATCTTCCGGTATTCGATATTCGACTGAGGACACAGAAATATGTTTTGGTAGTGGAGGGCGAAGTGCTCACGTCCCCACCTGCTGCTCTATGTACACCAGTGCTGTGTGTTTGTGTGTGTTTGTGTGGTGTGTATGTATGTGTGTAGTATAAACTTATAGTTTAGTCGAGTAACTATAAAACAACTTCCTTCAACATGCTATCTGGCAATTTATCCGTCAGTACTGCACGGTACTTGTGTACTTATATATTAATTATTTATGGTAATAAGGATGGTCGCTAGAGCCAGGCACACACGGTGACAAGGTTCACGATTGAGGCATTGTGTGAGGTCACTGTGTGTGATGGGCTGGCTGTAATGTTCCTATGTTTACTGGTAGTTCATGTTGTATCAGTGCTTTATATTTTACGTGCTTGAAATATACCATTATTGTAAAGACATTTATATCAGCAAACCAAAATTCATTATTATCCTAAGAACTTATCATCTCCAAGATTATTAATGTAAAACTGCGAGAGTGTGTACACCTTTGTCAAATATGAGTAGGTCAAAATATAGGTTTTCATGGGTAATGATTCCAATATATCAACTAAATTTATGTTAGATCAATGTAAATATTGGTTCCTAGATAAGGCTGTCAATATGGTGTCTTATGATGATGAAATATAAGATACTGTGTGGTATACTACAAAGGCTTTGTTGAAATTGTTTTTAAAATTAAATGAGCAATTTTAAAACTATTTCTAGAATGAAAAAAGAGTCACCGTACTGTATTTATTACACACAAAGTAATGATTGTTCACAATTTAAATAACCCTCCATGTGGTTGTAAAATATATGGTCTGAAACACAAACATAATTCGTGCAAAATATATGACTTATATCTAGAATAGTAATATATGAACAACTGAAAATGCTCCTTATTACTACTCTGGGTTCATGTATACATTAAAGTTGCAATCGTGTAACACCTACATTTAAAACTAGACAGCATGAGGATTCTTGCAGTTGCTTTTAAAGGAACATTTACAGTAGGTACATCATGGAATGCTCTGTTTTTGACATGGACATTTCTTTATGGCACATTTTCCACACTTACATTCTAGAGGTAGATCATTAGGAAATAACTTGAAATTCACTAGCTTTTAGTAGTTCATCTTCCTTACAGAAGCTACGGGATTTAGTATCCAAACCTGATCCTGTAAGGCAATTCAATTGTATATATGTTGTAAAGAAAGAAGGTAATAAATAATAATTATGTGTCCTCTTATTGTACGACTTCTTGGAGGCAAATCTGTAAATGTCTTCATGCTTTAATGGTACATAGTACTGTACAAGTAACGGTATGGGCACAAGTATAGCTAACAGTAGAGGTATCATAGTAGAAGTACAGGGTACAGTCAAAGAAAAAAGGTGGCGTTACACTCACCGTGTCTTATGTTCTGAAACCCATGAAGAAGAATTTGGGCAAAATTTCCCGTCAATATGAATGAAGCTTCGAGGCTTGAGTCTGAATCACCAAAATTAATCACTTTGTTTACCGACAGCCAACATGCCTGTACTGTTATTACAGAATAATATTAAGAGAGAGGTTAAACATTCCCCAAAGTGTGCTTGTAAATTATTTGTCATTCATCACACAGTATCTCGTATAGTTTGCCTTACCATAAGATTTGTAGATTTACGAACTGAAACTACGTATGTCGAGCGGCTACGGGAAGTGATCGCCCTTAATGGCGGCTGGACAACATATTAAATTCATGGAATTTAAAATGGAAATTATTTATTTTAACTATTTTTATTCCCTTAATCGCACCTGTCTTATCCTGCCACACCCGATACAAACTTAATATAGACCTGAGGATATCATAATAGCTGTTTCATCATGAAGTCTCTACAAAATATCAATTTTCAATTCTTAAAATTTTATGAGGAGGCAAAATATGAGATGATCATCTTGTGTCTGTTACAGGTGAGGATTATATTACAGTTACTTCTGTTATGTTCTAGAATATAATGAGGACACTGGCCTACAATACAACAAGCATTAATTGAGCTGCTCAATATTATTAGTATCCTTTACCAAAGACCAAACCTTGAGGTTGACACTTTAACACTTGTACGAGTCCTGCTGCCACAAGCTGAACCAAACAATATCTCTGCCATTTTAAGATATTTGCAAACATGATCTATAGCTTGAATGTTAAACGTAGTACCCCATTCTAACACTATGTTATTAAACGTCTACTTTTGGAGCTTGACCGCGAGATAACAGCGACGGGACATGGTATGACAAGAAAATATTATTTCTTTACAAAGCAGAGTTTGAGTTGAGGCGGAACAGAAAGACGATCATGTTATTTATTTATTTTTTTATTTGTTATCAAGGAGTTCCTGTTGTTTAACTACTCAGTCAGATAGGTTCAGGTTGCGTGGTGGGTCACTGGACAGCTGTCTGTTTCAGTTTGGGTGACAGCGGTTGAGCCTGAGGAGAGCGCCGGACCTTCTTATTGGAGTTATTCTTCCAGCGATTCCTTCTTTATCTTGTGTTAGTGTATATAAAACCTATTTATCAACTTACGTTTTTGTAATATATCAGCGGCAACTGGTGAAACACATCAAGTCTACGATAGATCCTGATAATTTTTAATTAATGGAGACATTTTACAAGAACCTCTGTCCTGCATGGCAGTGAACAGTGACATTACCCATATGAATCTGACCTCTATACATTTATAGCTGTTAATGAATATGATGTATTTCTTTGTGTGTGAACCTCTGTCCTGCGTGGCAGTGAGAAGTGATACCACCCTCAGTGTCAAGACCTGACTGAATTACTCAGAATAGGCAAACTGTACTACAAGCTTTGCCAATAAATTTGTTAAACTAAAAAAACTACAAGAACCGACCCCAACACACACACACACACACGGTGACAGGAGACCACAGAAGGCTTACAACTTGGGATTTAGATACTAGTGTGTGGTGGTGGTGAACGGCCAGTGGGCAGCTTACGGCAAGGGAGGAGGAGGAGGAGGAGGAGGAGATAAGGATGATAAGAAGAGGGAAGGAGGTAAGTTAGGTTGATATGGGAAGGCGAAAAGGTTGGATGAAGGAGAAAGTGGGATGGAGAGAGATAGAAAGAGATAGAAGTTTGACTGATAAAGGGAGGAAGGAAAAATGAGTAATAAAAGAGGGAGAGATCTAACTAGCAGTGATAAAGGAAGGAGTGAAAGAGAGGGAGACAGAGAGAAGAAAGGAAGGAGGGAAAGCAGATCTGATGATTTAGAGTTTAGACAGTGGGGAGGAAAGTGATAACTGGGTGAAGGGGAAGCAGGGGTGATAGGAGAGGGAGGGAGGAAGGAATGAGTATTTACGTAGGGGGAAGAGAGTGATAAAAGCTGGGGAACGAGGGGGATGATAAAGGAAGAAGGATTAAGTGTAGGCCTAACATAGAGAGAAAGTGAAGGGAGAAGTGATGATTGAAGATGATAATGATGGGATAAAAGAAGGGAATTAAATGAAGGTAATAAATAAAGGAATTAGGATTTATATGTGTGAATGTTTTGCTTGTCTTGGGTGTTTTAGCTTTTCTTTCCCTCTCTGGTCCCCCCCCCCCCAAAAAAAAATAATCAATAGCTTCATCTTGCTATTGATTGAGTTGTGGTCGTCGCCGCCAGATGTTCCGAATCTTTATGTCAATTCAGTACATTACAATCTACAGAGTATATAGGGACAGTGTTCAGACAGAGAGATTTACAACTTCTCACCACTAGTCAGATATTCTTGGTCTGGTTTCCCTAAGTTTCTTTTAAGTAAACTATATCCCTTCATGTTTGTTTTGACCTGCAGGAGAAAATCACGAAAATAACATTGTAGGAGCTTGTAATAGAATGTTTGTATTCCTAGGGCCATTTTTTTTTTCGACTCCTGTTATATCTTTCGGTTGAGGCCAGTTGTGATCGTTTCCTGCCAGTACCGCCGACGCAGGGAGAGGTGCTGCCCCCTGTCTGGTTAGGATAGGAGGCATCAATAAGTTCAGGGATTAAGGTGTGTGTGTGTGTGTGTGTGTGTGTGTGTGTAATTAAGTGAAATGTAAAGTGAAGTGTTGTTCTTACGATGGAAGTTTATTAATGTGGGTATTAGTGTAATAATAATATAAGGGTGACCAAGAGGGGGTTTTAAACGACGCCATCCTGGCTGGCCAACAAGTTTTCTCATCACTCACAGTCATCACTCACTCACTCACAGTCCTCACTCACTCGCAGTCATCACTCACTCTCTTGCAGTCATCAGTAACTCGCAGTCATCACTCACTCTCTTGCAGTCATCAGTAACTCGCAGTCATCACTCACACATTCATCGTTCACTTAGTCTCACTCATTCACTCATCATTCCCTCACATAAGATAAGTATTCGTACAGCTGGTGGTCGTATCTAAAGGACATTGAACAAAAATAGCAGCAATAGCAAGATAATATTTAATGTTTGTCAGGCAGAAAATGTTGAGTAATTTGTGAAAGATGTGAAATGTTGGTTACAGGCATATTCAGATGTGTGTATGTGTAAAGTATGTGGGGAAAAAATATCGAATATATTTAGGTGAAAATTTTAATCACCTGAAGATTATCCCTCCAACTTATTCAACTTGATGATTAAACCTACCCTAACCTAACCTAAGCTAGCCTAGTCTAACGTTTCTAACCTAATCTAACGTTTCTAACCTCACCTAACCCCCCCCCCCCCATGTAGCGTTTGGGTATTTAATTATAAGGTAAAATAAGCCAGAGAGAAAGAGAGAGAAAGAGAGAGAGAGAGAAAGAGAGGGAGGAGCTAATCTTAAGGTGATCTCAAAATTTAATGCAAAAGACATAAATCTAAATTCTGTTTTGTGTTGGGAATTTCGTATACAGTATGTTGAGGGTAGAAAATGTTGATATCTAATAACTGCGGCACCTGAAGCTTTTGTGTGGCGTTGGGCAGGTGAATTACTCTCTTGTGACCCCTCCATTGTCCAGTCCTTGTAAGCCCTGCGGTGGTCAGAGAGAGAGAGAGAGAGAGAGAGAGAGAGAGAGAGAGAGAGAGAGAGGAGAGAGAGAGAGAGAGTATGGATTATAAGTTAGCGTTACAAAGGATAATGAAACGGGAACTTACTCTTGAAGTGAATCACAGTCAACCTGCCCCTCTACACGGTCACGGGGTGTGGCTCTTGTTGGTTCGTCTCGACGCTTCTAGTAGCTGTTTCGTTTCAGACAAAAAAAATATAAACCTGAGCACGGGAGTCTAGTAAACCGTGAGTAGGCACTTCCCCGCGGTTGAGGCTGAGAGGGAACCCACTACACTGGTACACGAGGACTGAGCTCGAAACCCAGTTGTCTGGAGCTCCGGGTTTTGCTCCAGCTCTCCCTTAATTGTCTTTCAGGCCAGGTAAATTATCCCATTATCCACTACGAGCGTACACAATGTGCGATTTAGGAACTAGGAAACGAGAGGAGGAGAGAAGCAGCGTGTTTACTTCACCTGGTGTGTATTTTCTTTTTCTCAAATTACAGATCTTTTCTTTTCCTGGTTTGTAAAAAATTATTGTAATTTACTTCCAGGAAATGATATTGTTTGTGTTCAGCGAGTTTTGTGCTGTGCTGTGCTCGTTTACCTTACCTAACTACCCTGAAGTTTTAGCGCCGCTAACGTTAAACATATCAAAAGTTAGAGCCGCTAACACTAATATAATTGTGCCGTTAATTTTTTTCTGAAACCACATCAGTTTATATACAGTATATGTTCAGTGTTCAGTAATTTACTTAGACAAGAACGAAGAACCTTTCATATATAATTATACATATAGGAAAAACAAATCCACGGAAGAACGAATAAACGCACTTCATTTATACATCTACAGTATGTTCAAACCGAGAGCCTCGGGGATGTTATCACTTGTTAGACATATGACTGACCAAAACACATGTCTACAAAGTTAGCAATTATCGATTGATCTTCTCTTAAATTTTGCGTCATTACCTGTATCACTAACAGAGTGTTAGCGCCGCTATTCCCAACACTGGTTTTGTGTTTATGTTGTGTTGGGTGAGAGAGATGAGGTAAAGTATGGTGTACCTGTCTAGTATGTAGAGAGAGAGAGAGAGAGTTGAAAGTACTGAAGGGTAAGGGTTTAAATACGCTGTTGGAGTCCACTCAAACTCGAATAAAGTGCGTTCAGGAGTGTGTTTAACGCCCTTACATTCTCCTCCCCCTCTTTTTCTCTCCTCCTCCCCCTCCCTCCTCCACCCTTTCCCCTCCCCCTCCTCTCTCCCTCCCTCCCTTCCTCCTCCATAAAACCTCCCAGAAAGTGAAAGAAATAATTAGGGTTTGAGGTCTGACTAATTAACAAGGGGAGATATGAAAGTCGGTGGTTCATCTTGAGTGTTTCATTAGTACAGCGTGTTTACTAATTACAGGGGGAGGCTTGCACCACCCCTCCCTCTCCCCACACATCCCCCAACACATCTCTCCCACACATCCCCTCTCCCCACACATCCCCTCTCCCCACACATCCCTCCCCACACATCCCCTCCCCACACATCCCCTCTCCCCACACATCCCCTCTCCCCACACATCCCTCCCCCCACACATCCCCCCCACACATCCCTCTCCCCACACATCCCTCCCCACACATCCCTCTCCCACACATCCCCTCTCCCCACACATCCCTCTCCCCACACATCCCCTCCTCCCCACACATCCCTCTCCCCACCCTCTCCCCAGGTTTATTTAGTGACTGAGTTGATGTACTGGTAAGTGAATGGGTTATAAGTATCAGTCCTATGAGTGCGCTGACCTTAACTTCCGTGGGTAAATTTTCTTAACCCTCTTGAGTACAGTTTTATCTGAAGCATCGTATTTAAAGGGCTAAGACATCGTACTCAAGGGGTCAAGTCTTTATATCTCAGTTGTCTGTGTCATTGTACTCAAGGGTAGGCTTCGTACTCAAGGGGTTAATGAATACAGTTGATGAGGAACGTTAAAAACAATACATGGTAAATTTTTGTGTAATGAATGATAATGTATAATGCACACTCTAGGCCCTCCTGACATACGCTCAGCTGTAATTTTTCATGACATTTCATACGAGTAGGTTTTTATGTAAGTGACAGAGAAATTGTCGCTGGAGTGACTACGACCGAAACATGACTGTCGGATTAACTGGTTGACTGACTGCCGCACTGACAGGTCGATTGACTGCCTGATTGGGTGATTGATAGACTAGCTGGCGTGGATGTTAGTTCAGGAGGCTGAACAGCACTGGGCAAAATAACGAAACTTGTAAATCTCTGATGGATTTGTTTTTGAAGTGAAAATTACAATATTCACCTTTAAGCTGTCATGTTTTTTACGGGGGGGGGGCAATAAGACAGCACAAGTCCAGAACGGTAAGAGCTACAGTGTTCAAACTTAACATTATGTACTCACTACGACAACCTCTAGAGATGCTATATTTTTAGGGCCTGAAGGACAAGACCCAACTCTGAAAGTGTGCGGCACCATCCTGCGTGAGTTGGCGCTGTAGTCGAGTGCTGTGTAGGTCACCTGGTGTGTGACTCAGTCTGGTTGTGGTGGTCACTAGGTACCCCCCCACCACCAGGGTAGTGTACATATATAGTGGTCACGTTGTCTGTGTTTCTGCAAATTTAACAACAATAGAGTCATAAAAGCCTCCATATATATTGATCGGTAATAGATCTCTCTGCTTCTCCTTGTTTTTGCTTGATTGATTATAATGTACAGTACCACTTGTGAATTAAGCTCCTTCAAGAGGCAATGTTGGTGTGTTGGGAGAATTGGATGTCGCTCAGGCTGATTATTTCATTTATCTCTTGTATAGCCAATGATACATTATACTCGTGTGTGTGTGTGTGTGTGTGTGTGTGTGTGTGTGTGTGTGTGTGTGTGTGTGTGTGTGTGTGTGTGTGTATAGACGTGTTATGGTGTGAGTGTTTGGTGTCAGTCCTTTTAGTAGAGAAGAACAGTAATAATCTCGTTCTTTAATGTTCTCCATAAATCAGTACAGAAACTTAATCCCTTCTTAAAGAGTAAATATGTTATATACTTGTAATGACTTACCACCATGAACAGTGACCTGGAGGGTGGCAATTCATGACCTAATTTAATGTTTACCTCACCAAGCTCAGGTCAGGCGGAGACTTAACTTAAGAGAAATTGGCTCCAATTAGCTGATTTACTGCCCCTCTCCGCTGCTGAAAAGGAAAATATACCCATTTATTTATTTATTTATGTATATCGTTTAAATTGTTATAGTTTTTACCCCTTTACAGTGTTTAGATTATATCAACAAGGCTGTTTCTAATTGCCGTTTGTATATCCTCTAAACCAGTTCCTTAATTGAATCTGATAGAAAGTTAACTATGACCCTCAATTCATCTTTCTTAGGGTATACTTTGATATGTAAATGACTTACATGCTCATTTCAAAATTAATTAAACTCTATTGAACTTATGCCTGCTTGTGTATAAGTGCGTGTATGTCTTTTATGTACACACTGTAAAAAAAAAGTATCTGTCCAGGTGAGTTCGATTGTAATTGTATTTACGTTTGTGGGTGTTTGTGTGTGTTTGAGATTGTAGGTGTTTGTGTACACATTTGTTTGAGTTTGTGTATGCTCTTGTGAGTTTATGGTTGTGCATGCGTTTGTGTGCTTCCGTTTGTGTGTCTGTGTTTGTATGTGTACTTTTATTTAATTTTAAATCTTTTGCTTGTGTGTTAATGTGTTTCTCTCACTACAAAACTTCACACAACCTCAATATTATTTTTCAATATTCAATTTTTTTTTTTATAGATTATATTGAATAGTTTCATAGAGCATTACTCCCTTGCTGTGGTCCTTAGTGTACTCCTTTATTCAGGTCTTTATGTCCTGTGAATGAAAGCTTGTGGCAGGAAGAGTTTAGGAACTGTGTGTGTGTGTGTGTGTGTGTGTGTGTGTGTGTGTGTGTGTTTTCAAGTATTCGTTCACCCCAGTAAAGGGTTATTTTGCCACACACACACATACATTCCCAGCAGTATATTGAACAGTAAATTCTTTTTGCTCGTTCAAGCCCTTTCCTGTCTAAATGTAGAGCAGCAGGAAATAAGACCACACACACACACACACACACACACACACACACACACACATCTCAATTAGTGATAGAGTGTCCGTCTCGCAAGCTAATACTCGTAGTCCCTGGTTCAGCTACACGCAGGAGTGGATAATTTGACTACCTTTGTTTGCACCAACTCTTTAACTAAGACTAACCACCAGTAACCACACACACACACACACTGGTGGTAGACGAGCATCCTAATAACTGCTAAGAACCAGCACCACCCACCATCAGAATTAGGATATACTTGTAAGACTGAATGGATTACCTGAAGATTAGACATCCTAGCCTATTTCACCTGAAGATTAAACACCCTGAGATCTGGAAGGATTATGTTAGGATTATGTATACTGTATTGGATGTACTAAATGTGTATAATAATAGGAATAATTGTATCCTAATTGTAGTTGTTTTCCCGTTTGTTTCAGGTAATGTGTAATAGAAGATGGAGTAACACAATGCAGGAGAAACTTAATCATATTTTTCTTCATATACGTAAGTTGTTTCGGTTAAAGGCTCACTTGTATACAGTATTCAGTATCATCGGAAACACCACGAGATTTTAGAGCTTCAAAGGGGTCTGTGTCAGAATCCTTATAAGTAAAACAAACAAACAAACAAACAAAAAACAAACAGAGATACAAAAAACATCCATATAATCACGTGCACAAGATAGTTATTTTGGCATTTGTGTAGTTTTCATTTTATTGGTTTTATATCGCCAGTAAAAAATGTTTGACGTGTGTAGTAATGCATTCAATTGGCTGTCAAATCCATCCATCCATTTATTCATCCCTTCGTACACTCATCCACAATCCACCTACCCTCTCATTCATCCCACAATCCACCCACCCACCCACTATCTCTCTAATCATCCACCCACACATTCAATCCAACATTCATCGCCTCTATCCACACACACACACACACACACACACACACACACACACACACACAGGTCGTTCACGTTTAATATCACAGAGTATCGTAAGTATATTGGGTAGAGGAGGGAGCGCCGGGAATGATAACAATGTGAAAAATGCTTAAACCGGCGGAGTCAGACGCCAGGGGTTTGAGCTATCACGGTATATTTTTTTATTTCTTCAGTGTACGAGCTGCGCCAACCAAGAATTTACAGGTCTGTGTATTTTATTGCAAACCCGAGCAGTCAACTGGGTCATATTAATGTTGCAGGAACCTGGACCGGTTGCAGGGTGTTAATGTTGTTGTTGCAGGAGTTGGCACGTTACAAGGTGTTGATGGAGTTGTCAGGTTGCTGGATCACACAAATGTTTAGGTAGTTAGCAGGTTGCAGTGTGTTGATATTGTTGCAGGATTTGATAGGTTGCAGGATCATATTGTTGTTGGATATTCCCATTGTTGCCTAACTTGGCACTTTGCCGAAGCGTATTGTTGCAGTATCTTTTGACACTTTCCATATGCCAATTGTGTTCACTATTCGTGTTGATGTTGCGGGGCTGCGGACGTGACGTCATCTGCCGCCAGGCGTGTGTCAGTGATAAACTCGAGTAATGAAAACTGTTTAATTTTTAAATATTGTTTGTGCCAGTAAAAGAAAAACGGGAATTGTTGCCCCCAAAAATTATTCACCACGGATTACGCTACAAGTGTAGGCATGTAAACAGGTTTTTTATTCAAAACAAAAATATTTGTTTTATCATCGAGGAGAGCGGTGCCTGAGTGTGGCCAGCCAGCGTGGCCGGGTATTGGACGTAACCTTTAGTTTGGCCCTGACCTCTGCTCACTTTTCCCCCAGCCTCACTGCTTCTATTTTAAATTTAATATTTCACTCTTGGGTGTCCGGAAAATAGTAAAAACCTCTGTAGTATTCCCCCTCTCCCTCCCCGAGTAGCAATATTTTGTAATTTTTGTATTATTCCGGGAGCATTATCCACACACACGCACACAGGCATCTTAGGTCATATTCAAGCAATCGGTGTTGTAATCTACAGTCAGCGCTGATGTTTGATACTAAGGTGTGTGAGGGTCTCGGGGTCAGGACAACAGAGGACTACATTGTGTGGATATTGTTGTCCACAGTAATTAACGCTGTCTCATACTTGCCTGTTGATGAATTTAGAGTTTAAGTATTACCTGACGATTAAACACCCCAGCTTGATTCACCTGACTATTAAACACCCCAGCTTGATTCACCTGATGATTAACGTAACCTAACGAAACGTAACCTAACCTAACCTATCGATTCGTATGAGTTGAATGACAGGTACAGTTGCAGTTGGTCGAGAACTGTTCTATCTGTTATTGATAGGTAGTAGGTCGAATGTCATAGGCCAGGATCAAAGAGAGTACCCAACACCATACTATGTTGAGGGTGGATCACAGGCCAACGCCTTTACAAAAGCAGTAGATGGAACGGATCACGTGAAGATTAAGCACCCCAGCATATTTTGCCCTAAGATTTACCATACTAACCTAACACCCTAACCTAAACTAACGTAATGTAACCTAACCTAACCCCATGTTTAATCATGAGTTGAAATAAGCTGGGGTGCCTAACCTTCCTGTGACCAGATGGACTTGTTCTGATTTGACCCGGCAGTTAGGTGCCGGCCAAGGAGGAAGTCAGCCAATTATTGGAGAAGGGGAGGAGGTGGGGTGTGTGTGTGTGTGTGCGCGTGTGCGTACGCGAGCGAGCTCTTGATTTGATTATACCGGGCATGTATTTTCGAGGTTTGTAGCTCTGCGTTTGAGAGAGAGAGAGAGAGACCGTTCTACCATCGGCTTCAGTCTTAAGACCTGTGGTGTTCAAGTATGTAAATCAGTGTACTCCATTGTACGTGAATTTAATCATGTCACGCCTCATGAACGGTGCTGAGAGTGGTGGGACAATATTTCTAAAAGTTATCATTACTCAACGTCTTTCCCCTCCCCTCCCTTCCCCTCTTTTGGGAAATGTAGATAAGGACATAGGCTGCATGAGGGTAGTATTACTTAACTGTGGCAGCTGTTTTATGCAGATAATGATTTCTCCCGCCTTTCCCTTGCTCTGCCCCTTTGCTTACCTATATCATATTTTTAGCTATTGCTCGTAATTTGAAATCTGTTTCTTGAGGAAATAATAAACAAATCATAAATATTTCTATGCATTTTTTCTTTGTTCGTTTTAGAAGATAATGAATGGTTGTGTCATATTATATGTATCAAAATGTTGGAAAAAAAATTAGGTCAAGGGGAAAATGTTAAAATGTATCTCTTCAAATGCTCCGGATTGCAGGAAAATGCTCCAATGCTTTTCCGAGTATGCATGTGCCTACGAAGACCACATTGCCCCTTGCCCATAATATTTCCACCCTGCCATTTTCTCTCCCGAGCTTGGGGGCTGGTAATATCGTATCCAAGGGGTTGTTAAGTAATCGTACTCTAGGGTTAAAATATAGGGTTAGTGTATTTTATTCAGAGGGTTGGTACTCAAGGGGTTAAGGTATCGTACTCAATGGGTTAATGCATTTGTACTCAGAGGGCTAAGTCATCATACTCAAGGGACTCAATAGTTTGGGTGAGTTATAAGGAATCCCCAGGTGTCACAGCCACTTCATGTTCCCTCTCAGTACACACATACTCACTCTGCAACCTACAAGGTGTCCTGAAGGATGTGGGGAGTGTGAGACGTACCGGAGAGTGGCGACAGGTATTTTTTGTTTTTGTTTATTTACAAATGTACAAAGGTAAATTGAATTAAACTCAAAAGGAGAGGGTTAAATGGTAGTCTTTAAAGGGTTAGACCATCGTCCTCAAATATAAAAATCACCATCCTCAAAGATTTAAATGAAGCCTTGTTTTGGTTCTTGTTTTAGTGTTTTTTTCTCAGACATGGTTAAAAGTAGTGTAGTTTGACACACACACACACACCCTGTATATACATGGTATACTCGTGTATATATATATATATATATATATATATATATATATATATATATATATATATATATATATATATATATATATATATATATATATATATATATATATATATTAAAAGTGTCTAAAACCATGTTTCCGACACTCTTAAGTTTTCACCAGAAGGCTTAAACCCTCACCTCACTCCCACTCTCCCTCTCTTCCCTCATTTTCAGCCCTCAGGTTGTGTTTCTGGCATGACCTGGCGCCTCCAACTTTCACAAGGGAACCTTTTCTTCTTTTCACATTTTTTGAGAGCCGGGAGTACATGTGTGGGTCATGCATTACCGCAGCGTGTGAAGTGAATGCATTGACCGCACCCGCAAGACCCAGACCCCACGAACCAGTGAACACACAGCGGGGGACGACGTCGAGAAGATGAAGGCGGTGGTATAACATAATCAGAATATGCAATGGCTACCTGGCAGAATCCCTGGAATCTAGACTTGTTCACACACGCAACACAGAAGGGTTTTCTCCACACATGAGGGGAAAAAGAAGTGTAAATTTTTCGGCGAGGAACATGCCAGAGGTTTTTCATTGGTTGTTTCCCGAGAGAGAGAAAATATTTTTTCCTTCGTCAGTGTGAGAGGAACGTGAGGGTCAGGTTGGGAGAGAACAGTTGTTGTGGGGACGGGATATCTGGAGTGACTTTTAAGAGGCAGATACTTAATGAGGTGTGTAGGTTATTATTATTATTATTATTGTTATTATTATTATTATTATTATTATTGTCATTCCTATTTTATCATTATATTTATTTTCGTTATTAAGACTAGTTGGACTTTATAAGGATGACTCAGCGTTTGTCTGTATTGTATGTCCTTAGAAAATATCTTGTCATTGGTCAAACGACCCCAAATATGGCACACTGACTGTACTGCGCCTGTACATGTTGACACGACTTCTCGTGAATTTTTAATTGTTAAAACGTTCACAAACATTGGTCAGAATGTTAAAGAAATTAAAGAGGGAGGGAAGAAGGCGTTTAACGGGACCCCAAGGTGTAAATACAAGTTGATTCTTTTGCAGATTGAGGAAACTTTTAAAGGAATTTAAATTTCATGTTAGGAGAATTTTTGTAAAAATTGATAAAAAGGCACAACATGTTTATTTAATGACCACCAGTGTTGTGTTTTATTGACTGTTCTACCCAAGAGTGACTTTCATCCTCCTACTTATTATAAACTGCAGGAAAGCCTTGTAGGTTCAATTTTTCAAAACCTTTGTTGTAGTAGACCAGACGCACAGCATTATTCAGAACTTGGTGAAAGTATCTTGTTTATTGGTCCCTGTGCTGCGGTACACTGCACGTGACCGTACAGCCGTATAAAGAAAGTTGCAACATTACTGAAATTGTGCTAAATATTTAGTAAATGATGAACCATGGCGCATACTGTATGTAGAGGATGTTAATCTTGTCGGCTCATACGTACAGTATAAGAGTTGGCTGTGCAGAATATATATTTTTTTTTTAGTACAGGACGCGGCTCTTGAGACACTTCATACACTGTCCACAATATTATGACACAGGTGCCTGTTTAACGAGACTAAACCATCATAAGAAATTATATGAAATAAAAGTTTAATGTAACTGGTTCAGGCAGCCCAAGGTGTTGATGACGGCCTTGGTGTGTATTTATAGTTTTGCGCCTTATATGTTAAGGTTATTTTGTTGGTCTTACTGTTATTGAGGCAGTTGTTGATAAGAAAAATAATTCGTATTTTAATATACCCAAGATTATTGGAAATATATATATTTTTTTACTATATACGAGTATTACAGAATTTAAATAGTATATATAATTTGAATTAATGAGATGAAAGAAATGTATGATCCTTGCATGTGTTCTGGCCACAATTGATGGCATGTCGTTACCGCTGGAATTTATTGTTATTTATATCTGTGATTTTCATAAATAATATTGAAATTATATAGCAAAAACAACTGTTTGAAATATACGTTGAAGAACTATTGTTACCCATCTAAAATATTCAATAAACACATAACAGCTATATTTTATTCTTACATTAAATTTTACGCTTTTAAAAGTACACGAGCATCTGTGTACATGATGCTTCTCTAAGTCATGACAGTGTGAGGGCAATAACAGCTAAACCTGTTCAGGAGTCTCAGAGAACATGTGCTGTAGTTTGGTCGTTTTATTTCACCCTGTGTGTTTAACCCTCGTGTTGGTGACCATTCAACATTGACAGGGAGTCAGTTACACCTTAGTCCTAACTCAGTCACAGCAGACCACAGCAGTTGTGAGTGGTAGTGAGGATAATCAGCTTCCTCTTGTTTACACTGTTATTATCATGACTCCAGATCGGCAGCGCTGATAGTTTCTCCCCACTCGTGTCGTGTCGCTTAAATGATGATGATAAATGATCTTCGTTCATCCAAGTCAGGTCATTATTAATTGATGGATGTTGAGAGTTTTAGAATATGGTCTGTGTTCTCCCAGGTGAAGACAGTAACATTATTGGGATGCCACCTGTCTTTACTACCTTCATAGGTCACCGCCATACTGTAGTAGGTTAGGTATCAAACTGTTTAGTCAGATTGGAAGCCGAGTGGATCTAGTTATTTTATTCGTAATGATCAACGGACTTTCCGTCTCCATTAAATTTATCGTTGATCTCACTGCCGTTAGTGACACCAGAGCTGGTCGAAACTTTGGCAGTAATATTCAAGAAATTATGAAACATAGAAAAGAAGTTCCACAATTTAGACGTTCGTGAGCATTCTCGGGCTACTTACATAAGCAGATCAAATTTCAGTTGTATATCTTTAAAAAAATTTCCATTTTTAGCGAATAGACAGAAAAACAGCCAACCTTAATTTTAGTCACTATATGAAATGCCTGGAAATTCTAGTCATATCAGTAAACCACAAGGGCCGGTCATTAAGCAAATGGCTGAATGTTTCAGGAATTATGCATGATGGTTGATTATACAGAACGACTAGCAAACAAGTAAGCAAGCGCTCACACACACACACACACACACACACACACACACACACACACACACACACATATGTATTTATGTATGTACAGTATCTCAAAAATGGAATCACTGTTAGTTATATAAAAAATAATTCTAAGTTCTTACGAGGAAGACTTCATTATGAATTCTGTTCTTTTATCAGTTGTTTATCGCGCACCATAATGATTATATTAAGACCATAACACATCTGTCTTACTCTTAATTTACGACACCTTTACCTTCACGACACCCTTGATGAAGCCCTGAGAGAGGTTGTTTGGGTGTTATTGTGTGTAGTGTGAGTCATCTGAGGGCATATCGCTTGAGGCAGTGGTCGACGAGACAGGAGGTTCACTTTTATGAATTGTTTTGACCCCCCCCCCCGCGCACCTGATTGCAATATCGCACTTGCAACCTTTATTGCTTGTTTGGGCTGACCTCGCTTATTGAACCACAGACTATGCCGAGAGTTGTGGGAAAATTTGATGCTACAACTCGGCTTCATAGTTAAAGTTTGTCCAGCATAAAGTGAATAGTTGGCGTGTTATGACCCCGAGGCCTGGAAACATGCCTTACGGTTGCTAGTCCTTGTGGGATTGGCTTAGGTCATAAACTTGTAGTGTAGGGGAGCAATAGTGCGGCATGTAAACAGTAAAGAGTTTTTCGTCCTCTCCGTATATCTTGATTCTAAATTATGACGACAAATGGGATTTATATTAGTGTTAGTCAAACCCAAAAGAATATACGTAAACTGTACTATCTTAATTACTGATGTTCTTCTATGAAGTTCATTCTCTAAAGTCTAGACTGTGTACAATCCTCTCTTATCCTTTGTGCTGTTCCGGCTCTGCTCGCTGCTATTCCCACTTTTAACAGAGGTCTCTCATAAAGCGTGACGTCGACGTTATATCGTCAGGCGCGCGATACTCACTAATTTCCATAAAGGGAACCTGTGATATTATCCAGAAGTGACAGTTATAATGTTACTTAATGTCAGCAGAGCGAACTCAGCGAGAGTGACTATAAAATGGAATCTCCCAAAGTAAATGACAGAGTGGGGATGACGGCTGTGTGATGTAGGTCTCCTGTACGCGTGGTGGTCCGTGGCTGGTATCACTCTTCCTGGCGGTCATGAGAGACACTTTTGACTGGCTGAGCAGACTGTGATAGTGGAATGGATTCAAGGAACCACCTGAAGATTAACCACCCTAGTGCTAATTTAACTGAACGTTAGGGTGGTTAATCTTCCGATGAAAGAAGCAAGGGTGTCTAATTTACAGGTTACCCGGTTCAGGTTTGGAGGTATCCTTTTATGGATGACTCACAAGTTAAATATGGACTCGAATGGCCTCTCTCCGTCACCAGAGTGTATCGGAAAACACATATAAAGCGGACGCACATACATGATCGATGCTCCGGCCAATTGTAATGCGTCGGTCATGTTGGTTTATGTAGTAGTATTTACGTGATGGGGTTGTTGGTGGCGGAGCTGTCATAAACCCCGAGGTAATGTTACGCTACCGTCCTTGGGTCAGTCTGGTCACCTTGATGACGATGGTTCTCTCTCCTCTTTAATATGCACTCATCATTCTGCCACTTTATGTAACTTGCTGACAAAACCCATGACCCTTCAGGTTTTCACGCCCTTAATGCATGAGTCATGAAGGTAAGCATGAACTCCGCATGCTTCCCACTTGGGCACTGTAAACGCTTCTGCGCTTCACCATGCACAGGATGTAAGGGGGTGCCCAATAAACTAGCCCCCTCGTGGGCAATCTGTAAATCTGTATGTCTGCCTCACGCTTTACATTATGCTTTTCTTTTCTTTTCGTTTTGTAATTTTCTACTTGTGTTTTCTATTTATTTTTTTTTCATTCACTTATTTATCTTTTTTCTTTCTTTTTTCTTCCGCGTCTCAATTTTCTCTTGTAGGATTTTTTATATCTCTTCCAATTTCGTTCTTTTTGTCTCACCGGTATGAAATATGAAGATAAATGTTCTACCTGGGCTTCATATTTTACGTCCACACACACACACACACACACACACACGTTTTGGTGGAGGTAGAGGAAATCTTTGTCTTTCTTGATAAACTCTAGTTATTATTATTCTTCCACAACCATTTTTTCCCCATCTTCCTTACTGCCTCCCTCACCACCATCATCCTTCACCATCATCCTTACTGCCTCCCTCACCACCATCATCTTTCACCACCTTCCTTACTGCCTCCCTCACCACCATCATCTTTCACCACCTTCCTTACTGCCTCCCTCACCACCATCATCCTTCACCATCTTCCTTACTGCCGTTTTCCTTACTGCCTCCCTCACCACCATCATCCTTCACCATCTTCCTTACTGCCACCCTCACCACCGTCGTCATCACCACCATTTGCTCTTTGCTGTCCTTGGTTCAATCGACCTACTGTTTACCGTTGTTTGTATACCTGTATTGTCTTTGAGCGGCAGTCAAGTGGATGCAGTTCCCATCTCATGCTCTAAGCGCCGCTGTTTTGCTCCCAGTTAACTCAGCTGTAACTCGTGAATAATTTTTTTGTGTGTGTGTGTTTGTGTGTGTGTGTGTGTGTGTGTGTGTGTGTGTGTGTGTGTGTCATATCCTGGTGGGCATGGTGGTTGGCAGTAACCTTAAAAAACCACACACACACACACACACACACACACACACACACACACTCTTATTCTCTCTTAATTTTCCAAACTAATTATTGAGCTGTTTTTGAGTACCATCTGAAGCCCAAGAATATAATTGTTTAACCCCTCGAGTACTATGACTTAATCCCTTTAGTATAATGAAAAACCTTTGAGTACAATACTAACCCCCGAGTATAATGAGTTAGGTCATTGAGTATTATATCTCATGCTCTTGAATGTAATGACTCAACCTCTTGTGTATGATGGCTTAGCCCCTTGATGATGATGACTTAACCCCTTGAGTATGATGATGATGATGACTTAACCCCTTGAGTATGATGACTTACCCACTTGATTAAAGTTGTTTCCCCACCTACCGCTATATAATTGTATTAATTCTACTCTTCTGTATTAGTATTATGTTCAATATAAGTTTTTTCTTTTAATGTTTGTTTTTTTCCCAAGTTTTTTAGTGTTTTTTTTTTTACGTTATCAGTTAAAGTGAAGGAAATTATTGCCACTCTCTGATTTAGTTTTGTCGACAGTTTAAATTTACTCTTTTGATCATAATCTCATTTTTGTTTGATGTCAATGTTGGAAATATTAATCTTTGAACGTGTAAATATTATTTTTTTTATCGTGTTAGCAGATTTGTAACGGTGACCTTTATGTTATTGATGAGTTTATGCTATGATGGAATAGGTTACACGTGATTCCATTAAAAAATGATTGTCTTAGAAAATTTAAAGAAACGGTTAAGGGTAGGTTAAGGTTAGGCTAGGTTAGGTTAGGATAGATGGGTTAAGTTTAAATTTGGTTAGACTAGGTTAGGTTGAGCTAGGTTAGATTAGGTTCATTTCTTCGCGTGTCTCAACTCAACTCAACTCAACTCAACTCAACGGTGAGGCAGGTTTAGGTTCCCACATTTATTCCAGGTTACTGAATCACCCTTACACCACCACCACCTCCTCCTCCTTCCTTGAGACCTCCAGCACACGCCCAGCCACACCCACTCTCTCTGTCCCTCGCCTCAGATCTCAACTCTCTCACCCTCAAGCGTCGGGCCTCTGCTTGCTTAGTGTGTGTGTGTGTGTGTGTGTGTGTGTGTGTGTGTGTGTGTGCCTCTTTCTCTCTCTGACATGACTTAAGAAGAAAATGTAGACTCAATAATCACTTACTCCTTTCATTGAACTTTTACTCCTCGAAGGTGAACTCTGGCAATCCTCTTATGTTACTTTGATAGACAATATGAAATAAAAGAATAGTCAACGTCATTTTCAGTAAGACTCATTCTTCGGTTTCAGGCAAATTCAAAGTTGAACTTTTATATAAAATCATTATCTTGTACAGTTCAAGCCTCAGCTTTAATTTCTATGTAATGATTCACCTAAAGAGGATCGTATTGTTTTTACAGTGTTCGTCGTTTTGAATTCAGGTTATGGGTCGTTTCGCATGAACGACTAAATTTATTATTATTATTATTATTATTATTATTATTATTATTATTATTACTATTATTATTATTATTATTATTATTATTATTATTATTATTATTATTATATAAAGTTAGGTGAGGCAACATCTCACAGGACAGCCACAGTGAATAGGTTCACGTAACCTGATTATGTTGTTAATTCACATGACCGAGGCTATTTTAACTTCATTAAAACTCCTGAGGAACCGTCAGTTAATTATATTCGTTTATGAGATATTTAATCCATAACTAATTCTTAATGACTAGACGTGTGAATGAATGGGTTCCTTCACTGAGACTGTTACGGGGAAGCACAAAATTATTTAGCGCTGTACTTCACTTAATGAGGGTGGAGCAGCCTAGTGTGGAGTACATGTGGACGTTTGCTTGGCTCATGGTCGCCCCACCACCTTCCCATTCTTCCTGACGTGTTAAAGTCTTGCTGATCCCTCACGAGGCTCCTTAAGGATTGAATTATATCCCATTTTATGGTCGAGGAGACAAATGAGTGACCTAGATTCCTTCCCTCCCTCTTCAGTACAAACTCCTAAATTGGAAGGAATCTGAGGACTGAGCTGTGACCTTCCCGCCTGGCTGAGTGGGTTCAAGCAGGTATTAGTCACCACCTGGATTTCCCGCAGGCGTCACAGACAACCACCTGATGCATACAGACTCGCTAGGTGGGGTAGACTGCTCTGTGCTCATTATTTGCTACAAATCTCCATTCATCAGGACATTATCTACGGATGGTGAACTCCTGCCAACGCCTGGGCGTTGGCAGGCGCTGTTGAGTGATGCCCACTTTCCCCCACAGGTTACTCGTCTCCTCAGTCATACGGAGATATTTTTCCTCACTCCTCCATTTATTGACGTTTCGGACAACATTTTCCATCATCAAAATTTTACAGTCACACAAAGTAAAGCGAAATTATGCCACCAATATTTGACGTTGAACTTGGGAATTGACCTGCAAAAGCAATTATTCTCTGGAGTTATCCATTAATGTGTTTTCCTCATTTCACTAATGACCTATACAACAGATATAATTAGGAATAATTGTTATATTCCTTAAAGAGTGAGTCTTATTATTAGGTGCTTCACCTGCTGGAGTAATTTACATTGTTCAGCAGTGAGAGTAAATGACCCTGAGAGTGAGCTAACTTATTTGCATACACAGGTGTAGTGAAAGTAACGTTATAAAATAAGGCTATCTTAGTCATCTCCTGAGTCACCAGCTAAGGAACAAACAGTATTGTCAACATTCCCTCGCACTTCATTTTAGGGTCACGGCTGAATATTTGATACCTGTATAAGATTCTTGTCTTAAGATTTGTAAACTAGGAATAGCCTAAAACATGTATACCTGCGTGTGCGCATGTGTGTGTGTGTGTGTGTGTGTGTGTGTTTGTGATCAACACCATTTCTTGAATAACACGTACTTATTAATACAAAACACCTGATACAGACAGTTATGTGTAATAAGTCTTCAATTAACACCTTGTCATCATACTATGACAAAGGGAATTGCTTTCCACACGCGCATAACGGTGCCCAAGACTCAGGCCGTACTATCACGTATAATTATACAGTACAGTACATCAAAACGGCGCCCAGTGAATGATAAAATCAGCAACACAATCCTCCTGACTGGACAATTATCCCCGTGCATGAAGGTATCAGCTACCAAATGTCACCAGATTCTCACCCAGCACAACAAGGGACCCCCTTCCTAACACACTGTGATGGTATTATCACACTTGTTTACTTGCATCACAGGGAAGGTAGACGGTGTGGCGGGTGTACGCTAGTGCGGACTTACTCAAATAAATTGATGTGGGAGAGCGTAAGGGGGAGACCTTGGTTGTGGTGAGTCTAAGCTGGCTGTGTTGACTAACTGGGTGGCGTGTGTGAGCCGACTGCTGAATACGTGTATGACGTAGCTTGAATGTATGTGAGTAACAGTGAATTTGTGGACTAGATTTTGTGTGTGTGTGTGTGTGTGTGTGTGTGTGTGTGTGTGTGTGTGTGTAACATGAGTACAAATAAGATTAGGGAGGCGACTTTTCAGTGCATAGTTAGTACGTGATCTACCTCGAGTGTATATGACCAACAATGACCAACACGCTATTTGATGTGTGACGTCACCAGGTGAGTGAGTGAATTTACTTGTTTAAGTGGACAAGACCTCCTCCTCCTCCTCCTCCTCCTCCTCCTGCTCAGTGTGTTGTGGCCTTGTCTGTCTTGTTATTGCGGTGACTTCAGCTGTAAATTAAGACCAATTGAAGTTCAGTACAGTTGAGTTCCTCCTTGTGCTGTGATGAGCTTCCCTGGGTATACTGACCACCTGAGGCACCCCAGTTTATTTCACGTGATGATGAAACACCATTACACGCTAACCTAATCTAATGATAACCTAGCGTAAACCAACCCAACCGGGTCGCGTTAGAGTATTAATCACGTGAAATTAGCTGGGGTGCCTAATCTTCAGGAGATCCGAGTTTATCAGCATGTTCTAGTAATCAACAACACGGGCAAATGGCTATGACAAACTTAGTTGGATATAAAAGAAGGAATGAGTTGATTTACCCAGTACACCGCCATAGCTTACAGTGGCTACTTCGTCGATATTTGGAAAAGTGCATTAGGGAATAAAGGCTGTGTAGACGCTGGGGTCAAGAGGGAGAAGGTACTCTGCTTCTTTTATCTCTTTTTCTCTTGTCCATCTAGCGCCTCTTCCCCGTGTCCATACTCCGTTTTCTCCTCCTCACTTCCATATTCCATTTTCTCTCTTCTCAATTTTTTCCTCTTCACCCCGTTGTTCCTCTTCTTTCGCCATGGTTACATTGTTGTTGTAGAGCCTCAGGAGGTAGTTGGTGCAGGTCTCAAGGCAGCGACTGAGACAGATTACGCTTTAGGGGTAACCCAACACAGTATAATTTATACCATATAAAAGCTGGGAGGTGACGTCATCCCGCAGGTATGGTGACGGCAATTGCCTTGTGTGTGTGTGTGTGTGTGTGTGTGTGTGTGTGTGTGTGTGTGTGTGTGTGTGTGTGTGAAGGTTAGAGAGAGAGAGAGAGAGATGTTTGTTTATCCCCGTCATCATCTTCCAGCTGAAGTTAAGGATTTTGCTTAAGAGACTTTTTGGTGACTGTAATTTAACTTGTGGATTTTTCTTCAAAGTTTTACTCTGTATTTTTATCTCCGAAGCCTAGAGGTAATAATGATTCTCTTACGATGTTTACCTAACCGCTCGTTATCTCCTAAGGCAGACCTAAGCCTTGGGTCTTTCCGTGTTTACAAAGTTCACCTGAATTCGTAAATGTCGTTACCGATTTTGTCACAAGATATTTCTACTACAGGGAAGGAGTTCACCAGGTGTGTGTGTATGAGAGAGAGAGAGAGAGAGATTGTATGTATGTTAATGTTGTGTTTACAAGGTTGTGAGACTTCTCGATGCGGTGTTTTTGGGGGGAGGAAAAATTAATAAGGTTATTTTGTCATGAAGGTTGTGATTATTTACAAACATCTTGTGAATACTGTAATTATTTAGTTTATGATAAATTGGACGTCGTAGCTGTTCCGTAAGTTAACATAGGAGTAATAAGGTTATAATCAGGAGCAGTACCTCTGTAAATAATGAGAGGAATAGAGAGTACCATAGGCAGTGGAGATACAGCAACCTTAATACTAATCATTCAGTACACAAGGTGGTCAGCACTGCCCTCGACCACCTTCACTTTCCCAGGTGTAGAGTCAGGTACAGGTACGCATTCACAACTGGGTCGGCTGTGGGTGCATTGGGCACTTTGAGGATGGGAGGCAAGCACTTTATCCACCCGCCGCCGCCTCCCAGATTATATGGAATAATAGTAACAATTACAGTAATATTAAAAAAAAGAATCTAAGGACAAAATAATAACTGCAACCACACGGAGAGCAGTTTTAGAGGCAAGAGTATAAACACCAACAGCTAACATATGAAGATACAACATAATAAATGACACGTAAAGTAGGCAAAGTAACAACAACAACAGTAGGAGGAGGAGCACTTTAATCAGCAGGTGAGGCCAGACGAGCAATCTTACGGCTCGAGTTAAAGAGACAAAGTGCGCGTGTATTAGAAAGATTCAGCATGTGTGTCGAGAGAATAACTGAGAAAAACAGCCAGTGTCTCTCGTCCATTTGTTAATGACAGCGGTACCACTCACTCGCGCACACACACACACACACACACACACACACACACACACACACACATTGCAGCCTCCTACACACACTCCTCCAGCCGTGATGGTGAATGTTGCCAGTGGGAAGAGCATGATGAGCGAAATTGTGAAGGATTTTTTTTTCTCTATTTTTTGTGCTTTTAGGTGTAGTGTCTCGGAAAACACGTAGGGTTAGAGCCCCAGGGAACAGTGTGTGACTAGGACACCACCTTGGAAAAAAAAAGAACAAGCAAGAAGGAGCAGCAGTGGCTTTTAGGTTCTTTCACCCTATGATTAACCATTCACCCTAATCTAATAGGTGCGGGGGGGAGGCTAATCTTCACGTGATCCGATTTATTTTATAACCCATTCACCAGTTAACATCAAAGAACGATATTTTCCCTCGTGTGTTGTGTGAGAATTACGAGTGAGTAGAAGGTTATGGTCGACATAATAATTTGTCTCACCTGCCTGGCGGAAACGTGAGCTGGTGCAGTGGTGAGGCGGGTTAATGATGCTGTGGTGAGGGAAGGAATGGGGGATTTTCAGTTGCAGTGGAGGTTAACAGGTTCACTCCCTGTGGCATTAATGGTGCTGTAATGCTTCTCACCTGTATACTGTACACACTATATGACCTGGGAGTTATACTGCCTCAAGGTTATGGATGATGGCTGTGTTTAGTGGTCACCTTTCATCTGTTAAATCAATTCACACCATCTCTCTCTCTCTCTCTCTCTCTCTCTCTCTCTCTCAGATGTAAACACGATGGACTAGTTATATACTTACTTTTCCCTCATATTTATACATTTTCTCAGTAACGAAGAAAGCCCATCTCTTATAATTATCATCGTTATTGACTAGTTGAGGTACTGTTCTGTGCTCGAGGATAAACCTATAGCGGGACGTTAATACAGCATAACCCCAGTCATTAGCGGTGAGGGTTACGTTGTCAGTGTACGGAGTATGTAGCATGATATGAGGTGTTGTGGTAGTATCGTGTCTCATAACTGTAATTAATAGCGAGAAATTCTGTGTTAGTTATGATTACAGACTAAATAATGAGGATTGTGTGTACCAGAGACCGGGTTGTATTGGCGTGTGTGGGTGGTTCTGTCGAGTATGTGTATGGTGCAGAAGAGTATATATGTGTGTGTGTGTGTGTGTGTGATAATAAAAATAATAATTAACTGTTTATTGAAAGAGCATGGCAGCCGGAAGGCTGAAAATATACAATTGCATAATTGGGAATGGGTCACTTGATTGACAAATAATATGCAAATGACATAAGTATTACAAATATGACATATAATGACTAGGTGGGGAGAAGGTCAAACTACAGGGCATTTCAACATAGTGACAGTGCAAAAAGGTAAGATTGACTTGGAGGTAAAACACTGGTTGACTGCGAGTTGTTGATAATTTTTACAGTGGTTGGGACTGGACTGTTCTTATAGCGATCAGTACGTGCTCATATGGGGTGGATGCGATTGTGGTGTCAAACAGCAATTCGCGGACGAGGGATCAAGGGTGGTAGTAGGAGCCGGTGTCGAAGATAGTGCAGAAGCTTCTCACCAAATTTGCAGATGAGGTCGTTGTGATGGTCAGAGAGAGACGAGAAGGTCAGTGTGTTGAGCGCTTCTTGATATGTGGAGTTGGGCATCATTGATAAGCATAAGGAAGCAGAGTGGTCCCATCTTGGTGCCTTGGGGGACGCCACTGGTGAGTGACTGAAAAGTGGAGACAGCCCCTCGGAAGCGTACAGCTTGACGTCGACCACTAAGGAAGTCTGTAAGCCATGGTATAAGACTTCTTCGAAACCCGAGGTCGATAGCTTTGTTTTTTATTAAATTGTGGGTGACTAGGTCAAATGCTTTGGTGAAGTCAATGAAAGCGACAGCCACAGACGTTTTTCGTGTGTGTGGCAGTAATAACACCTTCGTTTGGTTTGTCGGGCGGAGGAAAGTTGTTATGCTTCTATGGTCTTGCGTATATTACAGTACAGTATAAATCCCTTCATTGTGACTGGTTGTAGTCGTCGATGGTCTAGGTTTAGTTCGTACACAGTATTTTGAACTATAATTTTACCGACTTATTAATTTCGCTCTTGGTTCCATGTTAAGATAAAATTGAAATATCCCACTGCTTGAAATAACTTATTTTCAATTCAACTTAATTCACGCTCAATGTCTCTTTATTGGTCCGTCAAAAATTACATCCAGACAAAGAGTTTTCCTTTAAGGCAGACGTAGACTGGTACAGTGTGGTGGAGACATCAATATTGCATTATAGTCTGGCGAAACTCTGGTGTAATGCATTTGGTTAAATGAATACTTAATGCAACCTTTTACAAACTCGGGAGAAGTTGGCTGCGTTCTCCAGCCATCAGGTCGTGCATCGTGTGCGGCAAGTGCGGGAATTTGCATAAATGTGGAAGACTGCCGCATTATGTTTAATATTCATAATTTGGACCACCTCAAGATGAGGCACCCCAGCTCGTTTCGCCTGATGATTAAACATCCTAACGCTGCCTGGGGGGGGGATCGGGTTAGGTTAAGTTAGCGTACGGTGATCGCTCTTAAGGTGGATTAAGGTATGGAAACTAATTTTTAAGTGATCCGATAATTATTCCCTGCACAAGACAGTCATGCACACCAGCAAGTTCTTAATCTTTTGAGCTTCTTTAAAGAGTTCCTGATATCCGGCAGTAATTAGTTAATAAACATGTGGGTGTGTGGTAAAGACTGTGTGAAGGAAGGTGTGTATACTTAATATTTATATGACGTAGTACCAGGTTATGTTTTGTATACTTTTTTGTAGTGTAATGGGACACTGGCGTGGTTGGACAGGCAGGCGGCGTGGACGGGAGGATACAAGCGTGGACGGGGATGCAAGGGTGGACGGTAATGCAAGCGTGGACAGGGATGCTAGCGTGGACTGTCGCACTGGAAGGAGAATTCAGCGACTAGTCAGAAAACATTCATGGCACAATCACCTGAGTCTACCCTTGTCACACTCACAGGCCTGTAGTTCTAGTGTTACTTCCCTTCTGCTCTAGTGTTACTTCCCTTCTGCTCTAGTGTTACTTCCCTTCTGCTCTAGTGTTACTTACTCTTTGCTTTAGTGTTACTTACTCTTTGCTCTACTGTTATTCTTCTGTTGCTCTACTGTTATTCCTCTGTTGCTCTACTGTTATTTCTCTGTTGCTCTGCTGTTATTTATCTGTTGCTCTACTGGCATTCTTCTGTTGTTCTACTGTCATTCCTCTGTTGCTCTGCTGTTATTTCTCTGTTGCTTTACTGTTATTCTTCTGTTGCTCTACTGTTATTCTTCTGTTGCTCTACTGTTATTCTTCTGTTGCTCTACTGTTATTCTTCTGTTGCTCTACTGTTATTCCCCTGTTGCTCTACTGTTATTCCCCTGTTGCTCTACTGTTATTCCCCTGTTGCTCTACTGTCATTCTCCTGTTCTACTGTTATTCCCCCGTTGCTCTACTGTTATCCCTCTGTTACCTTCCTCTCACCTAGTGTTATTCTGGTACTCTCTCTCTCTCTCTCTCTCTCTTATCTAAAAGGTGAAGAGTTATGGGAGAAATTTTCGTAGTTGTAAATGACAGTATATTGTATATTGTTGACAGTGACAGGGGTTTAGCAGGGGGGGGGTGACAGGGGTTTAGTAGGGGGAAATGATAGGGTCTAGTATGGGAGGTGATAGGGTCTAGTAGGGAGAGGTGATAGGGTCTAGTAGGGGAGGTGACAGGGGTCTAGAAGGGGGAGATGACAGTCTAGTAGGGTAGATGATAGGGTCTGGTAGGGGAGGTGACAGAAGTTTAGTAGGGGGAGGTGACAGGGTCTAGTATGAGTAGGTGATAGGGTCTAGTGGGGGAGGTAACAGTCTAGTAGGGTAGATGATTGGGTCTGGTAGGGGTAGGTGATAGGGTCTAGTAGGGGGAGGTGACAGTCTAGTAGGGGAGATGATAGGGTCTGGTAGGGGAGGTGACAGGAACTAGTAGGGGAGGTGTCAGGGTCTAGTAGGGGAGGTGATAGGGGCTTAACATGGGGAGACGACAGGGGCTATTAGGGGGGGGAGGTGCAGTGGCAACATATTGGTGTCTATGTGTCTGGCAACGTAAATAAAACCATGAAAAAAACCCTCATTGATATTTTGAATTTATGATTTTAGATGCAGGTGCAACTCTATTGAATTGCAAGAGATATATATGTAAATGCATTCAAACATGACATTAAATGGTGGTATTAATGAACGAAAAAAAGTATTCAGTTTTAGAAGGTGGGAAAAAAATATTAATGAAAAATATCGACACTAGTAATTTGTTCATTGGTCGTAGGATATTTACAGTAGTTAAAAATTTACTTTTAGGAGGAAATTTAGTTATTGTGACATAGTGATCCAGTTATCAGTCACAGATTAGTGGTAGAATATGGCCTTTCAGTCTTAAGAGGAACACACAAAAACAAGTACAAGTTCAAGAGTCGACATATAAGTATTGGTAGAAATGTGAGTGTAGTATTTATTCCTACAAATTTTGTTGGAATACTACAGCGTTAGTGATATAGTGAAAACTTTCCACAAGCTTGTGCACCGAAAACAGTCATCTGTATGTGTGTGTGGGGCGGAGGGGGGGGGGGGTTATAAGTTACCATCTGAGGCGGTGTTAGTTGAGTAATGGGGATTAAACTGACCCTGCAGGCGAGGACACTGTTCTGGCCATCCCTCAAAGGCTACACGAGGTTTTGCCCACATCATTCTGTTACAGCTTCTTATTAAGTGTGATCCCTGGGGCTGTCCCTCAGCCTTAGTCCTCGTAAACATAGGGGATGATGGGCTAGTTGAAATAGTGTTGAGTCCGTCGAGTGACTCACACACACACACTGGGGTTGAGGCCCTTGGTATAGGCCACCAGGTTACTGTCTCGTGGAACAGAAGACTTTAGGAAGAATACTGTCGGTCTTGACACACACAAACACACCACAAGGGAGCGTCCTTCAGGGTCTCTCTAGTGTTTATGTCGTCACGTTAACAGATATTATTATAATATCTTATAAGGACTCGTATATATTTTCTACTGCTGTACTTATTATCCTTTTTTCCAATGTTCCTCGTATTTCATATTTTAGTGTAAATGAGTATCAAATTTTATGTTCGTCACTCACAAAGAAAAAATATTGGGAAAATTATCTTAGTGAACTATTATTATATACGAGGCGACGGTACTCCTAAATATAACTAACCAGAGGTAAGCAGAAACACCTAAAGATCCAAGCACTGTAGTGATTATTCGCTGTCCAAGTGTTATGTGAAAATGATATACATTACATGCGTCAGTGAGCTAGTACTTGTATTGTACTTATGCACGAGGAAGTACATTCACACGAGAAATGTACACACAAAAAATGGTGAATTATTTACAATTTCAGTCTGAAAGAAATTTTAGATCATGTTTGTCCTTGTCCTGAATACATCTACCACTCTTAATATACAAGTTGGCGACATATAACATAATGCATTACAATCAGAGAATAATGGGTCACTCGTATAGTGCTGGCTCACGCTGCGCCACTCACACAACATTGTCTTGTGCCAGTGTGAACTCTCGTGTAATGTTTTACTCCGCCGGTTCACGACAGCTGTCGAAGCAGTAACTTTGTTTTCCGTCTTTTCAGTTTTTGAAGCTTTTAGGTGAAGCTGTTCAATAGCTACTCGTGGAATTTTTTTTGTCACGTGAAAAAGGGGACGTGATTCCCAACAATATTTCAAACATCCTCAACTACAGTGTGTGTGAGTGTGTGGTAAAGTGCCATTGTTGTGCGTGTGAGTGGTGTCAGAAGTGTATTATGGTGTGTATGTGGTGTCACAAGTGTGTCATGGTACAAGGGACACAGAACACAGGGGTCACCAGTACTCTTATCACCCGTCAGAAAACAGTGCGCGGTGCTGAGGTTAACTCTGCGCACTATAGGAAGGATTATTCCAGTGAGCGCTTCATTCCTAGAACTACCTGAGATAACCTTATAGTTGGGACCACCTTATAATTGGGACCACCTTATAGTTGGGACCAGCTTATACTTAGGACCACCTTATACTTAGGGCCACCTCATTCTAGGGACCATTTTTTTTCCATTTATCGAGACTTTCCTGCACATCATGCTATCTTAGTATTGTTTAGTTCATAATTTTTGTGGCATTTAAATATTTCTTGAACGAAAATTTAATTATATGATTTTTTTTTGTCTAATTGAATTTTTTTCTCATTTCAAGTAATTGCCAGTGTTTACCCAGAGATTATGCCTCCTCCTTCCCCTCCTCTTCCTCCACTTTTTCTCCCTCCTCCTCCCCCTTCTGCCTCCTCCTATCCTTTTCTTTATACCCTTCTACTTTTGTATCTCTCCTTTCTCTTTTCTTTGATCGTGTTTATCTCGTTTCTTATTTCCTCGTCTTTTTGTTGGTTTTATTTTGTTTACAGTTCGATGTTCACTCCTTCCTTTTGTTCTTCCTCTGTTATTGCTTCGTCTTCCTTATGCTCTTCTTTCTTTGCTGCTTCTCGTATCCTTCTTCTTAGCTCTTCCTGTTATTTCTCCTACTTCCGTATTCGTACATTATGTCTCAACATCCCCCCCCCGCCACCGTGAAGACCTCACAGCTGGCGGCCTCCTACACTGCCACAGCTAATTGCTCGTTACTTCTCGGTAAGTATGTAACGACGGAGAAAATTACATTACGTGTTGTGTAACGATGAAACTAAAAGGTGGTGCAGCATCCATACAGGTTACTTCTATATGGCTACCAAATTACTCTTGCTGCTGCTGTACCTTCTAAGGAAACTTATACCAAGGGGCGATATAACCTTTGTTCTTAAGCCTCTGCCTGAGATACATAACATAGCGAAGTATACCTATCTCGGTGGAGCACTTATTATGGAAGGAATTATATTTTACGCCAACGGGGATAATTTGTTACTTATAGTGTGTGCTCGTGGTGTTAGGTTGTGTGTGTGTGGTGTATCAGGAGTGTGCTATGGTGTGTGGTGTCAGCAGCACCTGCATCATTGTCTCATAAACTAACCTTGTAAAATGATCCTGAAGCTATAGAAATAGATTCCACCATTATGCAGAGTCACTTCTCAGGCATACAGTCAGACAGGTGGGGTAAGTCGTGAGGCACCTTCTGGTAATACCACACGTGAGACACAACGAGCGCACTGTGTGACTCGGTGATGCTCGACACAACCCTTCAAGTATTTCTGATACATTAATGGTGTACACACAGATGCTGGGGTTTATTTTTTACCTCTCCTTCACGAAATACTTTTCAGTGGTTTGTTTTCTTCGGAATTGTCACTAAAAAAATATTTTATGACAAAATGCAAACCCGACTATAGTAAGTAAGGAAAAAAATGAATTTATTGAACTCGTGGCGAGTAGTCCATGGCGTCTGAGGCTTCAGCGAATTAATTAAAACCATCACTACAGGTAGCAGTGTTTGGGTGTATGTACAGTAGGTGTGTCTGTTTTAGGGACATGGTGATTTTAATATGCATCTTTTCTTTCCATTTAAGAAAATCTCTTGAAACAAGTAGGCAGCCGTGTACCTTTATGCTATCGTCTGTTTCCTTCCTGGCATGTGTGGAAACCCGATTTGTCAGCTGACGGTTTCACACATACAGTGCACACCCTGACGTATCGCCGAGTGTAGCTGTGACTCTATCATGTCGCCAGCAGCTCATGAATTCACTATACTGTAGCTGTACTGATGATAAATATTGTTTGAATCTCATGTTTTACACCCACAGGAAAGAGCCTTTCTTTTGTGTGTGTAATAGTGCTCGAAGCGCAACGGGCTTCCTCTGGTCGTAGTTGTAGTTATTTGCCAGGTAGCATATATCGTTATTGTATATCCCTTATTCCACCCCATCTCATTTATTCTCCTAACTCTTATTGTTCCTCCTACACACACACACACACACACACACAAAGAGAACAGAAAGATAAAGAGCACAGAGAATGGCGAGAGAGAGATCATCCCTCGTAGAATTGCTCAGTTCTAAGATGTTCTTACTGCACATTATTATCTTATTGCTTTCATTAGGTTCATGGCTGAATGACGTGGTTTTTTTTTTTTTTTTTTTTTTTTAGTCTCATTGACCCCAGTGTTATTCTCTTCTCTATAGGACGCCATTACACAATATTCTGGAGGAGTTTAGTCTGACCTTAGTGATTTTCTTACCAGCTGTGTTTGTTGATGGTTGGGCGCACGTAACAGTGAACGTGTCGTTTTATATTCAACACCCAAGACAAGAGTTATCAGTGTGGTGCTCCTGCTGCTTGCTGATGCTCTTTGTAAACTTCTGCCGGTGATTTTGTTTGTCTGTCGTCGAGGACTTTCATTTGTGTTATTGATTTGTTTGAGCAAGTGCTATAGGAAAATGTTAAAGATAAGTTATGTTTAAGAAAAAACAAATAAAGAACTACTAACATTGGCTAAAATGTACGAGAAAAAAAATTATTTGAAATTTATATAAAAAAGGGAATTGTCTTGCTATATAATTAGGGATGAGGGGATAATGGTAAATATATTAATGGATAAAACTGAGGATATGAGAGAGGACTGGTAAAGGTAGCCAGTACTCGTTTAGAGTGGAGGGCTGTGGTCGCCAACCCTCACACTTGAGCATGTCACCGTGATTGCTTAGCCATTTTGTGTATTACCTGAAGGAGGTAACTTTTATCAGCAGTTATAATATTTGAGGGACCTGCATTTGGAGTTGAATGTACACTTACGGTCAAAATTCGATATTTGGTAGTATCTGATATGTTTGTGATTAGTTTATAGCTATGATCAGTACTTTTAGTTGTAAATTTTAAACAGTATATCACAAAGAAATTTTTTAAAATTTATGTTAGAATTCCCACACCCTTTACCTACATGATCCTCAAATGGATGCCAGATATTACCAAAAGTGCCCAGGGTAATTTGTGTGTGTGTGTGTCCAAATGTGAAGTATTTTAGAACTGGTACTCAGGTTTGTAAAAAACAAGTCATGGAATTCTTCTTGTCCTTCTACTTATTTCTGGTATTTTTCCCTCACTTTTTCCTACTAGTGTGGTGAACAGTAGTGATGGAGTGGTCGTGGCCGCCGTCATTAATTAAACTGATGAGGGTTTTAGAGTCCATTATGGCTGACGTACAGGTAAGAGGACGTAACTCAAAACAGGTAAATGAACCTGAATATCTTGGGAGTCACTGTAACTTCAGGTGCGGAAGAACAAGATGGCAGGTCAAAGCTACAACAACCCTCATCATCCTCAGGTACCTCTTGTGGAAGAAAAAAATAAGCAAGAGGCAAAAATGAAGATCTCTACTGCGTAAGATGTAGCAAGATTCATGAAAGTCGTCTACATGGTCGCTCGCGACAGTAACGATAAAAAGAGACCTTTGGCATATCGTTGTTAGACGGTACTGAACGTAAGGTGAGAGGGATTGAATAAATAATGAAGTTGTTAGAGTAATATTTCCAGAATTAGGAAGGCAAGACTGAACTGGGAGGTGCGTGAAGAGAATACACCCGCAGGGATGGATGGTCGAGCACCACTAGGGAGGCCAAGAATGAACTGGAAGAAGAGGTGAAAATTATTCTAAGAAGCTGGAGTTGTCTTGGAAACTGGAATTATCTTGGAAACTGGAATTCTCATGAAAGCGGAACCTCATGGAAGTTGAACCTTATGGAAGCTGAAACCTCATGGCCTCGTGGAAGTGAACCTCGTGGAAGCTGGGACCTGGCGAAGCTGGGACACGCGGAAGCTGGGACTCTCATGAAAGCTGGAACTCTTATGGAAGCTGAACGCAACTAGAACTTTCATGGAAGCTGGAATTCAAATGGAAAAAATACAACAATTAGCCCATGATATACAAGACTGGAGAGCTGTGGTTCAGGCCATATGATGCAAACAAGAGTGGTGTTGTGAGTGAGTCAGTTATGAATGATAACTGATGATTCATCTTTGTAGTGTGGCCCTCAAGTGTGTTCGCAGAGTGTCGTAAGCTCCTCTCTCTCTCTCTCTCTCTCTCTCTCTCATTATTACACACACACACACACACACATACACACACACACACCTGTGGTACTTGCCTGCCTCATTTTCCCTTGCGTGTACTTAATACCTGTCTCACGTCTACCTGCGTGTTTACCTGTCTCATATCTCCCCTGCATCTCAAGCGAGTTGGAGACAGCAACGAGACACAGGGAGACAGGTGTATGAGAAATTGAGTGACAGTGAGACAGGTGTATGAGAGAAGTGAGTGATAGTATTGACAGATGTTATCTTGGCTGTTCAATAGGCTATCACCTGTTGTACACCAGGGAGTGACGATCGGACTCCATGTGGTGGTAGTGATGGTGGTAGTGGTGGGCGGGGTAGTTGTGATGGTGGTGGTGATTGATGAATTTGAATTAGAATTTTGCCGCGGACAGCAGTTAAGTTTATTGTGCACCCCATACTCCTCCCGTGAGCTGTAGCGCAAAAAGGATTACAGAGTATAGGCCACAATGGGTGTTTATCAAACTCTAGTGATTTTTATATTATGGCAATGAATGTTAGAGTATTTCCAGTACATTGTCAAGTTTAAGCCGTTACAGAGAATTTTTATGTACACTAGATGCGAAGTGTGGATACAGAGATAAAGTGCTGTGCCATTGCATGCCACAGTGTAACTGGATCTATCTCTATATGGTTCTAGTTTCTTCACAGTCTAAGACGGTGTTAAGCGTGTGGCCATATGTCTGGCCACACACTTTACATTTAATTTTGTTCACATCTCCTAGGGCATACTGCCATGGTAATTTATAATTCTAACCTTAGTCTAACGGTTACAACATATTTAATCTAATGATCTTGTTGCTCTGCTCCATATATATGTTTTATTAATACATGTCATCATGGTAAACAATGGATTGGCTAGTGCCTGTTTGCACTTGTCTACTGGCTTCAAATCTATCAGAAAGCTCTTTTCTGATTACAGTTTTAAGGTTCTGGCCCTCTGACAGTCCGAGATTGTACTCAGCATTGTCATTGTTGGACGCGAGCTTAGCTGGGCGCATCACCAACTCTATGATGCCTGGCTAATGCCTCATGTGAGAGGGGATTCACGAAGCTTGATTCTGATACTCCCCGTCAACAAGACACGTGCGAATGTGTCTGCTTCGACAAGCGGGTGACGACTGGAGCATATGGTATCAAGAGCAACTAGTGAGTGTAAGGAGTTTGTGATGATGAGGCTGTCAGTGGCAGTGTCTTCAACAAGTTTCAGGGCTGTGAGTATGGCAAATAGTTCAGTTTGTGAGTGGATGCCCAGTTACTAATTCTAGCCCTCCCACAGATAGTGTTCACTGTTAAGAGAGCCGTCAGTATGATGGTCTGTGTGATATTATTATCAGTCTGCAGGTTATGTATGTGGTCAAGAGCTCTCACTTTGGCAGTGTGTTGAAGATAAGGATTATGCGTGGTCAGTCGTTTAGGCGGGTACGTGGGTGTTGTGATATCGAAGGAACTGTCCGCCAGGGAGGCAGGAAGCGCTGCCGTGCCTCAGCTTTGTACAGATGGTCTTGTGACTAGTCCAAACATCCTCAAATGTTTAGCTGTAATTTGATCCCATTGGGACTACCCAGTTTCATGACTCATAAATTGCGATTGATGGTAGTTGTGTTGGTGATGGAAGTGGTCAGTGGTGATGATGGTATAGTCGTGGTGGTTGAGAATAGGGGTGATAATAGTAATGGTATTGCGGATAGTAGTAGTGGTGATGGCAGTGGTGTTGGGATATAGTAGTAGTGGTGGTAGTAATAGTAGAGGTAATGGTGATATTAGTAGTGTTCAGATAGTAATAATAATAGTGATGGTTGTGACAGTAATATATGAGATACTTATGTATACAGTACAGCATAGTGAAACACACACACACACACACACACACACACATTGAGCCACACACACACACACACACACACACAGAGACACACACACACACACTCCACACATTAAGACACACACACACACACAGCTGGACTTAAATCAGTATAATATTCCTCACACATTACCCCTTTAATAATGGTGAGGGAGAGAACCGCAGCGTACAGGGAGGTGATGTCCCAAGAAGGATTGCAGGCCACATTTACGAGTGAGTGAGCAAGAATGTGGTACTGTGTGTTTCTGCTTGGTCGTGGATGTTTATGTTGGTCGTGTAAGGCGTTAATGCATGGTTAGTCAAAAGTTATGCTATCGTGTGTGTTTATGTTAACGTGTGTGTTATGTTGGTCCGTGTTTGTTAACGTGTGTTATGTTATCGTGTTTATGTTGGTCGTGTGTGTTATGTTAGTCGTGTGTGTTTGTTGGTCGTGTTATGTTGGTCGTGTGTTTATAAGTTTGGTCGTGTGTTATGTTGGTCGCAGGCTGGTCGTTATGTTGGTCGTGTGTTTATGTTGGTCGTGTGTATGTTTTGTTAATCTTGTGGATGTTTATGGGTTGGTCGTGTGTGTTTATGTCGTCAGTGTGTTTATGCTGTGGTCGTGTTTATGTTTGCCCGTGTGTTTATGTTGCCCGTGTTTTATGTTGCTCGTGCGTGTTTTATGCGTTGCCCGTGTGTTTATGTTGCTCGTGTGTTTATGTTGCCCGTGTGTTTGGCGTTGGTCGTGTGTTTATGTTGCCTGTGTGTTTATGTTGCTCAAAGTGTGTTTATGTTGGTCGTGTGTGTGTTTATGTTGCTCAAAGTGTGTTTATGTTGGTCGTGTGTGTTTATGCTGTCTGTGTGTTTATGTTGTGTGTTATGCTGTCGTGTCTTTATGTTGTTCAAAAGTTTGGGTTCTGTTTTATGTTGCTCTGTGTTTATGTTGCTCGTTTATGTTGCTCAAAAGTTTATGTTGGTCGTGTGTTTATGCTGCCCGTGTGTTTATGTTTACCGTGTGTTTATGTTGGTCGTGTGTGTTTATGTTGCTCGTGCGTGTTTATGTTGGTCGTGTGTTTATGTTGCTCACCAGTGTGTTTATGTTGGTCGTGTGTTTATGCTGCCCGTGTGTTTATAAGGTTCGTGTGTTTATGTTGGTCGTGTTTTATGTTGCCCGTGTATTGTTGGTCGTGTGTTTATGTTGCCCGTGTGTCTTTATGCGTTGCCCGTGTGTCTTTATGCGTTGCCCGTGTGTTTATGTTGGTCGTGTGTTTGCGTCTGTGTGTCTTTATGTTGCCCGTGTGTTTATAAGCGTCTGTGTGTTTATGCTTGCTCGTGTGTGTTTATGTTGCCCGTGTGTTTGCGTTGCTCGTGTGTGTTTATGTTGCCCGTGTGTTTGGCGTTGCTCGTGCGTGTTTATGTTGGTCGTGTGCTTATGTTGCTCGTGCGTGTTTCTATGTTGGTCGTGTAGTTTATGTTGCTCGTGCGTTTATGTTGGTCGTGTGTGTTTATGTTGCCCGTGTGTTTATGTTGCCCGTGTGTTTATGTTGCTGGTCGTGTGTGTTTATGTTGCCCGTGTGTCTTATGTTGCCCGTGTGTTTATGTTAGTCTGTGTGTTTATGTGTTGCTCGTGTGTGTTTATGTTGCCCGTGTGTTTATGTTGCTCAGTGTGTTTATGTTGCCCGTGTGTTTGCGTTGCTCGTGTGTGTTTGAATAGTACTGTGATTGAAGCGTTTGTTTTGAAAGCTCTCACTCTTGCGTGTACTGGTGACTGTCTCTGTTGCGTGTGTATTGTAATCGTTGCGTGTACTGGTGATCGTATGTGTACTGGCGACTGCTGGTGCGTACTGGTGGCTGTGGCGTACTGGCGACTGTGGTGTACTGGCGACTGCACTGGCGGACCGGTGGCGTACTGGCGACTGTATGCGTACTGGCGACTGTGGCGTGTACTGGTGACTGTGGCGTGTACTGGCGACCGTTGCGTGTACTGGCACTGTGGCGTGTACTGCGGACTTCGTGCGTATTGGCACTCCGGCGTATTGGTGACCGTTGCGTGTACTGGTGACTGTTGCGTGTACTCGGTGACTGTGGCGTATTGGCGCGACTGTGGCGGTACTGGTGACTATGGCGTGTACTGGTGACTGTTGCGTGTACTGGTGGCTGCGTGGCGTGTACTGGCGACTGTTGCGTACTGGTGACTGTGGCGTGTACTGGCGACCGTTGCGTACTGGTGGACTGTGGCGTGTACTGGTGACTGTGGCGTGTATTGCGACTGTGGCGCGTGTACTGGTGACTGTTGCGTACTGGTGACTGCGCGGCTTAAGACGGCGTACTGGTGACTGTTGCGTATCAGACTGTGCGTACCTCGCGACTGTGGCGTACTGGCGACTGTTGCGTGTACTGGTGACTGTTGCGTGTACTGGTGACTGTGGCGTGAACTGGCGACTGTTGCGTGTACTGGTGACTCGATGGTATTGGTGAACAAGGCGAGAATCAATGAGCGTCACGTACTAATGAATGTCGTGTGAACCGTGTACAACGCGTGACCTAGTGAGATGGTCGGCACGTGTGTGTGTGTGTGTGCGCGCGCTGTATTAAACACACCAGTGATGTGAGGGCCAACCCTAGTAAACAGGTGAGTGACTCAACTTACAACTGATCAAGGAGATAAACAAGAACGGGGTCCGTCCGAGGCAACATCCTGAACGAGAATTAAACATTAAGACATTTTTTAAGGCTGTAACATAGGCAGAGGGTTGTTGAAGTGACTCGCTCGGTAGGTGGAGTAGATTACACTGGCCAGGTTGTTAGGTGGCAGGAGTTAGCCAGAGTGGGACTGTGAAGGAGTTCTGTATTTTTTTTAAGTGAGGGAGATACAACACACAACAGGCTACAATATATATAGATAGAGGGGGAGTGGCTAGACTGCACGTGTGAGAGTCATCCCTCTTTGAGGACATATCTCACAGTCTGAAGTCCTGGTATATATATATAATGTGTGTGTGTGTGTGTGTGTGTGTTTACTACAGCAAGTAACTGTACCTATTTTAAAGTGACCAGCTTCTGTCAAGAACATGAAACAATGACCATTATTTATTTTGTCTATAAATTAGAATGTTTTAAAAGAGGTCTGTAAAATAGAAATACATTTAAAAGACGACTCCTAAAATTAGTCTTTTAATTTAATCTGGGAAAGTTAAGGCAGTTGAGTACTGTGGAGATATCATTGTCTCCTTGTACACTGAGGCGCAGTGTTCAGTGTAGTGTATCCTTATCGCCCTTTTTCGAGCAAGTGTTCAGACCAGTGGAACCCACTTCCTCCAGTTTCCACAAAATGCTAAAAAAGATTATAAATCCTCACCAAATATAGCTAGTACTGTATTTGATGGTTGATCTCATCTAATTCACCTTACCACATACATAGATATACTCGTACGGGAACCAAGTACAATTACTGGAAAGTTTTACTGTAAAAGCATCTTTGTAAATTAATAGAATATATTCCAGTTATAGTTGAGGGTAAAGTTTTCAATAAACCCAGCGTGAGGCTCATCATACATTACAGGGATGTCATAATAATTCGTCGCCAACTTGGGGGAGACGTCTTCAAGTACCTCGTGGGTTGGACCGTCACACTGTAAGATGTTTTATGAAGATCAGCACAGTACAAGTTAAAGCACACCTTCCACTTTTGTAGTGTAGCTGGTAACACGTCTTGGCTGTCATCATCGCTCAATGTGGATCTCTGCCGCCTTCCTTGAACTCTCCAACTTACTGTATTTTAACTAATACACATCCCTCATGTATATCACTACAACCGAAACATCAACCCTTCATTGGGACTTGAACTTAGGATTAAATGATGCGAATACCATGTGATTACCACTAGGCTGCCAGCAGGTAAAAAGTCACCTCCAAATTGTGTAAACTTACAATGTTACCTCACGTGTCTGTTTGTATACCGATCACCAGCTAAGATTGGATTGGCTTCATTAAATGATTTCTACAACATCAATTAATGACAACCGGTCATGTTCCATTCTTGGCAATAATCGGCAGTGGTGACGTTGTATGGTAGACGGTGATAGATGACATTTACCTTATTGGTAGCCGAGTGGGTGCTGTCTGAGATTATTATTTTGCTGTCATGGGTTCGAGTCCCGACAAGGACTATTTATGTTGCAAATACATCACTACATCTTCACCCTCCTCTTGGTCTTTTCTGCTCCACTTACCAACAACTACTTCATCCACCAGTCCATTCCATTAACACGTAGTTGAACAGCAATAAGAGGTTGCCATCGTGTGTTTTATGTAATTCCTAAATCCAAAAACCTTTTTTTGTGATTTATTTTATTATAGAGACATAAAAATATCTTACTTTGAAGAAATGGAACTTCTCGCCATTTTCCCTGGAACTTTGGGGAGGGTCTCGTGAAGGAGGGGTAAGTGTTGGAGAGGCCACACTGCCAAGCACAACCGTTCACAGACGACGTTTACTGATGGCAAGTTGAGAGAGAGAGAGAGAGAGAGAGAGAGAGAGAGAGAGAGAGAGAGAGAGAGAGAGAGAGAGAGAGTCGTTTCCTTCTTGACCAGATTACTATACAGTACATATATGCTCACCGTCAGTACTCGGGTTGCGTGGGGTCTGCACTATAAGGTATTGTCATATACAGTAAGGTGTAAGAAACGGCCTGCCTGGCTGAATCATGACTCCCCCACACTCACATTCGACTCATGGTGGATATATCCCTCACACACGACACATATGCTTCCCTCACACACTCGCATGCACTCATGTGTGTTTCGTCCTCATACTTAACTCCTGGGGGATGCCTGACTCACACTTACAATAACTCATGGGGGATGTCTGACTCACACTTACAATAACTCATGGTGGATGTCTGACTCACACTTACAATAACTCATGGGGGATGTCTGACTCACACTTACAATAACTCATGGTGGATGTCTGACTCACACTTAAAATAACTCATGGGGGATGCCTGACTCACACTTACAATAACTCATGGTGGATGTCTGACTCACACTTAAAATAACTCCTGGGAGATGCCTGACTCACACTTACAATAACTCATGGTGGATGTCTGACTCACACTTACAATAACTCATGGGGGATGTCTGACTCACACTTACAATAACTCATGGTGGATGTCTGACTCACACTTACAACTCCTGGGGATGCCTGACTCACACTGGGGAATGCCCGACTCACACTTACAATAACTCATGATGTCTGACTCACACTTACAATAACTCATGGGGATGCTGACTCACACTTACAATAACTCATGGTGGATGTCTGACTCACACTTACAATAACTCATGGGGGATGTCTGACTCACACTTACAATAACTCATGGTGGATGTCTGACTCACACTTACAATAACTCATGGTGGATGTCTGACTCACACTTACAATAACTCCTGGGAGATGCCTGACTCACACTTACAATAACTCATGGGGGATGTCTGACTCACACTTACAATAACTCATGGTGGATGTCTGACTCACACTTAAAATAACTCATGGTGGATGTCTGACTCACACTTAAAATAACTCATGGGGGATGTCTGACTCACACTTAAAATTACCTTCTCATGGGGCGTCTGACTCACACTTACAATAACTCATGGGGATGTCTGACTCACACTTTACAATAACTCATGGGGATGCCTGACTCACACGTACACAACTCATGGGGATGTCTGACTCACACTTACAATAATCCTCATGGTGGATGTCTGACTCCACACTTACAATAACCTTTCATGGTGGATGTCTGACTCACACTTACAATAACTCATGGTGGATGTCTGACTCCACACTTTACACAATCATGGTGGATGCCCACCACACTTACAATAACTCATGGGGGATGTCTGACTCACACTTACAATAACTCATGGGGGATGCCTGACTCACACTTACAATAACTCATGGGGGATGCCTGACTCACACTTACAATAACTCATGGGGGATGCCTGACTCACACTTACTGTAACCCGGGGCGGGGTGTCTCCCTCACCCCGCACATGTGGTCGCTACTGGCACTAACCAGCCACGTCACTCACACGTCACACTCACCTCCCCACCAGACCCGGGATTTAGCCCAGCAACATACCACAATTTGTGTCAATTTCCAGCTGGCCAGAAGGTCCAAGTAGTGCCCTCAGCGTAGGGATCGCCACCCTTATTTACAGTAGCAGCTACCGGTTCATTATAGGAGAATCCGGTTTAAAGATCTAAGGTTTGTTTCGTTGTATTGGGAAGGTTATTATTGTTAAAGGAACAGTAGTTGTGTGTTGTGAAGTATGGATTTATGAGTGTACTGACGAGTTTAAGGCTGTGAGCGTCACGGTTAAAAGTGCCACTGATGAGTTAAAGTAATGTCTTGGCAGCGAGGGTTGGCACTGGCCAAGGCTTGAATCTTACCCAACTGGCACTCGAATTAGGCCAGAATGGTTCGTCTTTAGCTCTAGTACTGCTGGTCGTGATGTGGTAGTGTCGTGTGTGATAGTGCGGTGGTAGTGTCGTGTGTGGTGGTCGTGTGGTAGTGTCGTGTGCGGTGGTAGTGTCGTGTGTGGTGGTGTGTTGGTGTGGTGGCATTGTGTATTTAATAATGACACAAGTTGCCAGGTGTGTTAGACTGCCACAGAGTTAATAGTAAACATGTCGACTATGAAGGTTGTGTCGTGTGTGTCGCTCATACGTCACACCTCCCATCATGTACTGTCCAACACAATAGATGATACCTGTATGTATAAATATTTTTTTATTAAATTTTTTATCATGGTTGTTTTTTGATTTGACTATAAAATATTTTCTTTTGTCTTTATTGAGAAGCTGTTTTTGTTGACTGCCGTAAACACTGGTCACGTCTTATCACTTACTAGCGATTTATTTTGGTTGTTTTTTGATTTGACTATAAAATATTTTCTTTTGTCTTTATTGAGAAGCTGTTTTTGTTGACTGCCGTAAACACTGGTCACGTCTTATCACTTACTAGCGATTTATTTTGGTGAATTCATATGTTGCACAAAAGCGTATACTGTATATGTACTGTAGAGTGTCTTAGAGTTAAATGTTATAATATTCTTTTAGATGTGAAGTCTTCTCCTAGATAACCTTTTCGAAGAAATAAATTATTGTTGTTGTACAAAAACCAGTTGGATGAAACTCCAATAACACACAAATCAATACGTGTTTTACTTCCTCGGTATATCACGCTCTGTGACATTTTTTCTCCGCTGCTGTTTCTGCAACTGGTGCCATCCTCACAACCCACACTCCTGCCCACGGCACTACCCACGACTTGCCTACACATCTTGATCGTAAATGAGGAAGTGCAGTGGCTGGACCTAGATCACTGATCCCCGAGGCCACACCTGCACCGCTATAAGAGAAACCTGGGATTAGTTGCCGTGTTTGTTGATGTCTGGTGGTGTTGTCCTGTCTCAGGCCGTGACCAAAGTGGACTGTAGGGCGAACTAATCTTTACTAAGAAGAATGTGAGTGTGGTGGAGGTGGTGTGTGCGTCGTGTGTGTTTGTGTGTGTGTACACGTAGTGAAGCCCACCCTGACACCGTCTCAGTATGGATCTGGTGTATTTGGGGAAGGTTGGTACAGAGTATTACTGCTGGTGAAAACTAATAACTCTAATTGTAATTATAATAATTAATAACGGTCTATTAAAAACAACCTAACGATGGGTCTGTACATAAGACGTGCATGGTACAAGAAATTTACGAATCACTAATGATTTGCACAATGTTTAGGATGGATCTATTCTAGCAGCGGTGTGTGTGTGTGTGTGTGTGTTGTGCATCAGGTGAGAGCTGTAGCCTACTGTGCACTGATAGTCGTGAAGTTGTCTCTTGTTCTTGGATGAAGTGAACAAAGAGTGAGGTGCAGATATAGACCGTGTGGGCGCCGGGCGAGGAAGCTGACGTAACACACATATTGACACACTGCTACCTGTCACCTCTCCACCCCCCCCCCCCTTCCCACTCGCCGTTTAGCTGTTTGTCACCAACTAAAGTAGTTGTCTAGAGGAATTTCCAAATTAGTAAACATGTGTCGTTTTTAGTAATATTGGAAATATTTTGAGATTTACTGTTTCGTCCATACCAGAATTATATTACTTGTTGACAATGTGTTTGTTTTTATGGAAATATTGTAGCTGTTTGAGATACACCCTTTACTTTTTTATTAACGAAGAAGTTTATCTAAATGAATCACTATTCTTCGCTGTAGGATAACAGCTCAGTCGATATATTTTAAGTCTTGATGCACATACATACATAATAATGGTTGCCCCTCGTGCAACGAGGATGGCCGGCCTGAATTTGTTTAGGGTGTAGAAGCTGTCTCCAACACAACAACCACACCCTGAGTTAACGAGTTGCATGACCCAGTGTCAAGGAATAGTCCGAGGATACCGGACAACTCGCCAACCATTACCCCAGAATACGATCCGATCGACTAACATCCAGGTTCCCAATTACTGCTGGGTAGACAGAGGCAAATGGCGTAAAGAAACTTGCCCATAGTTTCACCCTGCCCGAGGATCGAACGCGGGTCCGCTTGCTTGCAAGGCGAGCATGCTGACCATTACACCACAAGTCGCCATTTACATACGTACATACATATATAAAATAAGCGTAGAAACACACATACACACATACACACTACCTACACAGATATAAAACGTGCAGGCGGGGCGTGGGAGGTGAGTGTCGGTCGGGTAGTGGTGTGTTGGACTAGAGGTGGGGGTGAGAGGTTGTCTCAACAGTATGTGAAGTTCATAGCACTTGATCACCAACACCGCTGCTGTCCGTACACGTGTTCGGGACGCCTAGGGGCAGAGTGATTGTCAAGTGAATATATACTGTACAACATGATCAACAGTGACTGAGGTGAAATTAATGATAACAATGCTTTTTATCATATACAGCTGGAAGATGACTTATCTGATATGACGGGAAGATGACGCGTGTGGAAAATAATTACTGTACAGACACTCATGTTGAAATAAAGTGGTAGCTCATGTTAAAGAGTTTTTTGAAGTGTATATAAAGTGAAGTTTTGTCTCATAAGTTAAGTGTTTTCGATCGCTCTGGTATTTTGTGTGGATACTGTGATTGTACGAGTGAAGATGTAGGAAGTGGAATATACGCAGGTAGTGTAGTGGAGCGACTGTGGCCATAATGGTGAGGATAAACCAAATAATTTCTCCACGTCACTGATAAAAAAGACCTTTTGGCTCATCTGACGTCGGCATAACGGTAAAGGTAAGTGTTTGCATTGGGGGGATTCTCGTGGTGAAGCAACAGTGAGAAACTTTATTCTTAATTCATAGTGAAAATATTTATTGTAAAAAAAGCCAATATCCATACTATTTAACTCTCTCCACCATCACCCCTCCCCACCCCACCTCACTCCACCCCACCCCATCCCACTCCGCCCCATCCCCACCACTACCCCACCTCACTCCACCTCACCCCACCACGTTTAAATTGCTCATGCTTGTGAATCTATAAAGAGAGTAGGTGTAGCCGCTCTTGATGGTACTACTGTATATAAGATGTGTGGTAGTGTTTTTCACACCCGCAGACAGATTTGGGGGAGATCAGAGCAAACTGTGTGTCTGGGAGGTGGATGGCCGGAGGAGGGAGAAACAGGGAGACAGATGGGTGGGGGGAGAGAGAGGGATACTACCAGGGGCTGGGGTGAGTAGACTGCACCATCTCGTTGTTTTCTCACAATTTATAAACTAAATTATATAATATTATATCGGTATATTCTATTTGAACTTGTTTACAGATAAGAGATAATATTATATACTTAAGTGTTTAAATGTTGCCAACTCTTATCACCAAAGAGAGTATTAATTTATATTTATTTGTATTTTTCTTCCCTTTAATTTTCGCTAATTAAGAAAGAGTGAACCTAGCATTATAAAATTGAAGGTGATATGTTTACGTATCCTAAGTATACCAGGTACTCATTTAAATTAGTACACACTTAACTTTAGTAATACAGTATCCGGATTATGACATTTTAATAAATTTGCACATGGGTTGAATATCTGAGGGCTGGCGACCATGGCCCTCTACTCCGAAACTTCTTGGGTTTTTACCAATGCTAGATTTTTGTATCTCTGGAGGCCCAACTTAAGTTTCTGTCATCCTTCCTAACCACTGTCTTCCCCTTACCCTCCAACCTTTACTTTAGACTTTAATATGTTTTGCCGTTATCCCTGATTCCTAATTATATGATTAAATTTTATTTGATTATATACCATGAGACTAATGAACGAGATTAAGCCCGTTGGTGATGAGGGAGATGGTGTCGGGTGTAGACTGCGAGTAACTTAGGTGAGAGGAAGCCAGGAAAGGAGTGTGTCATGTGTTCACAACAAGCGAGCGAAGATAATAAAATATATCTCGTGTGTAATATAGTCAGCTACCGAGAGATAATTGTTCCCGTGTGGAATAATATTCAACTATGTACAGGGACAGGAAAGTTTCCCATATATGGCAGAGGATCTACTGAAAAAGCGGAAAATCTTCTTTTGTGGTAAATTGCCGGTGGAGGTGAAAAGAATCGAACAAGTCAGGGCTTCTTGACTGCTCATATACCCATTTTTATGTATCCTTCCTCTTGTTAAAGTTTCCCTTTGATCTGCTACATAACTTAATGTGTTTGAATTTGCGCTGTAAACCAGATATCGTTATATTCCAAATGGGTTAGTCTTGTTGCCTGCTAGATTGGGTTTGAATCCCTGAAGCTCAGTCAAATTGGATTCAAAGCCTCACCATCCTGTTATATAGGTTTAAGGACTTATTATCTAGAAGATGATTTGATAGCCCATTACTGATAAATTAACTTCGAGGCTTCGTTAGCTCGTCAAATGAGTTTTAAGCGTCATTACCCGGTGAGATGAAAGCGACGCCTTGTTGCATGTTCAAACGAGGTCAAAACCTCATTATCCATTCAAATAAGTTTAAAAGTTCATCACCTGCTTGAACGAGTTTGAAGTCTCATTACCTTGTCAGGTTGATTCACAGCTGTTTTAAGTGGTCATATAGACTTGAATCTCTGTTACATCATCAAATAGGTGTGAAGCTCATTTAACCACTTAGATGAGCTTGAAACCTCATCACCCCTTCAAATGAGTTCGAAGTATAGTAACTAGTGAAATGGGCTTAAATCCCCTCATATGGGTTAGAAAACCTCGTTACCTGGTTTGTTGGGTTTGTAGATTTATAATTTTTTGTGTGTTGGACAAATAAAGGTACACAAGAGGGTGTGCACTGACAGTGTGACCTATACTTAAGCTAGACCTGCCCAATACACCATGGATTTTACGAATCAACCCAGGGTGTCTGTTGCTTGGTCCAGGGCGTCACATGTATTATAAGCGGAGACATATAACAGCTGGGGCTTCACACTAAGCTGGAGGTGATATAGTTATACTACTGGTACTGACTCACACCGGATATCAACCACACATTGCCTCTTCACTTGGGGATTTAAAGCCGGGGACCAGCGTACTGCCAACTCAGCATGATAACCACCCCGCCACCGCACTCGATAAAACGGTTCAATACACTAGTGACACGGGCTCGAACATTTGTTACTCGGTTCAGTGGCTTCAAACCCTCGTTACTCAGTCAAATGGTTCTGAAGACTCGTTACCTGAACAAATTGACTTGAAGCCTCGATCTGGTGTAGTGGGTCTAAAGCCTCAATATATGGTTAAATGAGTTCATAGCTTCATTAACCGCTCAAATGAGTTCGAAATCGCACTCCAATGTGGGTTTTAATGTCTTTTCCCTGACAATGGCTTCAGAACCTCATTACTGATGAAAGAGAGTTGAATCCCGGTTACTGAGCCACAAGTGTACGAGAACTTTTATAACATATTGCTGTAATCGATATTAAGTACATACATCGTCATTTCGGGTATATTACCTTATTAAACCAGCGTTTGTCATTGTTTTTGTGTCATTTGATATTGAATTATTTATATATGGGATTTAAAACGTAGTGGTGATTGGGCTGTTCCATTACCAGTGTCGGGTATAATCGACCTCTACCACTATAGCTTATACCTACGTCTCTTTCTTCATACTCTCGTGGTGAGGAAGGTTGATGCCCTCCTGCTTCACTAACTGTCAAATCTTACCTGCGTATTACCTGAGAACAACTATTGGCTATTTTCTGCAGTTGGCCATTAAAATACAACATATTTGCTATCTAGGTAAACATTAAAGGTGTGTTGTGCTCGTTGAGAAATATGTACTGTTTAAAGGATCAATTATTTTTTACCAATATATGGAAATCATAGTGAACCTTAAAGTATATAAGCTGATAATGATGTAAATTTCTCTCCTCCTGGTGGGTGTTGTCCTCACTCAGTGTTGTCCTCACTCAGTGTTTTCTCCACCCGGCGTTGTCCCCACCCGGCGTCGTCCCCACCCAGCGTTGTCCCCACCTAGTTGTTTTCCCCACCTTGTGTAGTCCTCATCCAGATAAACCTTCTACTCCTCAAAGTTTATCACGATACACTTGTCCTCGAGCTGTCTTATTCTACCACAAGAGATGTAACAACTTGACCATTGTTTCAGTCCTAATTTATCGGTACATATGATTGTACCTCCACACCTCTCCGTCTTAATGTCGTGTTTACTTCTCCCAGCATGTAAGTCTTCCCTCACGTTCATTACCCTCCAGCTTCAGTCTACCAACTGGTATGTTAATTAATGCACTACTGTTCCCGGACACACACTCGGGCACCACCAGTCCTCTGCTCTACTCTGTTCTTAGTAATGTTGTCTACCTTGTTCTGTGGGCCGCCCTGCCGTCCCTCCTCCCTTTCCTTCTCCTCTCTATAAGGGTTCCGGTTGTATGTGAAGGTAGGAAAGTTTGAAAGGATGAGGACATAGTAGTGATGGTCCCCGTCTTTCCGTCTCATTGACAAATCTGGTTTTCCCGCAATAAATGTCTATTAAATCAATGGACTGATTTAAAATTTTGTGTGAAAACTTATGTTATGACGGGATCTTGCCTGTGACTGTTGGGTGTGTTGGTAACCCAAGTAACAAGGTAGTCATAGTCAGCTGTCGTTAAGATTTGTTGTTCACTCTGCCAACCTTTCTTCATTTCCAAACTAAGGGCGTCACTCTTGACTGGGTGAGGTAAGGCCCCTCCCCTTTCCTGTTGGACGGGTCTCACCAGTTACCTGACACCCCAGTACACCGGTGTGTGACCTATCACTCTCCTACAATCGTACTCGCTCGGCTGACTCCTGAGCTGAAGCGCCACCTATTTGTTTGCTGGATAATTTATCCGTTAATATGATCAGTTATACGGATATATTCCAGGGTGGTGTTACTTTTCGCGGCCACTTTCTCACTGTGACCAGATCTTAGAAGAACTGAAATACATTAAATGCATCCCTAAATACATTCTTAAATACACTCTGCGAAAATCTTTGATAAACTTGAGGGGGTCATTATACGTAAAATGAACACAAATATCATTGCAAGACAAGTTTGATGACGATTTGCAGTTTCCTTGCAACCGGTCTTAAAGCGCAGTGGTCAGTTAAAACAAACAGATATCAATATACACATAATACCGTCTAATGTGTTCGGTGTCCTCATTCTGGTATCTGTCATAGTTGGCAGTACAGGACTGCTGAGGACACCTACATGGCAATCGGATACCAGTACAGTGTCCTTACCCCTTGAGTACTAGGTCTTTCTCGTGTGTACAGTGAGTTAGCCAAGTGAGTGAGTGTACAAGTCCTTTAGTACACTGGCAACCCCCTGGAGGATGATGCTGACCTCCGTGAATCAACCCATGACGAAGATAGCTTAACCCTTTAAATGACGTAGTTATCTTAATTAAAGGGTAAAAATTATATTACCGAGAGGGTGAAGTCAGTATTCAAGGTCACTTGCCCCGTTACAGCCTGACCGACACCGCTTAAACCGTTCAGATGGGCTGACTAAAGTTGGTTGGTATAGGATTAAATTGGTTAGAATAAGTTTCAGTAGACTGGAGTTTTGTTATAGTTTATGATAGATTGGTTTCCATTTCAAGGGAGTCAGATTAAATTAGGCCAGAATTTGTTTTACATTCGTTGATAATCGAATTGATTAGGTTAAAAAAATCGAGATTATTATTTTATATGTAAAAAAAAAAATTATATATATATATATATATATATATATATATATATATATATATATATATATATATATATATATATATATATATATATATATATATATATATATATATATATATATATATATATATATATATATATATATATATATCTCTAGTCTGTACTCACCCCTGAAGATGTGAATTACTTGGGAACTTCGTGTTTTCTTCTTCCTTGTGGTTATCAGCATATACCAAGATCACGCGCACCTACAGATTTACATATATATATATATATATATATATATATATATATATATATATATATATATATATATATATATATATATATATATATATATATATTAGTGAACGACGTTACGTCCAGTTTCTAAATAATGTGTACGTCTGTGTGTGTACTGAACAGTGCCAGTGAACACATCACTGTTGGTATCTTCTGTTCTTTCAGTGTAAACAAAATAACAACTGCTAGCCCGCTTGTTTTGGTGGCCATTAAGTTTTTACACAGCCGAGGATCTGGTTAAATACACACTAAGTCTTCGTCTAGATTTACCGTAATAAACATAATTAAGAGAGCAGGTGGCAGGTGTCCTGAGGTGTTGTTGACTGTCTATATGGAGACGACTGGAGAAGCGCAGGACGGACCAACCTACCTGTACAGCATTTTTTATGTCGTTTTCTTGTGAAAATATTCCCATATAGCGAAACAAATCACAGACACCCAAATTACTTATTTATACCAGCTCCTATGTCACAGCCTGACCGACTTTCAGCTTCACAGGTCTAGATTGTCCGACCAGATTTAGGTTCAAGTCTCTGTACAGTACTTGGGATATATCGAATTAATTTTAAATAAGTTCCCAAAAACAAAGAAAAAAATGCACAGATAGAAAAATACTTCATACTTCAGTAATATTACATTGTAATGTTACATATTATTAATTAGTGGTAATGTGACATAATTATGAAATTGTGTTGCTCGTCTTTTATTTTATTATTCTATTTAACTTTTTGGTGTTTACACTATGACATAATATCTCCATTACCTGTCTTGACCAAAGCTTACCGAGGATCTCACTTAGGGCTTGGGGAAAAAGTGAGATTTTAAAGCCTGGCTCACGAGGCGCACTGGGCTGAACAAGGTTGTTCCTCCGTCGACCAGACTTTATGTAAAACTTTTCTTTCTGGTGAGGAAAATATTGTGGAGTAAGGCGGTCAAGGTCACTTTCAAGAGGTTTTGTTTCGTAACGTCTGTTGTCTGAACCAAATTTCACATCTGAATTTCCCTTGAGGCCAGAAAAGTTCTCACTAATTTCAAGGTTAGAAGATCAAAGGAGACCACTCAGGTAAAATAAATAATTATTTTTAGGACGAAACCCCCTCGTTAAAGCATGACCTTTCTTGACCTTATATCACGACCATCTCCCGAGTACCAGGAGGGCCAGATATATTGCTTCGTGCTGGATGTATTACTTACAACCAAACAGGCCGTCATAGGTAACCTCGTTGGCCATATTGTGAACCAGAATCTGTGCTCTTGTGGATATTTAAATTTTGCCAGTTTATTGAACAGGTTGAGTGGCTGTGGTTGAGGTGCTGTGTGGTAATTAATGTGGTGTTTGTTGACCGAGGCTGTTATGAGAGACGCCCATTTTATGAACGCTTGTAAAATATACCAGAACGATTTTCACAAATTTTTCCTGTGTATTTCTTCTCGTTTTTTGCACTGGTCTGTTGTATTAATATCAGTGTTTATATCACACCATTGTTATTTTATGGTATGTCGAGAGGAAAAATAAGACACGAGATCCCGCCATTTTGGGTGGAGTTTCTATTTTCGTGACAAATGTTAGTTATTAATATTGGCGTGTCAGCTGCCATAGCCAACGCCTGAGAGACCATGAGCCAGGGTTAGGACGTAAATATGGCGTGAATAATAGCAGTGTTGGTTGTAAAGGCATTAGGGCAACACAGGTCAATACTAGTCAAGTATTCATGACTTTGGGCGTCCACTCACTCGATATCCGTTCATCATTGACTCGGGCAGGTGTGTGCTACGGCCCCACCACCACCTTGTAGGGGCAGTGCTGCTTCTCTTCTGCACCAACACTACACTGTTGATATTATCCTTGCCATGGTTTTCATATTTTTGTTGGTTCTCTTATAGTTTCTTTAGGTTCTTCTTCTTGTTCTCTATGGCTATCTTCCGTTTTAATTTTTTATGTGAATATCTTGTATTAAATTATTTTACTCCCTCTACTGTACATACACATTTCTTCCTTCAAATTTATTAGGACGAAAAAATTAATTGTATTTTCTCTTGATTATCTTCTCCCTTGTTATTATTATTTTTATTAATTTATTTATATATTCTCTTTCTTTCTGTTATTCAAATTGCGTTCATCCCGTTCTCCTGAGAGTAATATCTAGGGAAAGTTGTGAATGGTGGGAAGGCCTCTGGGTCACCACTTGATGAGGTGCGTTCCATCAGTGGTCGCTGGTGAGATAGTCTGTTGAGGCGTTAATATTTTATATCGGATCAACCCCAACCCCCTTCCTCCCCAGCGAAAGATCAGACTAGAGCATCGTTATCAGATCTACCTACCAAGCCATATCCATCCCCCCAAAAATAGAAAGTATATCGAAATGTTGAAGATCATAATATGGTTCAGGAAACACTATATGGCAGGGAGTATCACCGTGTGTGCTGGCTGGTCCGTCCGGGTATAAAGGAATTTTGGTATAGGAAGATATAATGTAAAGATGGAGTATTAAAAAAAGAGGCGCAGGTCTTCCCTAATGCATATAAGAAGCCGCTGGTGGATGTATTACATTAATGGTGCACGTAGAGACCCGAGAAGCCATATATACCATTTATAGGATTAGTTTACACAGCCTTGTAGCCTTCTCGAGCTCGCCCTACAGCCAATCTCTCTTCCTTACATATTATTTTTTGACGATTTGTATTCCCCTGCTTTTACCAAACTCTTCTTAGTCTGTCCATTGCTTAAATTTTTTCTTTATTTTTGCTGTTTTTACCCTCCATCATCCATCTTATCCATTTTCCATTTTCTCCTCATCCTCTCAACCTCCATTATCCACCTTGTCCAATATCCACCCCTCTTGCTTCTCCCCTCCATCTACATCATTCACCTTATCCGTTTTTCCTCTTACTCTCCACTTCCACCATCCACCTTATCCATTATCCAATTTTCCTCCCCCTACCTCTCTACCGCCACTATCCACCTTATCCATTATCTACCTCGCTTGCTTCTCCCTCCAATTCCATTACCCACCTTATCCATTATCCAGTTTCACTCCACTCCACCTTAACCTCTCTACTCCGTGTCTACAAGTGGCCATACACATTACTCTGGTCATAGATTTAATTTATTTAATTTATCTTATCTTCAAAGTAAAAATGTAATTAAAAAATATATCGAAACTGGAATCGTATCATTGTCAGTTTGTATTGGTGGAGAATCGCGTATATCCGGAGATGTCCAGAGGCCTTGTGTTGTGTTGTGTTGGGTCACGGGTCCAGGAAGGCTGCGACCGCATCTAATTATACCCAACCCGACCAGGGAGGAGATTGGTTTTACCTGTACAGGATATTGTGTGTGTGTGTGTGTGTGTGTGTGTGTGTGTGTGTGTGTGTATTCACACAGGGCAGTGAAATGTGTCTAGTGTGACAGCATTATGTTGAAGTTAAGGTGCAAGCACTGCTTGCTTCCTCTCGCTTTCAACTACTGCCGCTGGCTAGCCCTCGTGGCGAACATGGAAGAAACTTGCATAAGTCTTCCCCTGCCAGTAAACAGCCTCTTCGTCATCAAGACTCCTGCTATGCCTCCTCGTGGCAACACACGGTAACTGGGTGCCTCGTGGGCCCAGGCTAGACCAGCAGGGGATCTCGGAGTAGCAGTGGGCCCCAGAGGGACGGCACATAGGCCCACTGGCATGTGGACACGTCCTGGCGCCTACCAACCATTGCCCCGCTGCCTTGCGGATTAACCTTGGTAGGTATAAGGCTACGGGAGTAAACCCCGAACAAAAAATCTGCGGTGGACCCCCGCATCAAGCAGACATGCTTACAGAGCTCCAACAAGACCCCAACAGCGGTATAGGCGGAAGAGGTGACCACCATGGGAACCCAACAACTACACTGTCGGACAAAGGCAATGCATGATGGACAGGCTTCTAAGGCGAAACTCAACAAACTGGGCTATCGGTAGTCCATTGCAACTCTCCATTTTCCTAGTCGTTGCAACACTTGCATCACTGGATCAGGAAAAGGGAGAACCAAGTTGTGTGATTGCAGCCTGTGCTCCTGCCTCACCACATGAATCAACTCACGTCCAGTCATCATCCAGCTCATCATACCTCTCATCATCATCAAAACCACTATACCCCGAGAAGTCCTATGGCGACGGACGAGTGACGACGAGGACAGGCAGAGATGACTGCCGGGAGTCTAGTCACAGCTTTGCATGTGGATGGCACAGATAAGATGGTCGTTTATGCACTGGGATCTAGGCAGCAGTGCAATCCGGTCCTGTCTCTGCAACTGAGCAGCCCTTTCGAGGAACCACTCTGCTGACCCCACATGGGGAGGGGGCTAGAAAAGGTGCCCTAAACATAGCCTGCCTAAAAAAAACAACACTGGGCAACCACACCCAGTAAGGTCATCCTTATTGGGTCGAAAACACGATCATAATCACAGATCCAAACAAAAACAAACTATACAACCTCTTTTGGTCGCTGAATGGAATGTCAGGGCTCTTCTGGATACTGGCACAAATGCGCGTCCTGAAAGAAGAACCACCCTTGTGGCAAAAGAGTTGTCTAGGCATAACAATGACATAGCAGCCATTAGTGAGTCCCGGCTCCCAGACGAGGGTCAACTCACAGAACATGGGTCTGGCTATACCTTCTTCTGGAAAGGTAAGCCTGCTGCGGAGAGAAACCGCATTTATGGAGTTGGCTTTGCCATCCGCCAACGCATCCTACACAGGCTAACTGAAATGCCTATTGCATTCAACGAGTGCCTCATGACACTGGAGTCCCACTGAATCAGTCGCTTCATGCCTTTTTTATCAGTGCATACGCCCCAAAACTGGTTGCAGAGGATGACATCAAGGAGGCCTTTTACGCCGACCTCGTCAGAGTACTAATCTCTATCCCCAGAGAAGATAAGGTTGTGCTCCTTGGTGACCTCAATGCTAGAGTTGACAGAGATGCTGACATTTGGCAGGGAACCATAGGGAGAAATGGACTAGGCAAGTGTAATCCCAACGGCCTACTCCTCCTCAGCAAGTGTGCTGCACACAACCTCACTATCACCAATACCTTGTTTAGTCAGGCCGACAAGTTCAAGGGTTCGTGGCAACACCCATGATCCAAACACTGGCATCTCATTGACTACATCATTGTCAGAGACAGATCGCCAAGGTGTCCTCATCACCCGAGCCATGCGTGGCTCAGACCACTGCGACACTGATCATCGGCTCATCAGAGCCAAGCTATCACTTCATGTTGCCCCAAAATGGCGAAGGCAGCCAGCCTCATGCTTTCAGAGAGCAGCTCAAACATGGGTTGATAAACAACCCGACAACAAACAATCCAAATCCCAGTGAAGAATGGGGTATTCTTGACACTGCCATGACAAAAACCTGCAGAGAGACCCTCGGCCAAATCGAAAGAATACACCATGACTGATTTGATGAAAATGACCCGGCAATCAATGTACTCGTCGATGATAAATGTGCTGCGTTAATAGACTGGCAGAACAACCCTCAGTCTCAGACCAAAGCTAATACCTTCCGCAAGAAGAAAGTGACAGCCCAGTGCGAACTTTGTAATCTAAAGAACGACTGGTTTAAAAATATAGCATGTGTGATGCAAAAATTTACAGATTAGCACAAGATACGCGAATTTTTCAATTCCACTGAAACATTTTATGGGCCAATCACTTGTGGCTCAGCCCCCCCTCTGCACATCCGATGGGAATTCCCTAATTTACGATGATGAAGGCATCCTTCAGCATTGGAAAGAGCACTAGCATTCACTGCTCAACCGAAACACCGATGTGGATGTCCTGACTACCCAGCATGTCTCTCAGCATTCAGAGCTGACCCACCTCAGATATCCTCCATCCCTGGATGAGGTAGCTACTGCCATCAAACAGATGAAAAATAACAAAGCCTCTGGGCCGATGGAATCCCAGCCGAGGTGTATAAAACAAGGGGACCTCTGCTTACCAGCCATCTCCACTCTCTCGTGGAGAATATATGGGAAAAGGAGGAAATCCTCCAAGCTCTTAAAGACGCCTCCATCGTCAATATTTATAAGAACAAGGGAGACCGGTCAGACTGTGGCAACTAACGCGGATCTCGCTGCTGTCCGTAGCTGGCAAGATTACTGCCTGAGTCCTCCTCAACAGACTTCTTCCTGAGACGGAAAACTTCTCCCAAAATCTCAATGTGGCTTTCGACCATCACGTGGCACCACTGACATGATCATTGCTGCCCGCCAGATACAGGAATAGTGCAGAGAACAGCATTGTGACCTGTACATGACTTTGATCGACCTAACCAAGGCCTTCGATTCCGTTAACAGGGAAGCCCTTTGGTGGACCCTCAGCCGTTTTGGCTACCCACTAAAACTCATCGCCTGTGCTTAGCAACTCCACTATGGCACTAACGGCATTGTCCTGCATAATGGCACCCAGTCTGAGTTCTTCCCTATCAAAACGGGGGTTAAACAAGGGTGTATACTGGCACCAACTCTCTTTTCCATTTTCTTAGCTGCCATCCTTACTTGTGCCAGGGCTAATTTAGCCAGTGGGGTGGACATTGAGTACCGGATGAAGGGTCTTTTCAACATAAGACGACTCCAGGCAAGAACAAAGGTGTCGGCAGCTTCCTTTACTGAAATTCAGTATACAGACGACCTCACTCTTGTTTCTCACACTGAACACCTATGCAGATGCATATGCACACTTCGACCTTAAGGTTAATGTACTTAAGACTCGGATTTTCTTTCAACCTTTCAGACACACCTCCACCATCCATCCAGCTTAATGGTACTACCCTCTCTGGTGTTACCCACTTTTGGTATCTCAGCTCCCACTTGTCCACCACCGCAGACATCGATGAAGAGATTCAACATCGGATCATATGTGCATCTCAAGCCTTTGGCAGACTCCGAAACCATGACTTGAGCTGTAGGGAGCTGAAATTATCTACAAAGTTACATGTATATCAAGCAGTGGTCCTCCCCACCTTGCTATATGGTAGCGAGACATGGGTCACATGCAGGAGGCACCTCAAGGCACTTGAAAACTTTCACCAACGTAGTCTACGTTCCATCCTCCGAGTTCGCTGGGAAGACAAGAGAACAAATGCTATTAGTTTTGCTGACACCAACTGTACAGTAGGAGCATCGAAGCTACCATTATCCATGAACAATTACAGTACGCTGGACTGCCCATGTTACCCGCATGGACAACAGTAGACTGCAAAAGCAGCTACTTTACAGTCACCTAACGAATAGTAAACTTAACGCCGGCGGGCAACTGAAAAGGTATAAGGATAGTCTTAAGACAAACCTGAAAAAAGTGCCAAATTGACCCCCTCACCTGGGAGACGATTACTCCACATCGTAACGCTTGGAGGAGCGCCACACGAGAGGGTGTCAATGCTTTCGAGTTAGCCCGACTGCAAACCGAGGCAGCCAAGCGCCAACGCCGGAAAGACGCTGCCGCCGCCTTCCTTCCTGCCCTAGGTGTAGCCCCACACATATCTGTGAATGACTCTGCCGGTCTCGTATCGGCCTCTTTAGTCACCTCAAAACTCACCAATGAAGGTGATATCCCTAATAACTCATATCATTGTATCATAGCTATCGTCATACTCGATTCCGAGTGACAGCTAAGTAGTAGTAGTATAGTAGTAGTAGTAGTAGTAGTGTGTGTGTGTGTGTGTGTGTGTGTGTGTGTGTGTGTGTGTGTGTGTGTGTGTGTGTGTGTGTGTGTGTGTGTGTGTGTGTGTGTGTGCCAGGAATGTGTGTGTATGTGTATGTCTGTCTCCCGGGAAATATGTATGTGTATGTCATATGTATATGCATATCTGCCGGGAATGTGTGTGTGTGTGTGTGTGTGTGTGTTTATGCCGGTAATCTATGTGTGTTTTGCCCGGAGTAATTGAACTTATGATGGAATTTGGTTCAGGGTGTGTGTGCAGGATATTGTGTTAGTGCTGGGAGTTTGTATGAAGTTATTGTGCACCAAGTTTACCCTGTGTGGGGGAATTAGGTTTGTCGTCGGAGGATAGATAAAGTGAACCTATGCCGGAAATTGGAGCTACGTAATGGGATTTGCTTGTGTAGAAAATTGGTTTTGTATGAAGATGAAACTGAATTATTAAAGATGAAGAAATGATATAGGTGAGAATATATTTAGAAATAACGAAATTAATTGGTATAAAACTAGTTAATATACATATTCAGTACAGTATACATATATAGTTCCTATTTAAGTTAATCCCATTACATATTCATAATGAATATACCATAACTTATATCGTTCATTCAGGGAAAATACATTCATGATTCTATTTTCTTTTACGTTGAGGTGAGAGATACCCGTGTGTGTAGGTGTGATTCTTTGTGTGAATAACATTTCCTTGAGAGCCTCAGGCGTAAGCTGTCATCCTGTGTAATATAATAGTAAGAGCGTTTATAGCCTTTCAGTAGGGAAGTTTTGTGTTTGTTATTCCCGGGAGTTTAACCCCCAGAGAACCAACCAACAATTGTGTTCATTGTTTTTACCCTGAATAGAGGCAGTGGGTCTCGCCGGTGTATGGTTCCTCCGCCTTTTGGTACTAAACTGTCTGGCCCAACACGGCGTATTGATTTTTTATGGTGTCTGGTACAATGTTTGTATGTCTCCTCGTGATGAACGGAGAGGAATTTTGTCTCTTTTGTGTGTGTGTATATATGTGTGTGTGTGTGTGTGTGTGTGTGTGTGTGTGTGTGTGTGTGTGTGTGTGTGGACTTGCCATTTCAGTCATTCCCGCTATTTATTAAAAGAAAGTCTGGTACAGATGGTGATAAACATAGCGAGGCAGAGTTTGTTGTGAGGTGCGCCTGGTAATAAATGACTCGATGGAGAGGACTTGTGGTGTGTGATGAGATAAATTGCTTAATGACGACCTTAACGAAGGGGGATACTGCATGACTTCCCCAGTCCCAGCACGTGCATGACGTGTGTACGTGTGTGTGTGTGTGTGTGTGTGTGTGTGTGTGTGTGTCAAAACAACTCATAATGTATACGCGTTGCTTGACAGATTATAGTGGTGATGGCGTGAATGTTTGTATACAGCGTTGTGGGAGACTTCACACATCAACAAGTGAGAACAACAAAATCCCCTCATGTAATACAAACATTCACACGATCTCTATGTATATCTGTACGGTAATATATTTACCTTCTTCTCTTTCTTTGGGACACTATAATATTTACTATGCATTACACTTAAAAGTTATTAACGCTGTATTTATGGCACCTTCAGTTCAGTAACATCTCTCGTGGACAACAAAACGTTACGTCATACAGTTGTGAGTGTACCTAGTAAATATATTGTGTGTGCCTGTTATACTTGCTTCGAGATATATCACCAGTTAACAGCCAGGAGGTACATTGTGTGTAGCAGGACGTGGGAGGAGGAAAAGTACGAGTGAAAATATAGCTGTTGGTCATCACAGTTGCCTTAATGTTGGTCAGGTCGTGTTGACACCCCCCCCCAACCCCCTCCCCGGGCACCCCCCCCCCCTATACAATGCTACTTTGCTATCCACACCCTCCTGTCACTCTACACTATCGTCTACACCCTTATGTTACCTTACATTACCGTCTACACCCTCATGTCACCCTGCACTACCGTCTACACCCTCTTATCAACCTACACTACCGTCTTCACCCTTATGTCACCCTACACTACCGTCTACACTCCCTGTCACCTTGCACTACCGTCTACACCCCCTGTCACCCTGCACTACCGTCTACACCCCCCTGTCACCCTGCACTACTGCACTCTCTACACCCTCTTGTCACCCTACTCTACCGTCTACACCTCCTGTCACCCTACTCTACCGTCTACACCCTCTTGTTCACCCTGTCACCCTACTCTACCGTCTGCACCCTCTTGTCACCCTACTCTACCGTCTGTCTGTCACCCTACTCTACCGTCTACACCCCTGTCACCCTGCACTACCGTCTACACTCCCTGTCACCCTGCATTACCGTCTACACCCCACCCCTGCACTACCGTCTACACTCCCTGTCACCCTGCACTACCGTCTACACCCCTGTCACCCTGCACTACCGTCTACACCCCCTGTCACCCTGCACTACCATATACCCCTATTACCTGCCTGCCTCTACACCCCCACTGTCACCCCACTGCACTGTCACACCCCTGTCACCCTGCACTACCGTCTACACCCCCCCTGTCACCCTGCACTACCGTCTACACCCCTGTCACCCCTGCACTACCGTCTACACCCTCTTGTCACCCTACTACTCTACCGTCTACACCCTCCTGTCACCCTACACTACTGTCTCTACACCCTCCTATCACCCTGCCCCCCCCTGTCACCCTACTCTACCGTCTACACCCTCCTGTCACCCTACACTACCGTCTACTTTCACCTTACACTACCCCGTCGCACACCATTTTCTCTCTCCCTTCTGCATTTCCTTGTCTGGCCTTAACTATATTATCGCTCATGTGTCTTTCGCTTCTCTTCCGTCCCTCCCCCGTTCCTCTTCTTCCTCGCTTCGCTTCTCTCCCTCCTCTTATCTCTTTTCTCCTTCCTATCTCTTTTCTCCTTCCTATCTCTCTCACCCTTTCCCGTTTATCTCCTCCTTCCCCCGTTTCTCCTCACTCTTCCCCCACCTACCACCAGCCTTGTCTTCCCCAGGTTCTCACACCCACTAACTCACCGCCGCTCACCACGTCTGCCAGTCTCCTGAGAGCCACTCCATGGTTTCCCTCCACATGGATTTCGTGGGGTAATCTTTGTGTGGATGACCCTTGAGCGGTGAGTGGGTGGTCTGCCGCTAACTCACCACTTATTAATCTGTGTTTATTGTCTTTCCCGCCAGATAATATATACGAGGCGGTCATCAAGGGGTATTCTGGGTTACGAGTCCGCTTGATTTGTTTACTCCTGCCTCAAGGTTCCGAATGAAGCTGTTCTTTACTGCTGTCGTAAATATTATAGCTTAGCCTAGCTGTTATATATATATATATATATATATATATATATATATATATATATATATATATATATATATATATATATATATATATATATATATAAACAGTCAATTGCATTTTTTAAAATCAGTCAGCAACAATACAAAGTGTTATTACATTAATTGTTTTAATATTATATTATTGTTTTGCTGTAAACAATGTTGTTATTAAATTGACCAAGTTGTTCGCTCTGTGTTGTAATATTTTATTGTGGATGTGACTTTGTGCATAGTGTTTATATTTAACTCATTATGTGTAAAGAACGACACCACTGTACTACTAGCGGCCGACGAATGGACACAACGCTCACAGGTTAGATTAGATTTTTTAGATTGCCCCGAAGGGGGCTAGTTTATTGGGCACCCCCTTACATCCTGTGCAAGGTGAAGCGCAGAAGCGTTTACAGTGCCCATCTGGGAAGCATGCGGAGTTCATGCTTGCCTTTGCTCACAGGTTGTCTAAAGGTTTCCAGGTTCTCACCCGGGGCACGTGACCCCGAGTAGACCCAACTGTGAATGGGGACTTAACTTAGGGAAGAGAAGAAGGTGGAATCCAGTGCCGGCCACACTGCCTCCTTGTGCACCGAAGGCTTATTATTAAGTGTACATTATCCACACTGCCTCCTTGTGTACCGAAGGCTTATTATTAAGTGTACATTATCCACACTGCCTCTAATGAACCGTCATGATTCTAGGATCTAGTTTCCTTCTTCACTCTTGTTTACACTCAATGTTACCATTATACCCAGCCTGTCAGTTTTGGCTGAGGGGGTATTGTCATCATCCGTGCTTGTTGGTGTTTCTTCCTCTGTGATAAGCTGAAACTTGAAAAATGCTTAATAACGCTCAGAGTTGTGAAGGTACTTGTTCGGGTTATCAAGGTCAAAGGTCAACTCTGTATGAGTGCAACTAAAATCCGAAGGGTCTACTGTCGAAATTTGATTCAGATTACCAGAGTTCCCCCCCTGGTGGTGATAGTGTTTGACATCGTCTGTGTAAAGTTATATTTCAGTAATGAAACACAACACAACTGCCAGACTGGATGGACGTAATTATCTTTTAGCACCTCGTCCACTCAATATAAACTGGGTCACCGTGACTTGGTTTGGAGAAATATTGGTCACGATAGCTCGTACAGGTATACGGGTAGCTCAGGTCATGTGTTACTGAATGTAATTACTCATAAAACTACTTTGAAAAGATTTGGTTAGTGTGACCTGCTGTCTGGAATGTTTAGGTGATAACATGCTATGATCACCAGATTTCATGGGTCACTGTAGCTAAAAATTAGGTTACAGTGTCCTGCCTTAGGGTTTAACAACAATTCAAAGCATGTTACGGTTACTAATGGATGTGACCATCTTCAATAACATGGTCACTTGTCCTCACACTGTCGCATACTTAGGACACATTGCTCAAAGTCCAGATATGGTTGTACAATATTGCTAGACATTACAGTCATGCCAGTGGTCAGCCGGTGACATGCTCTCGCCTCCCTGAGAGGAAACATACATGAACCCGCAGGTGAGTTTCTTTGTCTTCATAAAACCCTTCTTGTGTGAATCAACTGTTCTCTTATGTTTTTGTTAATCGGATTAATTAAGGAGCTCTTGAGATCGTTTGCCGTACTGGTGAGTGTTGGTTGAGATGGATGGCAGACCCCGGAATTTTACCTTAATTGTAGACTGTAGAGATCCACAACCGCCTGTAGTACTACAAGTGTGAGCTCCGGTCTGGCACCGCACCACACTAGTGTCTCTGTAACTTAAGAAAAATGCATCATGGCGTCAGTGATCCTCGTTACACTCCCGACTACTGCTGTTAAGTACGGTGTTTGACGGCGTGAAGTTTCCTTACTGCTGTATTACTGTAACTTTACTGAAATTTTACTGAATATTTATGAATAAAATTGCTGTATTTCTATAATCTTGTATGTAAATAAATAAATGTAAACACACTGTAGGTATTTCACTAAACATTGGCAGCATAAAGTGGTACCGACGAGCAAGTTAGGCAGCTGCCCACGCTAGTATTACTCTTAACTGTTCAATTTATAGGTAGATCAGTGATCGTTATAGATATGCAAAACAGGAAATTGAATATTGATACATGTAGTCTGCTGACACAGTGGTGAGTCAGCACAGTACAGTCTGACTCAGCCTGTATTGAACTTCATCAGTGGAAGACACAGTAAGTTAAACACCTCTTAGTTAAGTTAGGCATTTGTTATTGATGGCAAAGACTAGCAAAAACAACTTTTAATTTTATTAAAGATTTTGTTTTTATTTGTGATAATTTCAAGTTAAATATACAAGTACTTAAGGTAGAGATAACTGTTACAGTACATAATTACTTCACCAAAATTAAGTCTTGATAATAAAATTAAAACTATTAAGATTTTATTTCAATAACTGTATTACAATAAAAACTGATTATTTCTTGACAATATTAAAATGTAATAATGGGATATATATTTTTTTTTACAAATATTACACATTTATTGTAATTTAACATTAAAGAAAAAGCTTAAACAATAAAGTCATCAATAATAATTTAATAACCCGTGAACAAAATATTAATTGTAATATTAATAACAAATAGTTTATACGATATTATAAAAAAACAGCTTAATATATCTGGCTGGTGATGGTGATGACGATAGCCTCCATTGTCACCCCCTCCCCCCCGCTGCTATTGTCAAGTAACCCATATTGTTCCGCCCTACCTCACCCAACGCATTATAGCCGGAATTCCCTGTCATGTTGCTGGTTTTCGCAACCTTGTGAATCGTTGTGGGAGGCTGGACGAGATAGTGTTGAAGTGGAATGTAGAACCAGTCGCCACTCATGTTACTGATGGTGTGTTCCTGTTAGGTCTGTAGTCCCCTCCCTGTAGATGACATATTTAGTGTGTGTGTGTGTGTGTTTTATGTTAAGGATTATATTTGTGTATTTACATCTTCTGTATGTATATATGCATGAGTTTGGGAACTTTAGTGAATTAAAAAAACAAACAAATATACACTGAAAAATAGATATAAAAAAGTAGACCCATCCTAATCCCGAGTTAAGGAAGTTATTGATACACAAGTTACCCATCGCTAATGATCTTTGTCTCATTTAGTCTACCTTATCAGTGCTGGGTGTTATTTTCCCGTGACCCAACTATGTATCGTAATGAAGCTGGTGAAAAAAAAATGTTCATGGCGTGGCCGGATGTGTATTTAATGTTACAATGGGGAGGAAAGTAATTTGCATATATGAGTGAGGGTGGGTGGGGTAGGTGATGTGTGGGTGGGTGGGGTAGGTGATGTGTGGGTGGGTGGGGTAGGTGATGTGATGTGTGGGTGGGGCAGGTGTTGTGATGTGTGGGCGGGACACATGTGTTGTGATCTGTGTGAATGATGGTGGAGTAGTTTTTAATGTTATAAAATATGTCAGATGATGGAACATGTATTAGGCCTGGTTTACCATCGGCCAGTATACGAATATTTTAACCCATCTGTTTTTTTTTATTGTAATTATTATTAACATTGCCGTGATAGAGACAGACAGTGTAGCCAGCTGGTGGAGCTAACCATGGTGTAAGCCGAGGACAAATTATCTCATGTATCACGACTGTTCTGTACTAACATAAACAATGGGAGTTGGAACGCGTGAGGGATGTTAGTGAAAGGAACATTTGTCATTCATTGTTATGCATAAAACGTGACAATTAATTTATGAATCATAATATGAATGTAGCTAGTTTGTTTACTTAAAGTCGTATATATTCCTTAACCTAACATGACGACCTGCCCACGCCGTATAAAAGTTGACGACACAATTCAATATTTCTCCTCGTAATCTTAGCCGTTTCATGTCACTTTCCACACCTGTCATCCACCACTTTCCTAATTAATTCTCATCTTTGAGTCTCTCATTGACTTTGATCCTCTTCACAGAAAACTGAAAAAAGGAGTGAAGATAATAGAACAGAATAGAGAAAAAATATCACAAGACACCGTTAAAGGCATTGTGTGTTGAGGTCATTAAGATGCTGCGGGTGTGGTAAAGACAAGGCGTACTCGACCTTCTTGACAGGATTTTTTTTTGGGGGGGTAACCTTTGCATCTCGTCTCATTATATATTCAGCTTTCCTCTTCACCATTGTCAACACATAACTTTCTCGCACACTTTCACTCTGCCGCAGTCTTTCTTTCTCTCTTTAATGTGGCGCGTCCGTCTGTGTTTCATGGGTGGTGGTGAAGTGAGTGGGTGGTGGTGAAGTGAATGGGTGGTGGTGATGTGAGTGGGTGGTGGTGATGTGGTGGGTGGTGGTGATGTGAAGTGTGGGTGGTGGTGATGTGAGTGGGTGGTGGTGAAGTGAAGTGGGTGGTGGTGAAGTGGTGGGTGGTGTGTGTGGTGGGTGGTGGTGTGGTGGGTGGTGGTGAGTGTGTGGTGGGTGGTGGTGAAGTGGTGGGTGGTGGTGATGTGAGTGGGTGGTGGTGAAGTGTGGTGGGTGGTGGTGGAGTGAGTGGGTGGTGGTGAAGTGGGGTGGGTGGTGGTGAAGTGAGTGGGTGGTGGTGGGTTTACCGTAGTGTGTCGCGACTAGACGGGCACACAGAGGGGGGGGGGGCGAGGCGTGAGAACAAGTAAAAGCTCGGAGGAGGAGGAGGGTAATGTAGGTAAGGGACTGGACAGAGTAAAGTGGAAATGGTATAAGAGGAAATGGACTGAAATAGTAGAGAATAACAGAAGGAAGTCGATAAAAAAATGCAGAGGCTGTGTTGTGTTACATACCTGTACAATAATATGATTCTCTCACAATACCAAATTTCTGAGGTTAGGGTCAATCCTGGAGGTCATAGGTAAAAATTTTGACAGAGAAATATTTTTGTGGCCATTTAATGATTTTTTATGAATATTTATCAACTAGACAAAGTGTGGAACCCTATATACAGGTCTTTTAAAGGTCAAGGTCACAGCTGCAGGTCACCGTTCTTTTTATTATACCTCAACTTATTAATCTTTTATATAGTAAGTTTGTTTTGTTCTCTAACAGACTGTATACTTTTTCTAACATACTGTATACTTTTTTCTGGCATACTTTATCCTTTTCTCCAACATACTTTATACTTTTCTCTAACATTGGTGTAAAATTTTAGGAGAAAGAAAAAAAATACGACCCTGAAAAATTTGCACTTCTATTTTATCCTTGAATAACACTAATCACTTAACTTATTATTATTAAACTTTCCTAATTAAGATATTTTACAGGGTGACATAGAGTTAAAATTAGTTTACTCTTCAATTTTATTTTTTGTTTTATTTAATGTTTTTTTGTGACTAATAATACACGTTTTTTGTTGAAGTTATAAGGGGGAGACTTAGTGTGTCTTTGTGCTTTAATTTCGAGTTCATTTTGTGATGATAATGTGCCTGGGCGACTTATACTGGCAACAAGAATCAGAGCGAGTAAAGATCTTGGTTAGGTGTAGTGGAGATTTACATCCTGAGTCTAGTATAGTCTACACCACTGTGTGTGTGTGTGTGGGTGTGGGTGTGTGTGTGTGTGTGTGTGTGTGTGTGTGTGTGTGTGTGTGTGTGTGTGTGTGTGTGTGTGTGTGTGTGTGTGTGTGTGTGTGTGTGTGTCCTTTTGATAGGACAGACACACACATTAGAGAGGGAATGGCATGTTGTATTTTGTCTGAGTCTGTGTCTGTCAGTCCTGGGTGAAGCATTCCCGCTGATGGTCTGTTAATCTCAGCTGACATAATATTATCCTTCCCGTCACTTTCTCTCCTTCCTGTTACTGAGTCTCTCTTCCATCACTGTCTCCCCCTACCCCATCACTGTCTCTCCCTCCCCATCACTGTCTCCTCCCCATCACTGTGTCTCCTCCCCTTCACTGTCTCCTCCCTATCACTGTGTCTCCCCTCCCCCATCCTGTGTCACCCTCACCCCTCCTGTGTCTCCCTCCCCCATCCTGTGTCTCCCTCCCCCTTCACTGTCTCCCCTCCCCCATCACTGTCTCCCCTCCCCCCATCACTGTGTCCTCCCTCCCCTTCTGTCTCCCCTCCCCATCACTGTCCCTCTCCCTCCCCCTTCCACTGTGCCTCACCCATCACTGTGTCTCCTCCCCATCACTGTCTCCCCCTCCCCTGCACTGTGTCTCCCTCCCCCCATCACTGTGTCTCCCTCCCCCCATCACTGTGTCTCCTCCCCCATCCTGTGTCTCCCTCCCCCTTCCTGTCTCCCCTCCCCCCCATCACTGTGTCTCCCTCCCCCTTCCTGTCTCCCTCCCCTATCTCACTGTGTCTCCCTCCCCCCATCCTGTGTCTCCCCTCCCCATCTGTGTCTCCCTCCCCCCCATCACTGTCTCCCCTCCCCCATCACTGTGTCTCCTCCCCCCATCACTGTCCTCCCCCATCTTTCCATGTCTCCACTCCCCCATCACTGTGTCTCCTCCCCTTCACTGTCTCCCCTCCCCCATCACTGTGTCTCCCTCTCCTTCACTGTCTCCCCTCCCCATCCTGTGTCTCCCTCCCCCCCCTTCACTGTCTCCCCTCCCCTTCCTGTCTCCCCTCCCCCCCATCCTGTGTCTCCTCCCCTTCCTGTGTCTCCCTACCCCTTCACTGTCTCCCCTCCCCCCCCCCTCACTGTGTCTCCCTCCCCCCTTCACTGTCTCCTCCCCTATCCTTGTGTCTCCTCCCCCCCATCACTGTGTCTCCCCTCCCCCATCCTGTCCCCTCCCCATCCTTTGTCTCCCTCCCCCACATCACTGTGTCTCCCTCCCCATCACTGTATCTCCCTCCCCCATCACTGTATCTCCCTCCCCCATCACTGTGTCTTCCTTCCCATCACTGTCTCTCCCTCAGTTAAGACTCCACCTTAATACTAATTATATATTTCACTTCCTTCTATATCTTATTTTCTTCATCTCATCTCCATATCTTTTCCTTCTTTTGCTATATTGTTCTTTACATCTTTTGATAGTTTTCTTTTTTCTTGCACTATCCAGTTTTTTCACAATTTTATGTCGCCCTATTATATACAGAATACAAATTCACTGTATTTATTATTATTATTATTATTATTATTATTATTATTATTATTATTAAGTCGTTTACTACAGATCGTCTTCCCTTTTATTCTCATATTTTTTTCTCTTTTCTTCAGTCTGTCCCAAAGTTTTGTTGTGTCAGTAACGTCCTTATGTGTGTCTGCCCTGCCTGCTAGTGGCTGTTATCACCACCGTAGGACCACTGTTAATATGTTTCATTTCCTGGTGATGGTGTGATAGGCCCATACAGTATAGTTGGCAGGGCGAGACGACAGTGTAGTTGTAATGTTAACTTTGTGTTATTGACGACGCCTGTGATATACTGTATGTTGGTTTAGTCTCTGTCGGTTGATATATATGTATGTATACCGTATATTTGTATGATTTTATTACAGAGTTAATGACGATAAGTAATTGATCAATTTCTGATACAAAGTAATGTAACTTAATACAACACTACATAACTCATACAACATAAGGTAACCTCATACGAGAAAGTAATTCAGTCTTAGACGTATTTTAAACATGTTTACCTACTAGTAAAATAGACTATTGTATTTATCATAATAGAAAGATCTCTCTGCTTGCTACATTGTTTTGCGGATACATAAGCTGCAGAGATGGGTATTCCTAATCCTTTGACCAAACCTACCTAACCTAACTTAATGTAAGACGGAGGCCGAGTGGATACTGCGCTAGCTTACTGTACTGCCCAAGGGGGAGCCGGTTTGCGCCCAGGATACCCCTATTCCAGCCATTGCCTTATGGTTACTTAACTTTACAGTTTTGGAAGTGAAGGCGATCGAGTGCAGTGCCGGCCACACTGCGTCCTTATGTACTAAGAAAAAATAAAGTATTCTTTGTCCGGGAAATTATTGATGAATTTTGTAAATGAATTTGTATGTTTATATTTCAAATGAATGATATAGGTCAGCCTTAACATGTTGAGAGCACTGGCTGCACACAGTCTGTACTAACAATCAGGATTACGACTTACTATTCCTAGATGGTTAAGAGAACTATGATAATACAACTCCACCATTAGAAAAATTATCAAAGTCCAATATTACAAGACAACACAGAACGATAGGTGGGTAAGAACACACGGCCGGGATCCAGGCAGGTGAATCAGTGAACCTAAAAAATAATAATAACAATAAATAAATACAAAATTATCCAGATTAAAATGCTATGTCATGTAATTTATGGATGAATGGGAGATTAAGGGTTGGACCATGAAGACAATTGTTATTAATGTTATAGTTCCACATGATAAAACTTGACTCATTATGTCCTCGTATAACCTAAATTTATCTAAGTTAGTTAAGTTAGGTTGGTTTAGTTAGGTTAGTACTGATGATATCCCCCATTTAGTTTGTACAATATTGGCTTATATTATTGTTCCTATACTTTTATATTTGTTCGAATTATCTTTAAAAGATCTTAATTATATTGAAATTATCGCCATGACGCAACTATCCCTCTAACTGGGGTGTAGTCCGTGGTGGTGCTGGGGTGTAGTCCGTGGTGGTGCTGGGGTGTAGTCCGTGGTGGTACTAGGGTGTAGCCCCTGGTCGTGCTGGGGTAGACACACCACAACATACGAGGAGGACCCAGGTAGTGAGGCTGTCCTAGATATCTGGAGCGACTATTGCTTATCAATATTTGAGTAAGTCAGCTGACGTGTGGCTACCACCTGTCTACTCCCGTGGACGGCTGTGTGTCACCTGAGGACTGTTATATACAACATAGTTTTTGTTGGTAGAAGTATTATTATCATCATCATCTCTGGGTTATTAGATAAATTAGTGTTTCTATTTCGAGTTTGAGAAGGAAGAGTTAACCGTGAATATTTGGATCATATGAAGATTTCGTCTGATAATGAAACACCCCTAACTATATCTTTGGAGGTTAGGTTAGGTTAGGTTAGGTTAGGATAGACTTAAGTTAGTGTTAGGGTGTTTAATCATCAGGAGAAATAACCTAATGTTGCATTATAACACTTGGGCTTGTGAAAAATTGCTGGAGCAAGAGTAAGTGCCCCATGTTAGGCCATGAACATAGGCCTCCTCTGGCACTTAGGAGAGTGAGAAGCCTACATGAGGTAAACAGAGGCGAGCTATTACTGTCTTGTCTCTGTGGCCGCTCATGACCCATCACTACCTACCGCCCAGGACCTCCTCACCTCACGACCCTCCACTACCTACCCCCCAGGACCTCCTCACCTCACGACCCTCCGCTACCTACCACCCCAGGACCTCCTCACCTCACGACCTCCACTACCCACCACCCCAGGACCTCCCTCCACCACGACCTCCGCCACCTACCGCCCAGGACCTCCCACCTCACGACCTCCACATCACTCACCCCAGGACCTCCTCGACGACCTCCACTACTAACCACCACCAGCACCTCCTGCACCCACTACCTACCGCCCAGGACCTCCTCACCTCACGACCCTCCACTACCTACCGCCCAGGACCTCCTCACCTCACGACTCTCCACTACCTACCACCCCAGGACCTCCTTACCTCACGACCCTCCGCTACATACCGCCCAGGACCTCCTCACCTCCACGAGGACCTCCTCCTCACGACTACCACCCTACCACCCCACACATCCACGACCCTCCACTACCTCACCGCCCAGGACCTCCTCACTGACCTACCTACCACCCAGCACCTCATCACCACGCTCCACTAGCCCAGACCTCCTCACTGTAAGAGCTTAGAAACTGGTAGCGGTCTCAACCTTCAGGAGAGTGGAGATTAGCCCTTTGATGGAGAGGGGCAGTGAAGCCTTCTAGACATGGGAGGTGTTGAGCCGCGCTGGAAAAAAATCTGTTGATGCTTCTGGACGGAAGAGCTGTCTTGTCTATAGCATGGGGGGGTTCAGGGTGCAGAGGAGGGATAAGGAGGGGAGCTGTGTGAGGAGGGATAAGGAGGGGAGCTGTGTGAGGAGGGGTAAAGAGGGGAGCTGTGTGAGGAGGGGTTAAACGGCGTGGGGAGAGCAGTTCGTATTCAACAATAATATGAATTAACTGGTTATAATATTTTTGCTGAAGATGGTTGGCACTGATAGCGGCCTGCGTTAGTAACTGCTTGTTTACCTGCTCTTAACTTTTGTATTTCCTGCAGTTAATTTCACGTACAGTTAATTTCTGACTTATTTTTCCATTATACAGTTTCCTGTATTGATTTCTGCTGTAACTACCTCATGCAGGGACGCAACTTAAAAAGAACGTAGAGTCAACAACGACAAAAATTCTGAACCTTTACGGCGTTATACAATATGACATAGCGAACCAAGAATTCTAAACAACACTCATTTACTACAGGAATTCTAGTTAATTTCTCTGTTTTAGCTATACGTGATGTACAGAATACATCGTATTGATTACACAATGCTTCACGCAATCAGAAGTACCAACCTTACCAAATAAACATGTCCCAGTCAGTGATCGTCAAGAAGACCGTCAGACCCAGGGGCGCAGAACATCTTTTGTTGACTAAACATTATCAGCATTATTTCCTGCTACTTGATACTGAGGTAGTTATGTTAATACACAGTACGGTGAATGAAGGTTAATCTCCCACTTTCACCACTAAAACCGTAACCAGGAAGTCAGTGGCTGTATATATTAATTTATTGACATTATTACTTATTATTCTGTAGCCAATTTAAACATCTCGGGCACGAGGTTGGGGCGGATTGCTCTGGATCTGTCGGCTTTATCTGACAGTGGCCGGCCAGGATTAAGCTTAGTCATGGTCTGTGAATAATTAATTTGCACCAGGCGGGCAGCCATATTCTGCCTCCTCCTTCTGATTATTTTTTTCCCCTTTGAGCTGATCCTTACATAGTGACTGATGGTAATTGTCACACACACACACACATACTGTACATCTCGGGATATACTGCATTTGATATTCTTATACAGGGTGTCTCATAAGACATACACCATAGGAAAATCAATGTTCTTTTTGTTTCAGGTGAGGAACCATAACAAATCAACGAAGATTAGACGAGACCAGTGAAGTCTCCAGACCTCACATCTCTCGATGTCTTCTACTGATATTGAAACAATTTATTTAGCCATAAAAATACAGATATAGAGTGGAAAATTGAAATGGCTGACCCCAATTGAGAGTCTGAGCTCTCTTAGTGGTTCTTGGACGGTCTTGGTAGACGGCAGATGTTAGGTGACCCCAGAGGTCCTCGTCGTCTAATCTTCGTTAATTTGTTATGGTTCCCTCATCTGAAACCAAAAAGAACATTAATTTTCCTATGGTGTATGTCTTTTGAGACACCCTGTACATCTTCCATCTTTGAAATGGGGGACAAGCGTCGTGGCCAGGTCTCTCGCCAGCCTGAGAGGGTCTGAGGAGCTCGTCTATGTGAGTTGTGAACACAGTAATTCAGTCAGATAACTGAGATCACTGACAAAACGTAATGTGTAGATACATCGCAGTGGAATCACGCTTGCAATACCTTCGATAACTTTCAACTTAGTTTCTTTGTCCAGAGTAATGGCCTCTTGGAGTATGGTGTGGTGTAACAACCTTCTTATCAGTCATTTTCTGACATTGTGATATTTATTATTGCTGTAAGTTTATTCAACAATTACACCACTACACATCTTCAGGAACTGGACTATAAATAATTATTTTTACTTTTAAAATTGTGACTTGCAAAGTAATGTTGTTCTAAATCTAGGCATGTATTAAACTCATACAAGAATCACCAAAAAGAGAAGAATTAACTGCGCCTGTAAGTCCATGAGATTTTTTATAAATTGTTTCTTTATTGGTTTATTTATGACTTCTTCCAATAACACTGATGTTTTATGCACATGTGTAGAAGTTCTCACTGACTGTAGACTGTTATTTAAAAATGCAGTTGTCTAGATAATCATACAAAATTCATTAAAGTTCTTCGAAGACGATATCCCGGTTGAGTGTGTATGTGTGGAGGGCTACAGTCAAGTAGTGTGGAGGGTCGGGGAGGGCTACAGTCAAGTAGTGTGGAGGGTCGGGGAGGGCTACAGTCAAGTAGTTGGAGGGTCGGGGGGGCCACAGCCAAGTAGTGTGGGAGGGTCAGGAGGCTACACAGTCAAGTAGTGTGGAGGGGCGGGGAGGCTACAGCCATGTAGTGTGGAGGGTCGGGGAGGCTACAGTCAAGCACAGTGGGAGGGTCGGGGAGGGCTACAGCCGGCGGGGGGGGGAGGGTCGGGGGAGGGCTACAGTCAAGCTGGGGTGGAGGGTCAGGAGGCTACAGTCAAGCAGTGGAGGCGGGAGGGTGGGAGTGGTCGGGGTCAGGGCTAGCCAAGTAGTGTGGAGGGTCGGGCAGACCAAGCCGGGCACAGTGTGGAGGGTCGGGGAGGGCTACAGTCAAGTGTGCAAGGAGGGTCGGGGAGCTGGCTACAGTCAAGGCACAGTGTGGGAGGTCGTGGGAGGGCTACAGTCAACAGTGTGGAGGGTCGGGGAGGTGCTACAGTCAAGTAGTGTGGAGGGTCGGGGAGGCTACAGTCAAGCAGTGTGAGGGTCGGGGAGGGCTAAGTCAAATAGGTGTGGAGGGTCGGGGAGGGCACAGTCAAGGACAGTGTGGAGGGTCGGGGAGGGCTACAGTCAAAGCAGTGTGGAGGGGGAGGGCTACAGTCAAATAGTGTGGAGGGTCGGGGAGGGCTACAGTCAAATAGTGTGGAGGGTCGGGGAGGCTACAGTCAACAGGAGGGGTCAGTCAAGTAGTGTGGAGGGTCGGGGAGGGCCACAGTCAAGCACGTGGGAGGGTCGGGGAGGGCTACAGTCAAATAGTGGAGGGTCGGGAGGGCCTAACAGTCAAATAGTGTGGGGGGTCGGGGAGGCTACATGTGGGCAGTGTGGGAGGGTCGGGGAGGGCTACAGTCAAGACAGTGTGGAGGCTGGGGAGGGCTACAGCCGGGCACAGTGTGGAGGGTAGTAAGGTCAACAGTGTGGAGGGTCGGGGAGGGCTACAGTCAACAGTGTGGAGGGTCGGGGAGGGCTACAGTCTGGCAGTGGGGAGGGTCGGGGGAGGGGCTACAGTCAAGTAGTGGAGGGTCGGGGAGGCTAGCAGTCAAGTAGTGTGGAGGGTCGGGGAGGCCAGCCAAGTAGTGTGGAGGGTCGGGGAGGGCTGCTGTCATGGCACAGTGTGGACGGTCGGAGGGGCTACAGTCAAGTAGTGTGGGAGGGTCGGGAGGCTACAGTCAAGTAGTGTGGAGGGTCGGGGAGGGGCTACAGTCAAGTAGTGGGAGGGTGGAGGGCTACAGTCAAGCAGTGGGGAGGGTCGGGGAGGCCACAGTCAAGAAAGTGTGGAGGGTCGGGGAGGCTACAGTTGTTGTTGTTAGGGGAAGCTGTTTGTTTATATCTCTTTTCCAGACCGTGGTGTTTGGTCGTAGTTAGGGAGAGCAGGAAGGCTGGGAAAGTAGGACAAGACAGGGCAGGGAAGATAGGGCAAGACAGGGAAGATAGGACAAGACAGGGAAGATAGGGCAAGACAGGGAAGATAGGGCAAGACAGGGATGATAGGGCAAGACAGGGAAGATAGGGCAAGGCAGGGAAGATAGGGCAAGACAGGGATGATAGGGCAAGACAGGGAAGATAGGGCAAGGCAGGGAAGATAGGGCAAGACATGGATGATAGGGCAAGCAGGGAAGGTAGAGCAAGGCAGGGCAAGGGGAAGGTAGCAGGAGGTGGATAATAGTGGATTTCAACTCTAAAACCATACAAATATTTGTTCGTAATTGAAGTTCAAATATTTCAGTATTTGAGAGGACACTGCCACATCACCTGACCTAAGTTGGTGGAGAGCCGCATTATGTCTTCCTGTTGACTCCCTCAATACCATGTACTCGTGGAATAATTGAGTTGCTCAGTTAAGATATCAGCTCTGTGATGACTAAATTGTGTATGAAAGGATTTAGGGAGGTAATAATCAGTTTTAACCTATTTTAGTTTATGTACTACATTTTAGTAATATTTTTGGAATCACCTGAAGAATCTCTACCCCCAGATTATTTCACCTAAAGATTTAACAACTTACAACTAACTATTTGTGGGGGCATGAGGTTAGGTTAGGTTAACGTTAGGGTGGTTCTTTTGTATTTATATTGTTAGTATGACGGCCATTTGAATCATATTTAATTATTCGTTTATACCCAATTACTCTTATAAAAACAAGGATTAATAAAGTCAGTATATATCAAGACAAGAGAGTTCGAATCCTGAAGCCCCACACTGAAGAACCAGCTGCCCAACTTTACTTCCTCTGGAGTATATCCCATTTTTCTTCGCAACGTCTGACATATTGAAACATATAGGAGGCGAGAGCTGTAACTCCTATAGGTTTTTCTACCTCAATAATAATTTGATTTGCTAACATCTTTCTTGCGTATAGTTACGCACAAAATTCACTGGACACTTGATAATATCTGGCATGTAAGTGCATTGAGGATCATTAGGTGAAGGGCTGGAATTTTAAGATATTTACTATTTTTTGTGGTGAGTATTTTTTCCTTTTGTGTTTCCGACATAATGTGATGAAAAACAGTGTTCTTAAATATAAACCAGCCATACATATGACTCACAAGTGGATGCCAGATATTACCAATTGTTCAGGGAATTGTGTCGGCAACTTGGTTCAGTATATCAAGAGGTCAAGTTTGATGTAAACTCCCACTACAACCTTCAACATGACCTCTACGAGCTCTAATATGCAGAGGGTGTGAGGTCACTGACGAGTGTTGGTGGTGCGTGTGACAGAGAATTCTGGTTTTATAGGTTTACAGCCTTGATGAAGCTGCTGGTCGAGTTATACAAAGATTATAACATGAAAGTTTTGCAGAAACTATTTTGTAGAACCAACGATTGAATAGTTGACGTACTGCTGCTGTTACACTTCAGTGTGTGCTAGCTGCTGGATGAAGCTCCTCCAGTGTTGAGGACCACACAAGCTCCTCACAGCATATTCCTCTTCTTCCTCGGCTTCACATCATACCATGTATCCTCCTCATACCTGATCCTTCCCCTCCTCCTTCCTGCAGCCATGCTTCCTTCCAGTGCAGTTTTAGGGCGTTATATTGCCATCATTCGACGACTTTTACCTTCGATTTTTACTCAGATGTCGACTGTGCCCTTTATCAAACTACTGGGGCCTCAACTGATGTCACCGCGGTTGCTGGAGGATCGGCTTTTTTCACACTTCTTTCTTCCAACATTCGCGGCCTGAGATACAATTTTTCTTCTGTGAGCACCATCTATTAGCCTCTTCCCCCGTTCTCTTACTACTATCTGAACTTACTGACCAAAGCAGCTCACCCAAACCTTGTCAAGTCTCCAACTACAACCTTTATACCTCCTCCACACATTCGTCCTGTCTCTGTATGTGACTTGCCGACATAATCCATGGCCCTTCAGGTACTTAAACCTTTAAATGCATGAGTCAAAAAGGCAAGCATGAACTCCGCATGATTCCCTGTTGGGCGCTGTGCACGCTTTTTCGCTTCCCCTTGCACAGGATGCAAGGGAGTGCCCAATAAACTAGCCTCCTCATGGGGCAAATCTATGAAAAAAATTGGGGTCACACACTCTCTTTCCCACCCTTACTTTTTTTTTCTACTGCCATGCCCCATATCTTCCTCAACCCATTTCTCCCTACATCTCCCGGTCCTAGAGATAAGGTAGGAGAGATAGATGTGTGTGTGTATGAGCCCAGATTGTGTTTCTAATCTTATAGGTCAGGTCAGAGGAAGGATTTGACCTTGGTGTGTGTGTGTGTGTGTGTGTGTGTGTGTGTGTGTGTGTGTGTGTGTGTGTGCGCGCGTGTGCGCCTACCATTGCCTAAGCATTTCCCATATTTTAGACAGAATAAATTAATAACTGAAATCCAGATGATACCAACACCAAACCTGAGACTCTCGGCCAAACCTGTGTTAAAATCCACGTTAAACGGCACACCAGCACACTCTGTAAAACCGTTTATACACTTTAAGCAAAATTTTTATGTTGGTGAATAGTATTATGAATAAGTTGAAGGATGATAGGTTTAATAAAAGTCCTCCTGCTTATGATTAGGGTAGGTTGTAATTAATGTTCACCGTATAGTCAGCCACCATAGTGAGTAAGCGGCCGAGAGAATGTAAACATGTCTAACACCTGCAGGAAATATTTTACGTCTTAAAATTAACTTATCGCTCAGAAGTAACCATATCTTTGTTACTATAATGGAGATGATGATAATAATAATATTAATAATAATAATGATAATAATAATAATGATAATGATAATGATAATAATAATAATAATAACAATAATAATAATAATAATAATAATAATAATAATAAGTGACGCTAAGAACAATGACAGTACTCTTACCTAGTCTTTGTTTATTACCATGTTTGTGTTTTGTATTTCTGTGTTTATTTTTCTTTGTTAATAACATCTTTTTTCCCTTCATAGGTAACGTTGGTGGAGGTTTCCCGTTTACAGTTGTATGCACAGGTGATGTATTGTAGCTGTTTTTCTCCTTTTATTCTAACCCCTTGAATACTGAAGGGGCTTAAACTCATAATATTGGAAAGGTCATGTTAGGTCATTCTATTCAAGGGGGTTAAAGGAAAAGTTGGAAGGGGAGTGCGTCAGGTGTATTTGTTTTGTGTTATGGAGAACGACGAGGGTTGGTACTCAAAAATACACCGAGGAAAAAAAAAACCTTGAAAAAAATTAAACACCTGTTGTTATCTTTCTCTCAGATTTACATGTTTAAAGCAGTTCTACTCAGCTTAGAGGGTAAATATAAACCTTTTTTGTTCACCTGAAGATTAGTCCCGACTTAATTCGTCTGATGATTAAACCCCCATAACGCTACCTGAGGGAGTTAGGTTGGGTTAAATTGTTATATTAGGTTAGGGTGTTATGTTAGGTGAGGTTAAGTCAGGTTAGCTTTAAGGTTGTTATGTTAGGTTAGATTTGATTGTTATATTAGGTTAGGGTGTTATATTAGGTTAGGTTAGGTTAACTTTAAGGTGGTTAATTATCAGATCAAATAAGCTAGGGTGTCTAATCTTCTGGTGACACAATTATATCTTAGAATCTGTTGTATTAGATCAATCCCTTAAGGGCAGAGTGGCTAAGGTGGGGAGAGCCTACCAGGTGAGAGAGTCACCAGGGAGACAAGAAACACAGAACGACGAGAAGTGATACCGTGAACCGCTTGACGACGGATGGTTAACGTAGACAAGAGACAAACGTCGTGTACTCAGCTGTTTGGATCATGTACTCGGGAGTTTGGATCATGTACTCGGGAGCTTGGATCATGTACTCGGGAGCTTGGATCATGTACTCGGGAGTTTGGATCATGTACTCGGGAGCTTGGATCATGTACTCGGGAGCTTGGATCATGTACTCGGGAGCTTGGATCATGTACTCGGGAGCTTTGATCATGTACTCGGGAGCTTGGATCATGTACTCGGGAGCTTGGATCATGTACTCGGGAGCTTGGATCATGTACTCGGGAGCTTTGATCATGTATTCGATAGTTTTGATCATGTACTCGGGAGTTTGGTTCCTGTACTCAGCAGCTTGGATCATGTTACCGGGATTTTGGATCATATACTTGGGAGTTTGAATCATGTACTCAGCAGATTGGATCATGTACCCGGGATCTTGGATCATGTACTCGGGAGCTTGGTTCATGTACTCGGAAGCTTGGTTCATGAACTCTGGATCTTCGATCATGTACTCAGGAGCTTGGTTCATGTATTCAGCAGCTTGGATAATAGAGGTTGGAATATGCGTGACGGACAACAAAACAAACAAAGGGTTGGCAGCGACAGCATCCAACAAGAGAGGAACTGCTAACGGGGAGGAGGTAAAGGGGGGTGAGACGAGGTCGTGTGAGAACTCCAGTTGGGAGGGTTTGGTGTGCAGTGATTGGTTGGTGGTGTTTGGGTGATGGTGTTGGAGAGAATAGACTGAGTGGCCGGGGAAGGAAAATTAAACAGTTTAGGAAGTAGTCATGGGTGAGAGACCAGTCTGGTATCCCTGTGAATGCGGTGACTTTACCCTATATGTAAGGTTACTTAGCCCCTTCAGTACATTAAATATACTTTTAGTGTTCGTTGTAAATGAAAGGTCATTGTGACCTGAAAATATGGTAATATTTTATTTCTTCACACACCTCACATCACCCATCACCTCTGGCTCTTGAAGTCGTTGATGTGACGTCACTCGAAATATAACGGAGCCAGGTGGCGTACCTTTGTTTATCCACGAAAGATTGCGAAGAACTTGGACAGTTTCCTCTTGCATAAAGTTGTGTCTGTTGTGTGATATAGTTAAATATCTTTAGGTATCGTCACATCTAGTCTTTCTGGTTGGCTTATGGCCGGGCCAACTGGTGGCTGTTGATAGGAATTTATATATCTCGTGCACAATCGTCTCAGCTAGATACGACTTTGACTTTTAAGTAACACAGAAATAATTGGATTAGTTATGTGATAGAAGGAGATGGGCCTCAATGGGCTGTATTAGAGGGAAGCATCCACAAGAAGACGTACAATTGGGGTGTTGAAACAACTGAGACAAGAAGGAAAATGTAGTGTGATGACCCGAGACAAGTGGCAGCAACAGATGTCAGGGTCCTGTACTGCTGGTTGACATTAAGTGATTTTCAGATAATGTCGAAATGCATTGACGCGTGCGTAATCTCACACATTCACCCTCTCTCACACTCTCTCAGGGTAGCGTGACGGAGAGGGCAGTTGTGGCAGGGTGGTAGAGTGATGTAGACTAGCCAGTAATCCAGCACTTCCTGCCCACCTGCTCTCACCCAGCAGGTCTTCTCTGCTTGTTGCACGCCAAATTTTCACCCTGTGTTTCATAATTATCTTCGTTTCTGTTTTCTTCTCGAGTCCTTTTGTTTCCTCCCATATTGGGGGAGGGGGGAGACGAAGATGTAAGTATATACTGTTGCTCAGATTTGTTCTTTATTTATACATTATTTATTTCTTCCTAACATTTCGAATCGCACGTCATTCTATCGTTTTTTGACTGATAAACTTGAAACTTGGTATGTGTGCATGTAGACACAACACGACCAGACTTTGTCTTAATGTTTGTACACAGTCGTCCTTTAATATTCATTATACAGGGATTATGACCGTCACTTCTGGACGATATAACAACGCCTTATATGTGACGCACACATTGCTGAGTGACCTACTGGAGTTTGTTGAGTGAATTGTCAACCAAAGACACTTTTTGTTGCAACGAATTTTCTTTATCAACAAGGAGGCGGTGCCCTGCTATGACACACGTGCACTGTGGCTTACGACCATTGTCCACGACACGTGTCACTTCCAGCACGTGGCTATGATGTTTTGAAACCTACTTTCTGCAGGCAGTCACGTGCAGTGTGACTTAGGATACTTGTTAAGACTTAGTATGTTTTTGTTAAATATTCATCCAAGAACAACGAGGAAAATACTTTAAATTTATAGAATAAAGAAATCATATACTTTGAACTTGAGGGAAGGCTGGCCAAGGGACGGCAGAGGCTGATAAGGATAAATGATATTAAAAGCCGGAGAGATACAACTTCTGGGAGGGTCCGTAAAGACAACCCGAGAACGTACTGTATATAGTGGAGGGCTATGGTCGCCAGCCCTCAGGAATAATGACACCTTGATTGATGGATTGTCAAATATTCTTGGCTGTGAATCCATCACATTTATTATTTTGATGAGAAGATTAACCGTCAGCCAAGCGCAGTGAAGATAGACAGGTCAAGGGCACCCTCCATGACGGGTGTTGCCACGAAGAATATCACTCAACAGTAAGAATCAAGTTGTCTTTTACTGGATATTTAATTGTTCATAATGACCCTGTGTTATTGTTATGTAACTCTTAGGAGCTAAGTTAGTGTACAGTGAATAACGACACATGGTGAATGCAAGGAAACATTATTATTGAATGAACACTAAACGAATAATTACATGAAACTAAAACAAACTTGCTCCCCTCAATATATACACACTCGTTAATTGTTATGAGGCCGGATCGTCGCTGTAATTTTCAGATGCACTGTCTTGTTTAGTTATTTTCACTACGGCCGCTCACCTATGATAATTGAGACTACTGTGTACACCTTTTGAAGGGTTGGGGGGTGACCCGCATACTTTGGTGAGTCGGTCGTGATACTGTGGTAGTTTCTGTTAAGATACTGCAGATGAAGTAGTTCAAGTGATGTCATACTAGTAGGTCTTGTCATTCCCAAGGTATAAAGATATATCTTTAAACCTTGGTCATTCCTAAAGGGAGTGACCGTGAGTACTTCCCGCGTGGTACCATTCCGCACCCCTACACAGTATACTTCAACCACACAGTTAGCACGCGGTGTACACTTTTCACTCACGGCTCACATCCCCGCCACAGTGGTCCATTATGAGTAGTACACAGTTAATTAACGATGTAGTAAAATGAAGTTGAATCGTTTACTGTACACGCAAGTGAATACAACAATCGTTCCGCGCCCAGGCATCCCAATTTGACCCAACTGTGAATGGGTACCTAACTTTGCTGTACAAGTGACGGTGGTAGAGTGCAGCACTGCCACACTGCTTCCATTTGCACAGATACTTTCAGTTCAGAGTGCTGCATCCTCACTGCCATTGCCATGGGCAGGAAAAACTCGTTATACTTTATATGTATGATGTGTGGTTATTTTTTCACCGATAACAAACTAACGAATATATGTAAATAATTTAAAACCGTTGCGTATGAGAGTAATTTTGAAAGGTGCTATGTCAAAAACATCCTCCTGAAGAAGAATCCATTACTGAGCCTATGAGAAGTGTGTCCTGTATATCTTGTAATAACTGGAAGGAGAAGTGCTAACTGGGTAAGAGAAAGTGTCAATACAGAGCCTCAATCAAATGCTTTATTTGTTGACAGGGGCGGCGGGGGTCACACGGCATACTGGCAGGACTGTACAAGATAAACAAGTCGTTGTGTAGGACAAAGACAACTGCTGAGTCTTGTTTGATGGTGTTGTACATTCTGGTAGAATTGCTTAGGTTCAGAGATTATTTTAACTTATTATATATTACACAAGTAAACATTTAGATAGCCGTTGCAAATTGTAATCCTGATTAGGGGAGATGCCGTATAGGCTTAACCAGTCAAGTCACAGTTCCTTGTTACAGTTACACCTGTTACCTGTACCTCACTTTCTGAATGACGTATCGTGTTCCCTGTTACACTCGTTCATGTTTCAGTGTGGGTGTGTGTGTGTGGGGGGGGGGCGACCGAGATATTAAGGGATGTGATGACCCAGGTAGTGAGTGAGTGGTGAGCTCATCAGACTGGGGTATGTCAACAGTGCCACGGGGCTCTCTCCTCTCCCTCACCTGCTAACTGCCTCATCTTATTCTCCCCCTATACCCACCCATCTCTCTCACTGCTTCTCGTCTTCTATTCCATCTGTCTTTTCTCACCTTCTCTCCCACGCACTTTTTCCACTAATGTTATCTTCTGTGTCGTGTGTTACCTCTTACCTTCCCCTGCCCCCCACCTCCCTCCCCAGCGTTTCCTCCTGTCTCACCATCCCCACCTCCTTACCTCGGCTGCCTCGTCACTTGCCTCATTGGCCAAGAAACGTGGAAACTGAAGCCCTTCATTGTTCCATCCTCGCCTCTATTGTTCTTTATAGGTCACTGTACTGTTTCGTCACCAAGGAATGACATCATCTTTTCTATTTAATGGGTCTGAGCGCTTTCGTGTTGTTCTGGTATATTGAGTTATTATAGACATTACAGAAAATTAATATTGTAAATTTTATTATTTATGAAGCTTTCCGGATATCGGTGTGTGTGTGTGTGTGTGTGTGTAATAATAATAATAATAATAATAATAATAATTAACGGTTTATTGAAAAAGTTCTGCAGCCCGAAGGCTGAAAATATACATTGGACATAAATGACATTACATACATTGGTGGTTCAACAAAAGCCTTCATTAGAGAAAGGTAAAGGAACATACAGTGAACATACAGATTAATGTACGTGTTGAACAGCAAACACGTAGTGTAGTAACTCCCTCCCAGATGGTGCTATGAGGGACCTCACGTGGTGTAGTAGTTCCCTCACAGATGGTGTTATGAGGGGCCTCACGTGGTGTAGTAATTCCCTCACAGATGGTAGTTATGAGGGGCCTCACGTGGTGTAGTAATTCCCTCACAAATGGTGTTATGAGGGGCCTCACGTGGTGTAGTAATTCCCTCACAGATGGTGTTATGAGGGGCCTCACCCTCACAGATGGTGTTATGAGGGCCTCACGTGGTGTAGTAATTCCCTCACAGATGGTGTTATGAGGGGCCTCACGTGGTGTAGTAATTCCCTCACAGATGGTGTTATGAGGGGCCTCACGTGGTGTAGTAATTCCCTCACAGATGGTGTTATGAGGGGCCTCGTGGTGTAGTAATTCCCTCACAGATGGTGTTATGAGGGGCCTCACGTGGTGTAGTAATTCCCTCACTGATGGTGTTATGAGGGCCTCGTGAATGTATTAATTCCCTCACAGATGGTGTTATGAGGGGCCTCACGTGGTGTAATGTAATGGTGTTATGAGGGGCCTCACGTGGTGTAGTAATTCAATGGTGTTATGAGGGCCCTCACGTGGTTAGTAATTCCCTCACAGATGGTGTTATGAGGGGCCTCACGTGGTGTAGTAATTCCCTCACAGATGGTGTTATGAGGGGCCTCACGTGGTGTAGTAATTCCCTCACAGATGGTGTTATGAGGGGCCTCACGTGGTGTAGTAATTTCCCTCACAGATGGTGTTATGAGGGGCCTCACGTGGTGTAGTAATTCCCTCACAGATGGTGTTATGAGGGCCTCACGTGGTGTAGTAATTCCCTCACAGATGGTGTTATGAGGGGCCTCACGTGGTGTAGTAACTCCTTCACATATGGTGTTATGAGGGGCCTCACGTGGTGTAGTAATTCCCTCACAGATGGTGTTATATGAGTGAGGTGTGGTTCCAGGCCTTCCTATCGTAGACGGATTAACACATCGCTGGTAGTTGGGTCTCACAGGCCGTTATCACTGGGTACCTGGGACCTCACTGTGTGAAAGGTCAACTTGGGTACCACTGTTACTGTTGAGTTGTTCTCACTGACTTAAGCACTGTTCACCACTGTTCACCTCTGTTTAACACTGGTTCCATTTCTTTCCAAAATGAAATAGTAACTTCTGGCGTGAACTTGTTGATATTCCGGTGGGGAGGTGTGTGTGTGTGTGTGTGAATACTTTCGAGTTAGCCCGACTGCATAACGAGGCAGACAAGCGCCAACGCCGGAAAGACGCTGCCGCCGCCCCTCCTGCACTAGATGTAGCCCCCCACATGTGCAACATCTGTGATCGACCCTGCCGGTCCCGTATCGGCCTCTTTAGTCACCTCAGAACACACCAACCTAGGTGACATCCTGACATCCTTAATAATTTATATCATTATATCATAACTGGATGAATGTCATATTCGATTTCGAGTGACAGCAAAGAAGTAGTAGTTAGTAGTGTGTGTGTGTGTGTGTGTGTGTGTGTGTGTGTGTGTGTGTGTGTGTGTGTGTGTGTGTGTGTGTGTGTGTGTGTGTAAAACTCATAACTGCTTATAAAATATTCTTCTAATTTTTGTTGTATAAGCTTCTTGTTGTCCTGTTGTATTATAATTTTTGGGTGGGTAAATCGTTTGAGTCTCGCCCGCAATTTTAGTTTTATTTTACGTTTGGGAAATCACTAGAAACGGTAAGGAACTCAACCTCGCTACTTTTATTCACGCTCCATTTACCTGATGCATTGTGAAATTCAACTGTGGGCGTATTATTGTGTGTTGGTGGTTGTGCGGAGGCTTGTTTGTTTCATACTGAGGCTCAAGTGTGAGGGTAGTGCTTGGCTATGTTTAAAACAATGTTCAACGGTGCTGGTATAGTATGGACCACGCATGTGTGTAATACCAATGAGGGGCGGGACCTGTGATCTGCAACAAAACACACACATCCCCATCACTCGATTTATAAAGGCGACACATTGCAACGAGTATTTTTTCTCCCGTAGCCAGGGTTGCTCGGTCCCGATTCTATTGTTGTTATCTTGGAAAATGTTAGCGATATTTGTTTATTTATTTACCCATGATGACTATCGATCAGAGAGGAAAGTCAAAGGTCACGGTAAAAGGTCATCTCCCTTTACCTTCCATAACGTTGAACTGATACGAAATTTACATTGTTGAAAACGGCTATCTTTCTCCACCTTACTCCAGGGACCACCTTACTCCAGGGACCACCTTACTCCAGGGACTACCTTACTCCAGGGACCACCTTACGCCGTTGTCAAAATCGAGACTTCGTGGAGCAAGTTATCGCAATAGATGACTAAGGAAATTCCACGAAGGATAAATGCTCTGTGTGTGTGGGAGGGGGAGTGCATGCGTTTTTGTGCTTGCGTGCGTGCGTGTGTTAGAGGTCCATAACCTCAAATAATTAAGATCAAAATGTAACCCACAAGACAATAATCATCGAGTCTCTGTAATAACCATGTACCGTAATTTTCATTGACATCGTTAAGATGTTGCCACAGAGAGACGCCTCCTAATCTGGACATTTTTCGTGTGCTTCGTTCCTGTTCGTATTTACATCAATGCACCGCCCTTTTGTTGTTGTCTCCGCCTGGGAATTAACCCATTTCTTTGTATTAAACTCTGCTTATACTGCTGTGGTATTTGTGAATATGTTCTCATTCTAATTCTTTTTGAGGAAACAGTTGGTGACGGCCTGTATGATGATAGCACACTTCTGGTACAGGGCGTGGTGAACCTTTCCCCGTAGCTGTTGCTCTCCGCCTTGGCGCTGCAATACTTTTATAGAAAGTTTCCCTGCCAGGAGAGACTTAAGGCGAGTGCACGCTCTGCTACAGTGCGTCAAGAAATGGTTGTAGTGCCGGTATAGTGTACACTTCACACTACTTTAGAGCTTGTTATATTGCCGATACACAAAATATAGTGCAGAGAATGGTCCTTAAAGAAAAGAGATACAGCGAACGTTGCTCAGTGTTTTAAGAACTCGTCATATTGTACGGAGGGAAAGTTAGAAGCTGGTAAACTGGGATAGATTGCTAACGGAAGAGAATAATTTACAAGATGACGTTGATGCATCTAATAAGAGAATGATCGCCTGTTGTCAACGAGGTAACTATTATTGTGGTGTCCTAGAAAAGCCTAATATTTATAGTTATATGGTAGTAATAATATCAACTATACAAACACTGCACAGTTTCGAGGCTTCCTGGTCATTGTCAGAGCTGAACCATGCTTACACAACATCACACGTGCAGGAAGTTAACATAATTATCTCCCAAGATTTTCGAGGGCATGGTAAGAGGGGGGGGGGGAAGGGGAGAGACGTAAGGAGGGAGATTACGAATTGGAAAGAAAGTATTACAGGTATATCAAGCAATAGGATAACACTTATGAGAGGATGGGAAAGAGACATAACAGAGTGTAGATGAAAGAGAAAGGTAAAACAGGGAAACGTAAATAGAATGAGGAATTATGATAAAAGAAAAATCAAGGCGAGTGAGGGAGAGAAGAGGGAGATGGGCCATTGTTTACCTCGACCCATGTAAAGTAACGCTGCCTTAGTGTCGTCAGCCACCACAATACAACCGTTCATCTGGTAGTCATAATCTTGTGTAAATATAATAACAATACTAACACATTGTTGGCAGTATTATTATCTTATTACACACTCATCACATAGTATCAGCAAGGAGGCAACTTAACTCTGACACAGAGAACCTCACCGCTGTCACCACACCTCCTCTAAGTGATCCTTATATTATTATCTGCCATCACTATGCTTGTCAAGGCGAGTAGGGGGGGGGGGGGCATGTGTTAAGGCAGGTTTAGGTTGAGGAGCCGAGTACTGACAGGCCGCCACATGTGTTGACCCATCACGGTCAAACTGCGCCTCAGTTCTCACAGTGAGATCACACACTAAACGCCCTGCAGGTGTAGCCCGGGACCACCATATTTAGTACCATGACATAAAAATCTTTTTGGTGGGACTACCCTGAGTAAAATATAACCAACTCGTAAGAAATGAAGGCGTCGCCCTCCAACGTTTGAATTTTAGTACGTAAAAATACCACTGAAGTCTTTGTCAAGAATCTCTATTATTTATGTGGTTGTATCCGGAAGAAGCGTTCTAACACCACACTTTTCTAAGACGGATACAAATAAAACTTAGACCATCGCTGTAAACCTTGTGAATCACTCTCAGATATACCCGGTACATCACTCGCTGGCTCCTGGTTCTCGGTGCCAGATGTGTCCCGCCAAAAAATAGATAGAGCGCAATACACACACACGGTGAAGCGTTATTATTAGATATGTGTAATTTGGCTGTTTATATAAGTACAATTTTGGAGATATGTAAAGTGTAGCTGTACAAGATATTTCCAATTTCTGTGAGAACAAGGCGGTAATCGTAATTCCTATTGACGGTTCCTGTTGTGCCACTCTATGGTGAATGCAGGAGACACTGTGCTAGTATAGAGGATGTTAGACAGAGAACCTGGGAGATGTTTGTCTCCCAGTGACCACACAGTGAGTCAGAGTGAAGTAGTGTCCTGAAACACCTCAAGCGTGCAGGGAGACCTTCCGTGTTCGTGTTGGAAATTAAACAACACGGAAGTAAACAAAGCAGGTATTGTTTTTCTTCTCAACTTGATGAAGTGAGCTGGAGGCAACGTTCATTATCCTATCATCATTATGGTTAAACCTCTTATCACATGTTACGGTATCTTACAAAGGTTTTAAGAAGACGTTGGCTTGTGGTGTCCCTTTCCTCCCCCGCCCCCCTTGACCTTCTTCAAATTTTCTAATGATTTTATTAGGTTTGGTTTCTTCTAAAGCTTCTTCGAAAATCTGGTGACAAAATCCTAAGAAGTGGTTGGGTTATTCTGAGTCCGACATTAGTTTCTGTGGTCAAATGTGTTCCTCTGTAGAGTGAGTTTTAGAGTAAGGTGGAAGTAGCTTAAACTATTATTCTCTTAAACTATCGTCAATAGGTTAAGTTAGTGATATCGTGAGGGACAATAACAAAGGTAAACTAGGAGGCGTTATTCTTATTAACGTATTCCTTATCATAAACAACTCAACACGAGACTGCCACACACGCCGGTGAAATAAAAATAACGAAATAGTGCAGAAAGTTAATGCCCCTCAATGTGTATATTTTTCACAACCAAATAAAGTAATTGGGTGGGTGTGGTTTGATTTACTTAACTAACTTTGGTTGTTAAAACTGTTGGTGGTTTGACTTACTTATATCTCTTAAGTTAGTAATGGCGTTAATTTAGTGAGGGGTAACAACTGCGAAGTCTTAGGGAGGGCGTGGCGAGGGTGCCGGCTGCCAGAGTGCCAGATGGTGCCAACCTGCCCAGCTACACCCGCACTCCTCCTCCTCCTCCTCCTCCTCCTCCTTTTCCTCCCCTCCCTCCTCTTCTTTCTCTCCCCATCCGCCCTTCCTCCTCCTTCTGTACCTTATTTCCCTTCCTTACTTCCCATTCAATGTTATCACCGGTAACCTCCCTCATTCCTTCCTCGCTTTTTTATATTCACTTAAACTTGTATCATCTCTCTCTCTCTCCGGTTCCTTAATTCTTGACGTTTTCCAACACCCTCTTCAATGTTTCCTCCAGCGTATTCGCTCATCTTTGGATTCATTTTTGTTGCTTTTATCTACAGTCTTCTCTCTCAAGTATCACGCTGCTGAGTGTGACCTGTAGCGCTGACACTCGTTCACTTCAAGTTGTCCCTTTGACCCCCCCCCTTTTTGTCTGTCCCTTCTTTTTAGTGTGTGTGTGTGTGTGTGTGTGTGTGTGTGTGTGTGTGTGTGTGTGTGTGTGTGTCCATCCGTCCGTCCGTGTGCACTCTTTCAATCTCGTTTGCATGATAACTCAGCCATTGTTGGACCTCGGGTGAACGTCATCCTAAAAAAAAAATCACATTATAATAGCTCAAACCTTTCACGACTTCTTTTGGTAGAGGACGAAAACAGCTCTTAGTGTGTAATGAAAATGGGACTAGGACGAGTGTGTACAACCTCCATGAAACCTACAACCCACACCACGAGCTCCACCTTCCTACACCCTGTCCTATGAAACACATTAAACTTTACCCTCAACGCCATAATAAGTATTGAAGGTACAAACCGTCCCCCCTTCCTAATTCATTTATTGTGTTCCCTCGGTTAGTAGAACGTCAAGTGCTGTTGTTCAGGTGATGGTTCCTGTACGGAGTCTGATGCCACATTAAAACAGCTTGGTCGTCCACTTTGCATACTGAGTGAGTGAGATCCTTGCCATCCTTGTGTACCTCTCAAGGATGTTAGAAGTGTTTGGTACAGATACATTGAGTGTAACTGACTCCCATTCATCCCTCGTGACTCTCGACTTCCTCAAATGTGAATGAAGAGTGTTGGTGTGCGTGAGGCCAGACAGAGGTACAGTACATTCACATGACGGGGAAGAGGACATAGATGTTAGGACACCCTCTTATTTAGGTCACAGGACACCCTCTTATTTAGGTCACAGGACACCGTCTTATTTAGGTCACAGGACACCATCTTATATAGGTCACAGGGCACCATTTTATATAGGTCGTAGGACACCGTCTTATATAGGTCACAGGACACCGTCTTATATAGGTCACAGGACACCATTTTATATAGGTCGTAGGACACCGTCTTATATAGGCCACAGGACATCGTCTTATATAGGTCACAGGACATCGTCTTATATAGGTCACAGGACACCGTCTTATATAGGTCACAGGACATCGTCTTATATAGGTCACAGGACATCGTCTTATATAGGTCACAGGACACCGTCTTATATAGGCCACAGGACACCATCTTATATAGGTCACAGGACACCATTTTATATATGTCTCAGGTAGATCTATAGTCCGTCATGATGTAGTGAGAAAGAAACATTGTGAGCGGACTAACAGATGTCCTGACTGCCAGGGTACATCTTGGGCGTGCTGTAACATCCCCGCTTCGTCGCTCCTCCTTCCTAATAACCTCAACTCTCCCCCCACCCCTCACCCCCCTTGACCTTCTAGATTCGACTTGGGCACCCCTCCGCTACCTCCACCATCCAGAGACTCCTGCTTCCCAATGCCCCCCCCACCATCTCCATAGATCCTTCCCACTGACCATTATTCCTCCACAGTATCCCCTCTCGACACCTACCCAGACTGCCTCGGGGTGTTTGTCCTTACTTCAATTTATTATTCCTTACTCGAGGTAATGGTTATAGATCCGGGTAATGTTGTTCGCGTTATGATCGTTATTATGTGAGTAAAGAGTCATATTGTCAGTATTATGTTAGGTAACTACAATGACTCGTATATAATTAAGGATTCTTCTCAAGGTATTAGACGTAAACGTTATGGGAGCCGCGGAGGCACCAACACCTGCCTCTCAGTAACTGTTATCACTAGAAGGCCTCACGTTTATTACTCACACTCATCACTTAATTAATTAAAATTTCCAAGTGTTTCTAATGTTCATAGGATATGTACAGTAAATTTTGTGAACTCTCATAATTGGTGTATATTATGTTCCTAGTTTAGGTGACCGAGTGGTAGCTATTAGCAGCGGTCATGTTCCTCAATGGTTGTGGTCCTCAGTGGTCGTGGTCCACAGTGGTCGTGGTCCTCAGTGATCGTGGTCCACAGTGGTCGTGGTCCACAGTGGTCTTGGTCCTCGGTGGTCGTGGTCCTCAGTGGTCGTGGTCCTCGGTGGTCGTGGTCCTCAGTGGTCTTGGTCCTCGGTGGTCGTCCTCAGTGGTCGGGTCCCCAGTGGTCGGTGGTCCCCAGTGGTCGTGGTCCCGGTGGTCGTGGTCCTCTGGTCTTGGTCCCCGGTCGTGGTCCCAGTGGTCGTGGTCCTCGGTGGTGATCGTGGTCCCAGTGGTCGTCCCTCAGTGGTCGTGGTCCTCAGTGGTCCCGTGTCGTGGTCCCTCAGTGGTCGTGGTCCCCTGTGGTCGTGTGGTCCTCGGTGGTCGGGTCCTCGGTGTGTGGTCGGTCCCAGTGGTCGTGGTCCCCAGTGGTCGTGGTCCTCAGTGGTCGTGGGTCCTCAGTGGTCGTGGTCCCTCAGTGGTCGTGGTCCTGTGGTCGTGGTCCTCAGTGGTCGTGGTCCTCGGTGGTCGTGGTCCTCAGTGGTCGTGGTCCTCAGTGGTCGTAGTCCTTATCCTCTGACAGTATAAAAACTAAACAAGAGTTTGTGTTGTATAATTATTTATCACAGCTTCAGTGAGGAGATAATCAAGACTTGTGGATTATTTTGTAAAGACTTTACTTGATATTTGTACTCGTCCATGTTTACGTAGTGAGGACTCTGAGTTTTATGTTTGTGTGAGGTTTCCGAATTATATTGTGCACTTTATTACTTGTAATTATAAAAATGTTCTCGGCAGCATTTATGTTATTAACTGTTGTGTTTTTTTTGTGTGGAGAGTGATAAGCACGCGCATGCGCGCGCACACACACACACACACACACACACACACACACACACACACACACACACACACACACACACACACACACACACACACACACAGAGGCTGTACCAACACTAACTTATTAAATAAAATGTGTTTAAGGCCACACCAAAATCAGCAACAATTGCACAACTGGCTGCCCGCGAGGCAGGAGGCATTGTGGTGGGTCTCTCGTGTCTCCGTGTGATGTTCCTACTGCTACTGCCTACTTCACTCTCCTTCACCAAGAACTCTTAAATCTTTCGATTTTCTCTTTCTTATTTTTTGCTATATATATATATATATATATATATATATATATATATATATATATATATATATATATATATATATATATATATATATATTAATTATATGTCCTTTGGGGAACGAAGTGTTATAATGAACAATAAAACTGTTCCATTATGAATGACCTCAGCTACAGGAGGTAGCCACTGACCCTATATAGATCCCTGACCACCCTTTCTTACTCCTCAAACACTGTTCCCTATCTTAGAAATTAGACAAATATTCAACCCATCCCTAAAGGGGTGATCCATCCACTCTCATAAGTATCACCTTTATCATCTTCAAAGTTATAGATTAGGCCATAAATAAACAAATACTCAGACACCTTGAAGAGCACCAACACGTCTCTGACACCCAATATGGTTTTCATTCCCGCTGCTCCGAAACAGACTTCCTCTGGATATTTCTACAGTTCTCGACGATGTCTGACATCAGGGTCTCCTGCCTTCTGTAGGTTTCTTTGATCCTTTAATTTCATGGATTTCCTTCTCTCTCTCCAACAGTCACATCCATACAATAGTCGACGCTTCATATTCCATTTGTTTGTCTAATCAGTGCCGGATTACCTCCATCATCATCTTACTGTTGTGTTCACTATTCCTTCCAGCAGCACACACTCCTTTGTTGATGATACTAACTTATGCTCGGGCCATGATGTTAGATCTGCCGCTAAATCTCCCGAATACTATAACAGCCTTGAACACAGATATAGAGTTCATTGCACAGTATGACGCAACTTACCTTGTTACCAAAACAAAATCTTACTGTCTCTCGCCTTTTGTCTTAATAACTTCATACATTCTAAACAGTAGGATTACTTCAGCCGGGACTTAGTACAGGGGATTATTGCTTCGCTTTTGTTCTGACTGAAACTGTTCTTGAAATCTAGTCTGGTTCAACACTGCTCTCGTGAGCTCGTGGACAGCTGCGAGGCGGCCTCCAGGTGGACTCCAGGTGACAAAGAGTGTCACCAATAGCTCTCAGGGAGCAAAGAAATGCACCGAAAAAGAGAGATTTCAACTCAGTTGGGATTTAACCAACAAAGTAATCGTTGACAATCTTGAGATCTCAGACAGCAGCAACCTTCAAGGACTAGGTTTGTCATCTCTTTCAAATGTTGAGATTTTGTTTATTTGCATACTTCTGACTCCTGAGGTTTTATGATTCCTCGTCGATGGTGTCCATGAGGTAAGAAATGGTGTTCCCGGGTATTCTGGACCTGTAACTTTGTCCTTGTATAGTAAGCTTGTCCTCACTGGTTAATGCACTGAGCGTTCCAATCGTATCGCGCCCTTTGATCTTTTTCGTGATTTATGGCCGATTTTTGTGTTTTGAGGGGAATCCATTGTCATGTATAATGTTTATTTTACGTTTTTTTGCACAACAGACTGCCTGTGTGTTATTGTTTATCTGTCCATGGAATTATGGCACCATGTACTGTAGGGTTACTCAGAGTGCCTGTAAGTGCTGCTTACACTACCAGTAGCCAAGGTTCCACCCCATACATAGGTAATTTCTTGTGCAATGACTCGCTAAGCTGGTGTGACTCGTCTTGTCCGCTGAGGCCTGTCACATCTGCTCTACAGCCCACGCGCGCGCGTGTACACACACACACACACACACGAATATGTATGTCAAATTTGAATTCGTTTATTTAATTAAATACAAGTTTTTCTTTACAGACTGTGATAATTTTCTCTTTGTATTGTCAACGTTGTATCCTTTGTTAAGATGCATTATACACTGGGAAATATCACATTGATATTTATCTTTCCCTTGTATTAGGTTTATATAGCTTGTTGAAGTGCGTAACAGAATACAAACGAAAGATTCCATGAACTCGTATACTGTAGGTAGTCGTGCAAAGTGTGAACCTCTACTGTGCGTCCGAAACACTTTGCATTTGTACATTTGTGTTTCCCGACCACTATGTTCCTTGTTCCTCAGATGACGGTGGGTTTGGGGTCACTTCTCAGAGGTGTACCGTCATGTGTACCTCTCTTGGTCTATGACAGTACTGCAGATTCATGTGTACCTGCCTCAGTCCATGACAATACCGTCATGTGTATCTGCTCTAAGAAAGAAAGAGGTAATCTGCGAGATAAAAGAGAGAAGTAAGAATAACTGGAGGAGGGAGGGAGGGAGGGAGGAGAGTGAGTAGTGAGGAATGGAGGAGAGTGAGATGCGAGTGATGATGGAGAGAAGGAGAATGTGAGGCGAGTGGTGAAGAGGAGAAGAAGGGTAAGGCATAATTAGGGTTCATCAGATTAGGTTTCACCCAGATGGATTCATGGTGCGCCTGGTGGACTCTGGCAGGATAGTGACACCCTAAGACAGGCTGTACTTTTGGTAGCTACATTGTGCACCACAATACGGGCCAGTGAACAGTGTGGGTCTTGGGAGATTATCATTGAATTATATATAATAGTATAGGAGAAGATTACAAGGAAGTTTGATAACAGCCCAGCATGTAGGTGTCCAGGCCTGTACCTGTACCCTGAACTTATTTCTCTATGAATGATTCAACTTGGTATTTATATTTCAGTTTTGAAGGCGGTAAGGATTATGGCGGTGCTATACGAGAGAATATAAAACTCGTATATAATTGTTCCATAAATTTTCAAGAGATTCAGCTATTTAGGCTTTATGGTCTGTAAATCTCATATATATGCTGTATAAGGTTTTGTATGGTGAGTAACATTGTGAATTAAGAGTGACAAGTAATATTGGTCAGATGGTTTTCTAAGGATTGGAACCCACTTATACCAGGATTTAGGACCATATAGATTGAGGAACCTTTAGAATAAGATAATGCAAGAAATACTGAATGCTGTGTAAGGTGTACTGACAAGGATTGGAGCCCGCATATAAGGAGATATGAGACACTCGTGCTGCTGAACACAGATTACCACCTATTGTACTCGGAAGATTTAGATGATTTTTTTCCTTATACCGAATTTTTGGTGTGTAAACGAAGACTTGAACAATACGTTTAAATTGATTCTTTTAGCATTATTTCATGCCCAAATTTACTTGATTTTTATACAATATCTGGCCTCTACGTGTGGGACATTATGTGACGGGTCTGTAACTGGTGACAGCGGCTTTTTATAATGAATTATCACGTGAGATTAAAATCGTCAAAAAAACACTATAATACAAAGAAAGATCTGAATAAATAGATGTTATCCCCCCCTCCCTCAGTCTACCTTACCTACACTACTCTCAAGCAAATGCCAAATATTAACAAAGGTGTCCTGAGCATTTCGTCCCCAGCTGGACTCTATAAACACTAGGTTGCACATTCATCTCTTTACAATACGCTTCACTGTTATTTGCAGTGTGGAAATAAACCAAGATCCATCAAATAGGTTGTATTTGGGTGAAAATAAAGGAAAAAAATCAAGTGCGAGTATAGATTAATATCGCTGTATTAACCTCGAGAAATATTGTCATATGTATCACGTAATGTTTAATATTTGCGTTCCCTGCCACCACACGTCACCCGAGTTTTATGTAAGACTCCGGCTACTTCCTCCTCAAGCTGTAGTTTCAGAATCTCGTCTAGACTTTAGGCTGCCTCTCTAGTGCCTTCCAAGAATTAGCGGCACAGAGAAGAAAGGATTAAGAGCGACATCCTGTAAGATTTTGCGACACACAGGGGAAAATTTCCTGCAATGTACCTTGTGTGAGATGGTTGTCTCGGATGGTAAAAATAAGTAAACAATAAATACTAGAGTAAGGGAAGGTATGAGTCTTTTGGTTGGGTTAAATAATGACTTGGGGATAAAATAAGATAAAAATAGTAAATTGAATGTTTTTATTCGGGTCGTCTGTAAGCGTCTGTGTTCCTCTTTTTATCTGAGGTGTTTTATTTTGAGGTGATCCCTTGATAGCCCGCCATGCAAACAGTCATCATTAACACCACCGCTCGCATGCCTCTACTCCTATCACTTGTCCCCAGCTTACTTCTGTTATAGGAGCTGGCAGTGCTTTATGATGATTAGAGACTTTAGGGTGTATAGGTGATTGAAAGTCTGGACGGTCATCATGCTCTCAATTTCCTGGATGGGTGTTCGGTGCACGATCAAAATGCTTTACCGTAACCAGCTTCATGATTATATTAGTTAAAAAAAATTTACAGTGTTACTAAACAGTGTTTCCTATGATATGAAAAGGGCTGGACATAAGAAAACTAATTTGAACTTTACTTTGAGGAACATGTTGTCGCACCGTACACTGAGCAGGTGACTCAGAGTTGGGTGTAGCCGTAATGAAAACTTGAAACGAACCTACCGAGGCTAACCAGAAAATAAACCAAGATAGCTCGGTTAGGTTAAATTAGTTCGTCTATCAGCTTTGATAAATGTATACATGACTTTACACAGTTGCATAATCTGCACTGTTTCTGAAAATGTTGATATTATAAAAATTTACGAAAAGTTTCGAAAAATTTAGACAAAATTTAAAAAAAAGAAAGTATAGTACAGTTTTAGTTCAATTTAGTTTAGTTGTGTGAAAAAGTTTAGCCCTGTGAAGGACAAGTATCTGCCCCCTCTTAAATTAATGCGTGTATTACCTGACCACCCTACCTAAAATATGTATTACATGGCCTCCCTACCTAAAACATGTATTACCTGGCCACCCAACCTAAAACACCTGTATTACCTGGCCACCCTTCCTGAAACATGTATTACCTGACCACCCTACCTAAAATATGTATTACCTAGCCACCCAACCTAAAACATGTATTACCTGGCCACCCAACCTAAAACATGTGCCTATGCAACCTAAACACGTATTACCTATGGCCACCCTTCCTGAAACATGTATTACCCACAACCACCCCTACCTAAAATATGTATTACCTGTACACCCAACCTAAAACATATGTGTGCCTGGCCACCAACCTAAAACACATGTTACACAGCCACCCAACCTAAAACATGTAGTACTACCTGGCCACCCAACCCCTAAAACATGTATTACCTGTACCCAACCTAAAACATGTATTACCTGGCCACCCAACCTAAAACATGTATTACCTGTACCAACCTAAAACATGTATTACCTGGCCACAACCCCACAAAACATATTACCTGTACTTCAAACATGTATTACCTGGCCACCCAACCTAAACATGTATTACCTGGCACAACCCTAAAACATATTACCTGGCCGCAACCTAAAAACATGTATTACCTAGCCACCCAACCTTAAACATGTATTACCTGTACCCAACCTAAAACATATGTATTACCTGTACAACCTAAAAACATGTATTACCTGGCCACCCAACCTAAAACATGTATTACCTGGCCACCCAACCTAAAACATGTATTACCTGGCCACCCAACCTTAAACATGTATTACCTGGCCACCCAACCTAAAACATGTATTACCTGGCCACCCAACCTAAAACATGTATTACCTGGCCACTACTTAAACATCGTTGGTGTATCATTTCATGACTAGAGACGTTCATTTGTCTATGTCCTCAGCGCCCTGCTCGACTCCTTTCATGTTATAAGATTATAAAATTGAGGGTCATCATCTCTGGCGATCTGATTGGTTATTGATAATGGAAAATGGTCTTGAGTTAACCTCAGGGTTAAGGTCAAACACAGAGTTATTGGCCAGCTAAGCGACCCTAAAGGTTGTTCCCAGACACTTGATGTGTAAGAAGCACATTGGGTCGCAGCTCTGGGTCTTGGGACTCACTCACACTCATGACGGCTGATTCTTTACGTACACTAAAGATTATTAATTCAATACTTATGGCTAAGATTCCATCCTCCATATTAAGCACCAAAAAGGAGGTCCACTAAACATGACTGTCCGATAGACTAAACTTTCAGTACACGAGGAGGCAGCGTGTCCGATACTACACTCGACCGCCTTCACTTCCCCAACAGTAAGGATAAAATGGGAGAGCCCCGGGATCGAACCAATGACCCTTATGCTTCTATTATCAACTTGTTATGGTGTGTCAAGTACAAGATTCGGGAGCACAAAATTGGCCTGACATTTTGGGTATAATTTAGCATCATCTACCTGAGGGTTACGTAGGTAAAGGGGATTTTAACATCTATTTACTGATTTTTCTGTATTATAGTATCTGTTTCATGTTATTCTGGCGTAATTTTTATTGAAAAGTAGCGTCAGCCAACTAAAACCTATACACATACAAAAGCCCACACAGTATGATAGTTGTCAGATATTGCAAATTATCGAGGGTATTCAGGCCACAAGTGCACGTGTTCTCTCATATTTATACATCCTGCTGGGGGCCTCGTGACGATATCTCTGTTTCTCTTTATTTTTACAACACATTATCCGAGTTTCACATTTTTTTCAATTATTGATATTAATCTGTGAAACATTACAATGCATAGATTTCTTAGAACTGTGTGAAGTACAGTCTTCATTATCTCTTACTCTCATTGTTAGTTCGGGCTTTTACTCTCAATTAAAATACCCATTATTTTTTTTTTTATGGGGCACAGTGTATGAAAATTCTGCCATTATCCCCTCAACTCCTCCGCGACTCAATCACTCACGTGTCTCACGGGAGAGTCTGAGGGGCGAGAACATTATACCTTTATACACCATTGAAGGCCTTGCGTGTCATAGGTGTGTATGTACCAGCACGGACCCCCCCCCCCCCTGCACTTCCACTCCATTCCCCTCCCCCCTTGCCATCCGTAATGTGTTGCGCGTTAACAGTTCTTCACTTTATTTCCTTACTTCCTTAATGTCTCTGCAACTACCTCCCTTATAGTGGTAATCAAGGTAGTAGGAATCAGCTCACAATTTCAGAATTTAAAGAGGTTGGCAGTTCTGTTGAAAGTCGCCTTCTGGTATGGAGAGTGACCTTACGTTGTGTACTTCACGGCCTGAGCTGATGAAGCAACGTTTATACAGTCACGGAAGCAAGTCCTGTCAGTCCTCCGTCCCATCCATGAACCATGAGACTCATGAACCTGTGAATCCGAGACATCACATTATCCAGTGCGCCATCTATGGGCCTAACAATGTGTGATGTCACGGATTCACGAGTCTCAAGGTTCATGGATGGGACGGATGAGTGACAGGACTTTTTTCCGTGACTGTACGTCATAACACAACCGCTGCAGAACCTTCACCTCATCGTAAAACAAACTCTTTGATCTTGATTTATGACCTGAACTTTGAGCAACTTACATGTTTGAGTAAGACAAATCTCCCTGGATCAGTTCCTAAACTCTTTCACTTGACACCCCACATTTTTTTTAAATAAATTAAATAAACTTTTGATAAGTTTTATGCCTTATACTCGTATTTATATTACTTACAAGATCAACTAATTCGTGATTATTTTATTGAAAATATCCTCATAGAATATAGAATGTCAATATTTCGTATATATTTTTCACATGGTTCCCCCCCCCATACCAAACTCACGCCCCCCCAGTTTGGGATTCACTGATGGATCATCACCCACAGCCCCTGTCGTGTTTTATGTAAATAATGACCATCTTGTTGGACACCGCCCTCCCTACCCCATTCCGTTTCCAGGTGTCGTTCGAAATGCGAGGTGTACAGTACATTGAAACGCACAGACACTTGTGTTAAGATATTTTGAACACAGTAGGAGACAATTATACAGAATTAAGTGAAAACAGAGAGAGAGAGAGAGAGAGAGAGAGAGAGAGAGAGAGAGAGAGAGAGAGAGATCACTGTAACGCACCTGGAGGACGGCCGCAAGCTCTGCACTCCGCTTAAGGGCCTCACTCGTGTACCTAGACACTCGTGCAGCTGAAGGTTAGTGTCTTCACATCTACCCTACATAACCCAGCCATTATTGTACGTGAGGGGCTACAAGTCTTTAATATTCCCATAAACACTTTTTGTTTAATGGCACACATTACCATAACATGCATATTATTTATGGCACTGATTGTGAGGTGATTAATAATGCTGTGTTTTGTGACTATTTGTACACAAGGCACTCCAGTTTATTTTACCTGTTTAAACATCCTAACATAATCTAACTTAAACTAACCAAACCTAAACTAACCAAACCTTAACTAACCAAACCTAAACTAACCAAACCTAAACTAACCAAACCTTAACCTATAGGCTTTACTTCTAACCAAACCTAAACTAACCAAACCTAAACTAACCAAACCTAAACTAACCAAACCTAAACTAACCAAACCTAAACCAACAGGCCTAAACCTTAACCAAACCTTAACTAGCAAACCTTAACTAACCAGAAGCCTAAACTAGCAAGCCTAAACTAACCAAGCCTAAACTAACCAAACCTACCCTTGGGTAGCGCAACATCTAAAGCGTCAGTAATACAAAAAGAACCGTTTCCTAAATTGTGGGGGTTGTTGGATGGAGGGACCCCCCCCTCCACACCACCTCTGTTAGGTCAACGAAGTGAAATTATTTCTTTGTTGTGTCTGATGGTGACGAGGGGGAGGTTAGGTAAGTCGTGTGGTGGTGGTAGTGTAGTGAAGATGTCTATTGGTGGGATTATTGTGGTAGTGTAGATGGTGGTGAAGGTATAGGTTGTCGTGGTAGCCAAACTTGTTTAGGTAGGTAGGTAAGTAGTTGTTTTGTAAGATGTCAGATTTAAAGAAGTTTCTAAACGTGTTGCTGTTTTAGTTTAAGGTGACACCATTATAAGTGGTAAAACTGGCACTGGGTAGCGGCAGTGACAAGTGGGGTGGGAGAGGCCGGGACCAACACTGACAGACACAGTACACACAGCAGCCCCGTGACTCCTGCCGCTTGTTCTCCTCTGACAAATGTTATTGTCACCGAGCTTTATTTCTACCCTTTGTTACACCCTGGAACAGGTTGGTTCTGTTCATCCAGAAGTACTGTATAATGTACATGTGTTAAACCAGCTCTTTCGTTTTTCTGAGCGTGTGTACTGGTTGCCCTGTCAAGCTATATATATATATATATATATATATATATATATATATATATATATATATATATATATATATATATATATATATATATATATATATATATATATATATATATATATATATATATATATATATATATATATATATATATATATATATATATATATATATATATATATATATATATATATATATATACACACACACACACAATCAACACCTCAACCCTCCAGGATTCGAACCCACGGTCCACCTAGCCCATGACTGCATGACCGAGGAGCCTTATTTCCTTAATAGAAATATATATAGTATATATATATATATATATATATATATATATATATATATATATATATATATATATATATATATATATATATATATATACTGTATATATATATATATATATATATATATATATATATATATATATATATATATATATATATATATATATATATTACTACGGTATAATTATTACTCGTAAGATGTATGCACCTTGATGTGCACGAGAGAGTCAAGTCACTGATTTAGAGGCCAGAATGATTACATTTGCCCCCACGCGATATCGCGGAACCTCGCACGAGCAGACATGTCAGTGATGTCGCCAATGAAAGTGACAGGTAATCACAGTTAACTCCTGCACGTGAACGTAATTGGGTTTATGCAACTGAACCGTGGGTGGTTATATACTATGTGAAGGTGAATTAGGTGGTTGGTAGGTCACTGCTCGCTACTTATGAGCGAACCGGGATGTTAGCGGCACAACTAGGACAGCGTTTAGCTATTCAAATTCATAGTCAAGTAAAATTGGTGATAATAACACAGTGTTTCATATAGTCAACAAATTCTGGTGCGGGTGATGCTTCACCCGTGATTTTTTTTCTTCTTTTTTTGGTAAAATATGAAAAAAATATGGTTTAGAACTGATATATAATTATATGCCTATAAAGTATTCATAATAGTGGAAAAATTTGTTGTCAAAAGAGTACAAGAAACAACCTTAATAAATTACCCATGAGGTAAAGAAACATGAAATATTGCTCAAGAGTTAAAGAAACTTAAAAAATTCCCCACAATACAAGAAACTGCAAAAAATATCCCTGAGATGGATAAACCTTAAGAAAACATTGCCCTTAATTTTAAACAAAGAAATATGAAAATTGCCCATGATTGTGACTTTCCTCCGCCAGAAACTGTTGAGGATGAAGGCGGAAATGATTGCTGTGATATGCACGCTTAAAATAATTAAATAAATAAATAAATCAACGTTTTTCGTGAACTTGGTAAAACAAATCTTTGAAGACGATGTATTAACCCCTTTTGATGCCAAATTCATTGACCATTTGAGAACAAAATACTTTATTAACATTTTGCGGACTATATGTCAACCATCTAAGGTCAATGTGTTAATCATTTGAGGACGAAGGGTTAACCCTTTGAGGACGATGGGTTAACCCTTTGAGAATAATGAGTTAATCCTTTGGGGATGATGGGTTAACCCCTTGAGGAGAGTGGTGGTCAACGTCATGCGGATCAGATAACCCCGAGGGAACTTTTGGTCAATGAAGGCCAATATTTTGTCGGTCAAGTGCGTCCAGATTTGATAAGGTAGCGATGCGTTCAAAATGGTGAGGTTGTTTGGTAAGAATTCTCGTAAGTGGCGCCGAATTCACGAAGGTTCCTGGGATTATATTATTTTTTCTCGTGAGTGGAGGTGCTTACGAAGACTGGGTTAACTTCAGCTGAAATAACAAAATATATACCCTCAGAAATACTCCTTTAGACTGTACCTTAACTGGATACGAATTTAAAACCAGTCAAGACATTTCTTTAACTGGATACGTTCATTATAGCACCAGTTAAGAGACTCTACCTGACTGGATACGTTCATTATAGCACCAGTTAAGAGACTTTACCTGACTGGATATGTTCATTGCAGCACCAGTTAAGAGACTCTACCTGACTTGATATGTTCATTATAGCACCAGTTAAGATACTCTACCTGACTGGATATGTTCATTGCAGCACCAGTTAAGAGAGACTACCTTAACTGGATATGTTCATTATAGCACCAGTTAAGAGAGACTAACTTAACTGTATATGTTCATTATAGCACCAGTTAAGAGAGACTACCTTAACTGGATATGTTCATTATAGCACCAGTTAAGAGAGACTACCTTAACTGGATGTAATAAATATAGCACCAGTTAAGAGAGACTACCTTAACTGGATATGTTCATTATAGCACCAGTTAAGAGAGACTACCTTAACTGGATATGTTCATTATAGCACCAGTTAAGAGAGACTACCTTAACTGGATATGTTCATTATAGCACCAGTTAAGAGAGACTACCTTAACTGGATATGTTCATTATAGCACCAGTTAAGAGAGACTACCTTAACTGGATATGTTCATTATAGCACCAGTTAAGAGAGACTACCTTAACTGGATATGTTCATTATAGCACCAGTTAAGAGAGACTACCTTAACTGGATATGTTCATTATAGCACCAGTTAAGAGAGACTACCTTAACTGGATATGTTCATTATAGCACCAGTTAAGAGAGACTACCTTAACTGGATATGTTCATTATAGCACCAGTTAAGAGAGACTACCTTAACTGGATATGTTCATTATAGCACCAGTTAAGAGAGACTACCTTAACTGGATATGTTCATTATAGCACCAGTTAAGAGAGACTACCTTAACTGGATATGTTCATTATAGCACCAGTTAAGAGAGACTACCTTAACTGGATATGTTCATTATAGCACCAGTTAAGAGAGACTACCTTAACTGGATATGTTCATTATAGCACCAGTTAAGAGAGACTACCTTAACTGGATATGTTCATTATAGCACCAGTTAAGAGAGACTACCTTAACTGGATATGTTCATTATAGCACCAGTTAAGAGAGACTACCTTAACTGGATATGTTCATTATAGCACCAGTTAAGAGAGACTACCTTAACTGGATATGTTCATTATAGCACCAGTTAAGAGAGACTACCTTAACTGGATATGTTCGTTATAGCACCAGTTAAGAGAGACTACCTTAACTGGATATGTTCATTATAGCACCAGTTAAGAGAGACTACCTTAACTGGATATGTTCATTATAGCACCAGTTAAGAGAGACACCTTAACTGGATATGTTCATTATAGCACCAGTTAAGTGACAAAATAAGGTAGAGAATTTTTTCCCAATTGATTTTCCACTTCTATTTCAAGTGGATGAATGATATTATAAACGTGTATAGAAAGTTATACCTGAGTATTTAGTACACTTATAAATGCGTTCATTAATAGTTATACCTGGTTATCATTGGTACAGTTTTATGGGTGAATTGGTTTATACGGTTATACACGTGTATACACTTAATTATCGCAGCTATACATGTTAATTAATCGAATTTTACAAGATTAATTAATACAGTTATACATATCTATAATTAATTAGGTGTACATGATTATATAATTAATACAGTTATACATAGTTGTTAAGCTAATTATTAGTTATTATTAGTTAAACAGTATTATTTAGTTAAACGTAGACACGGCGATGGTATACAGTTGTGAATTCTATAATGATATACAGTGCTGTATTCTATAATGATATATAGTACTGTAGTTCTGTTAAGTGCTAATAAAAAATCTTTATTTGCATTTTTACTCAAAAATTCTAAATGTCGGTTGAATGATACATTTATCAATTTAGCTGCCTCCCGAAAGCTGGGAATGCTGTACATATGCCGTAGCTACTTCACTCCTGAGCAGTTGCTTCAAGTTTACAGTATAAGGGATTCATTCGTCGTAACTGGAGCATTGCTCTCATACCTGGGGTGGCTCTTCTTCTATCCAACTGTTAGATAGGGTGGAATTAAAGACATTTCGTCTTATTAACTCTCCTCCTTTAGTTGATAATCTTTCTTCCCTTTCTCTTCGCCGCAATGTTGCTTCACTCTCTTTTTTACAGGTACTTTAACGGGCAATGTTCGGTGGATTTGGCATCCTGTGTACCGCCGGCAAGGCCAGGGGCTCTTAACACTCGTCTTGCCCGTGGTGCCCACCGTTTCTGTGGATGTCGGTCACACTAGAATAACCCGTTATAGTACATCATTCTTTCCTCACACAGCCAAAATGTAGAATGCTCTGCCTTCTTCTGTGTTTCCATACTCAAACTATCTGTCTCTTTTTAAAAAGCTGGTTTTCCGGCATCTTCGTGGTGTAGATTAATTTTGTATTTTTCTCTTCTATTTTTAATTTCTTTTTACTCTTATTTTTTCGCCGTAAAAAAGCAGCAGTTTCGTGCAATATTCTCTCTTTGTTTACATTTGGATCCGTGGCAGAACAAAATAACCAGCGTATCATGCATATGTAGTTACAGATGAGGCTGGTGTGTGCGTCTCGTGAGTGTTCGAATCTTTTTGCGTCATAAGTCACAAACAGGTTCATTTATGGATGTAAAGGAGTATCTTTTGAGTACAGTTAACACTACCTACGTGTACATGTATACCGTAGGTACATCAAAGGAACAATTCATATGGGGTAATTCTATCAGGTTTTCATTATTATGTTTCTCATTGCTGAAGGCACCTCCGTGTGTGTTGGCAGTGTGTAGATGGGGCAGGTGCTCTTCAGGGTATTATGATGACTTCCTGATAGAGAAAATACTGATAAAGCTGAAAGAGTGAAAATGTAGTGTGAGTACATACTCACCTGCAGGTGGTCTCTGGTGGGGCCGTACGTGCAGCGCCACTCGCCCGAGCCATTATGTTGTCACAATGGATGTATTAGAGCATGTGGGCGCCTAGAAGCTGAAGGTGTTGGTCATGTCGTCACACCACACACTGAGAAGCTGTTGCCTCACAGACTAGGACCCCACCACTCAGCTACAACACGGGCTGCCTCACACCCTCCATAGTGGCAGGGTGTCCGGGGTTAACGCTCATCATGTTGTCATAAACTATGGATACTGAAAACCTTGTTGATAGGCTATACATATACTAAGTGAGGTTCTGTTGAATTAAGACGAATTATGTTACAGTAATAATATCAGACGTTCAGTGTTGATCTGAAGTATGCGTGCGTGCGTGCATATGTGTGTATGTGTGCGTGTGTGTGTTTTAAAATCAGGGTCATACCAACTTTGAGCTCCGTGACTTAAACATGTAAGAAAGTTCAGTGTGTTAGGAGTTATACATCTCCCCAACACACCTGATGCTTTGTCTGTGTTTAAATTACGGATTCAGAGTTGATAAAACACTGATTTTTTTTAACCCACCATAAACTTCTTATTTACAAATGATGTAAAATGAGTATCATACTAACTTTGAAGTTCTGATGGAGCCCTTAAATTCTGAATCTGGTAGGTTAGGTTTGGTTGAATTAGATAAACAGTGCATGAAAACTGTACTCATGGCGTTAGACAAAGATGTTGGTAACCCGCCATCTTGTTACTGTCCAGGTTTATCACGCCTTCTTCTTGTCTCTGTTTTATCTTTTATATTTATATATATATATATATATATTTTTTTTTTTACACGTCGAAATCAAAGTTTTTTCAAGTATGTCGATAAGATCAGTTTTTGTGGTTGTTTGTTTGTCTTTGTTTGTTTCTTAGTCAGAGAAGTCAAAGGTGTCATCAGATGCCGAATATATAAACCGGTCGTTTTGATCCTACTTGGTTTTCCGGTTTGTGTGTGTGTGTGTGTCCTGTTCCCACTTTTTATCCAAACTTAACGAAAATTCCATAAACCGTTCGACTTAGATGAGATGATAGCTATGTTGTGCAAGGGGACATCAACAACTTTGCAGTGCCTCCTCCACTGCCTGAAGAAGGGCGTCCATTTGTGCTTTACGTTCCCGTAGGCTGACTACATCACTCCACAGGGGCACTCAATGGAGGGATCCTTCACACTGATGTCCAGCACCAGTTTAGGTTGTGGGGAACATCTTCACCCAGGAGTTGTCTGGGACCCAGGTGGAGAGGTCCACGACGGGGCCGTGGAGAAGCCCTAAGTGCTGCGGCAGGAGACCATCGCCACACCAATAGAGTGATGGGCCTAAATTTATACAGAACAAAAATTCATCTCAACTCTATTTCTCAAGGCCAGTGTGTGAATCTACATCAGCAGACTGTTTAATGTCATTATTACATTTGTCCATTATGGTACATCATAAATACAAAAAGAAGGTGGTGCTGGACCACTGTCCTCAATGAAGACCAAGGAACCAAAACACCAACAAAACAAGAAGAATGAGACTCAGCGAGTACAGGAGGATAAGACTGTACCTTAAGGTGACTACTGTAAGACCTCCACCAAGAAGGGAGTAGTGAGTCAGACAACAGCCGCTCTCCCCAGAAAAAATATATTAAAAACCCAGAAGAAAAGACAAGAAAATAAGAAGAAATGAAGGAAAGAAGACGAAACAGAAGAATTAAGTTAAGGAAAGAGAGAGAGAGAGAGAGAGAGAGAGAGAGAGAGAGAGAGAGAGAGAGAGGTTGTGTGTGTGTGTGTGTATTTTCTTGGGCCTAAAACACCCCATCTCATCACGGCACCACAATGGCCCGGAACCACCCATTGTAACCCTATCAGTGCCAATTTATCGTTGTACTGTGCCGCTATCAATGTCTCTCTGCCATTGTACCTGTAGTTGTGGACAATTTACATTTCTACTGCTATCATTGCCAAGATACCTACCCCCCACCCAGCCCACACCTTCACCCACACCTCCACCCTCACCCAACCCACACCTTCATTCAGCTCACATCTTCACCCCCACATCTCCACCTCCACCTATCCCACACCTCCACCCCCACCCATCCCACACCTCCACCCCCACGCAACACACATTCTCATCTAGTCCACACCTTCACCCACATCCAACACCACACCTCCTCCCACATCTAGCCCATACCTCCTCCAGCCTCCCCACCTTTCCTCCAACCAATCCACACCCCAACCGCAACCTGCTGACACCTCCACCTACAGCAACCTGCCACACCTCCACCCCCAGTCCACACCTCCACGAGAGGGACAGACCGTGGGGCGATGTATTGATCAAGTGTGGGGATTTGGGTAGGGGGTACCAGGAGGAAATGGACCAATATCCTTGAGGGGGACGTGAGCACAAAGCCTTGCTGGTGGCCACGGAACACTGTCTCTTGTGTCTCTTTTCCTCCCACTGCTTTGTGTGTGTGTGTGTGTGTGTGTGTGTGTGTGTGTGTGTGTGTGTGTGTGTGTGTGTGTGTGTAACATGGGGGTACTGTATTAACTAAAATTTTCGCTGCAGATTATTGATCTTATAAGAAAATGCACCAACTATAAAAGTTTTATATAACACAGTAACATGGGGGTACTGGAAGACTATTAACTAAAATTTTCGCTGCAGATTAAAGGATAAGAGACAGGGGGTGATCTTATAAGTTCCTACGAATCTTTTCTGATTTTCTCAATTGTGGGTCATGTAGCGCTGTGTGAAGTCGTGCGGTTCTGATGTGGAGTAACCTCAAGTGGCAGAAGGTGGCGGCGCCGTGGATGGTCTTGTCAATAGCTGACACGTATTTGAGGGTTTTCTAAGGAAGTGGTATTGGGATTTCAGTATCTAATATCTAATTACTGAAATTTTTTCTTATCATTTTATGCCTTTATTCAGACAAAAAATTTTTAATACAGTGGTTTTTGTTAAATTTCACTCGTAATTTACAATGGCAAGCAGATTTCACCAGCTGTAACCTTGTTACTCCCAAGTCGCCACCACACAGATAACTTTGTCACAGAAATTGTACTTAGGTGTTACGCTTTTAAAGACCTTTGTTGTTGAAACGCAGTAATAACATTATAACAACGGCAACAGATACTGCCAAATGTCGAGGGAATTTTACTGTAGCTGTACTTGTAAAAATAACTGTTTGTTTTGCTGGGAATTCATCTCAGTGCTTGCCTGAAAACGAACTCTTGCTAACTGCCTTTGAAAATTCACGTATTTTTGTTTACTGAATTATTTTAATTGTATACCAATATTACTTTTTGATTACTAACCCTACCGTGTTGTTCCGTCATATATCTCAGTCTGGTGAAAATATTTGTGTTTTGTCATTACTGTACGTCCTTAGTTGATTGTGAATTGATTGGCACATCAAATAACTAATGTATTCGGCGTCACATCAGCAGTATAGGCACACGGCTTGTTATTTTGGTCAGTGACTAGAAGTTACTCTGTTTTACTCATTCCCCTTAATTAATTTTGTGAAGTGTATGTCGTTTGTGTGTAACTATATTTTTTATATTATAGACCTAAGTAATTTTTCAGCACACCATAAGATTTGCTCCACTGAACATGTCGCATGGGCACCTGAGTGATTAGCGTGTCAGCCAGCCATTCTCAAGTCATGTGTGACGGTTGTGGGCCTCGTGGCCAGACGGCAGTAAAAAAATCTCGACCCTTGTGATCCAAAGGTAGACTGACAGGGTACTGTGTAGGCTACGTGCTCTAGCCCCCACCCCCTCCACCCCTTTTCGGTACTAGCAAAATTAATTATAAATATGTCTCAAGGCAGAAAAGTGTATATAATATGAAATCTGAATATTTAATAATAATCGATGAATACTATCGCTGAACAATGTAATTCACGTCACAATTACACTCACACGACCAACTCTCGATCAGTCGCCATCATCTGACTCAAATGTAAGAATGAAGTGGACCTTGGCAAGGGTTGGTAGACTGGGGTGTAATGTACTTACGTAGAGTAAAACTACAGCTGGTTCACAGATATTAAACCTTATAGAAGATAGATACATCTATGACGCCAGACCCACGTGGATGACATCTCATAATCCTCGAGTCATTTTTGTTAACACTCCATAAAATACTATCAATTGTTGACATTTACTTAGTCGCTGAGTCATCTTTGTTTATATTCCTTGAATATCCGCGTCACTTTTTATGACATTTAAAAATGCTGAATCATCTTTTATATTTTATAAATCACCAAATCATTTCTGTTGACTACATAAATTGTTGAGTCACCTTTGTTTACATTCAGTAAATAACTGAGTCATCTTTGTTGATACTCTAATTTCTGAGTCTTCTTTTTTTCAATAGACCGCTTAGTCGTACTTGTTTACATTCCATCATTTGCTGAGACAGCTTCGTTGACATCTCATAATTGCCGGGTCATCTGTGTTTGCATTTCACATTTGTTCAGTCATCATTGTTAACATCTCTTAATTGCCGAGTCATTTTTGTTTACATTCCATTAATTGCTGAGATACCTCTATTGACGTCCCACGATCGCTGAGTCGTCTTTGGTTATAGTGCAGAAATTTAAGTCATCCTTATAGTCTATTAATTGCTGAGACATCTTGTTGATATTTTATGACTTACTGAATCATCTTTGTCGTTATAACATAGATGGATGTAGTGTAGGAGGCTCCACTGTAAGCATCCTCCTCCGCCAATACTCCATAGAAATTTTTGATTTAACCATTGTTAACAAAAAGCAGACAGAACGATGCGCCAGATGCTGCTCCTCACTAACTACCTCCAGGCTTCGAGTCCAGGAGTACTTCTCCTGTACCTCTAGAAGTGTGGATCATCGACTTCTGCCGCCTTATTCACCCACTTTATTTTTTGCCTTTCAATTTGTATTCTTCCTAGGAATCTCCATTTCTTATATCAGGTATCCTCCATTCTCTGCACATGATTCCTCTCATGTGCGCGAGGATATGTAATGCTCTTATCTCGTCTCTAAAGTTTACGGTAACATTTAACAACTGTTGTGTGACCATAATATTTGGTGTTATCTCAGGTCTTTCTTACAGTATTATTTGACTTTACTTGTTATTGCAGACACTACTTGTGGACAGAAGTAAAGAGTTTTAAGTGATCCTCTTCAAGGAGTGCCATCTATCAGTTGCACCTTGTAGGTCTTACGTTGTTGTTGTCAGTTTTCCAACTTCGTCTTTGGATTCTGTAACCAAGCTGAGTAATTCCAGGCATCGGCGGGGGAGAATATTGTTATTACCGACTTGTTGTAGCTTCATAAGGCAAATTATAATGTATGAAAGTTACGTCTTATCTTGGTGTTATTAACGATGTGTTATTTATCCCGCAGGGTGATGGCTGTGGCCGAGGAGGACGCCGGCGTCACTCTCGTCTCCTTTAGTAACAACACAGCAGCCCGCCGCGTCCTCAACACAGCAGCCAAGCCACCCGGCCATCGGAACCGCCCGCATACTGGCCGGCGCTCATTGTCGCGACTTCTGGGCAGATGTGCTGTGAACCAGGAGGAAGATGAGCAGCAAGTGGCACAGCGGCAGCAGAGACAGCAACGTCATTCTGTGGAGGAGGTAAATCACCCACAGCTGTCAGGTATCCCTGCGGACCTGCCTGACTCACCTCAACACGACACTGACAAAATAAAGCTAGTGGGGTTCAAACGATCACACTCCTTCTGCTTACAGCCTAAGAAAAGTAATAAAAACTACGGTTGCCGCAGTAGTAGCAGCACCAGAGCTGAACGAGAGGGCAGTCGCCAGTGTTCATATGAGTGCCAGACGCTGAAGACATCACGTGAAGTGAAGATGGAGCGGGAGCGGGTGAGGCGGGCCCGCGGCGAGACGCTGTGGGCCGACAAGGACGACGTATTTTCCTCGTTCATGCGTCAAAACCAGGAGCGATTCAACACGCTTCTGGAGGAGCGTGGCTTTACTCACATCCCACCTCCCGCCGGCTTCGGCGCCCCAACTCGGCCCTCGTCTCTGCTGACGGCCCTAGCATGTGGACCAACCAGCCTCGACGATGGGGAGCTCTCGGGTGCAGCGGGCAGACGGGCAACCTATACCATACGTCGTTCAGCCACGGCCGGCTTCCAGACCACTAATGATGGCAATAAAGAAAACGAGAGTGAAGAATCTAGTGGCCCTGCTGACGCAGAATATTCTCCCCCAGAATCCACCGTGAAGGAGGAGGAGGATGATGACGAAGAGGAGGAGCCCTGGTGTGACCTGCCTTCCTCCCCACTGAGTCCTCCCTCGCCCTTCCACCATCCATTTTTCCGCCACCAGCTTGGTCTGCCCACACCGGTAGCTGACCCATGGGCGCGGTTCTCCGGGTTTGGTATGCCTCGCCTGCCACAGGTGCTGCTAGCTCACGCCCAGGCACAGCAGGAGGCAGCTGCCAAGCGAAATGAAGAGTGGAATAAAGGGGGAGGGAGACCTCGAGAACAGAAACCAACAGAAGATCATGTAGAGAGGAGACGGCACAGCACCAATGATAACCGAGGTGCCTCGCTTGGTGGTGGCCAGTACTGCGTGTCCTCTAGACACAGTGTCGTCAGATACTGCACAGACGCCAGTGCTTACAAGTAAGTTCTTTCAAAAGTTGGTGTATTTTGGCAAAGAACGATCGAGCAACTACAGACCCCTCAACAAGATCATTTCAAGACAGCTTCATGACAGGTTGCATGTAACAGTGGCCTATTTCTTGTACAAAGTAAGATGGATAACTTATTTTGAGGTTTTTGCTCGATTGGTTTGCCAATAAAATATGGAAGACTTTCACTTTGAGTTTCAGGAGCATCACATGCCTGTCTCACGCCATATTGCTCGCCACTCATGCAAATTTGAGAGCATTTATCCTTTTAGCTTGGCTTATGGCGACATTGATTGTATGGTTGGTGCTGGAAACTTGTATACTGCACACTGTACAGGTATATGACTGGCCTTCTCAAGATAGATAGACAGGTAGACAGACAGGAAGAAGAATAAACAGACTTTTGTGTGTACCATGTGAAGGATAGCTTCTCCATAATAATATGGGACTGGTTGTTGTTACAATGTTATTACTGCGCTTCAACAACTAAGGTCTTTAAGCCTGTAACAAGTTTATAAATACACTATTCCATCAACAATATAAAATTATGAGATAGAACTCTGTGAAATGGGACTGGTTCAGAGCACCGTGAGTGAACGCTACGATAATACTGTACACTATAAGTTCTCAGTTGTTGTCTCCAAGTAGCTTTATATTCCAGAATGTATTGTTACCTAAGTGGTCGATGTCGTTCCAGGTTTTGTGAGCAGTGTTTGCCCACTAATTTAGGAACGGTTGGTACAATTATCCACAGGTATTGGTATACACCATTATGTGGATCAAATTATATGGTAACACTTTCGTGCAGAGAAACGCTAGAATTTCAAAATGATCAGTAATATAAGTTTTATTCCTGCATATATTTTCAAGCAGACATACCAACATATGACGATGCACTGCAGAACATATCAAAGCTTATCATCCAACGTTTCAAACTGTCAAGGCTTAAGAAGTAATGATTACTTTCTTGAAGGACTCTACAGGGTGTCCCACAAGTCGCATACCATAGGAAAATTAATGCTCTTTTTTAAGTTATGGGAATAATAATACATCAACAAAAGTATCTTAAAAAATAACGCTTGAAGGGTTTGTTTCAGGCTGTGCAGATTATGCGAAACATTTACTCGTCCAGGGCAAGTGACTTGAAATTTATTTGCCCGGATATTTTTTTTTAACTTTTCCTGACAAATATCTTGAGGAAATTTGCTTGCCTGGATTTTTTTTAATTGCAAAGCTGAAATAAAAAGTTAAATCATTTAAATATTAGGTTGTCTGCCGGACAAGGGCCGAGCAAATGTGCAATGAAAGACAAAAGCCGTGTCGTGAAATTTGGTGAAAACATATGCCGAAGGGCGAAACTTTTGCTGCGCCCCTAGAGGCTACTCACCGATCAGTTACAAGATAATATAATCAACAACACCCATTTGCCTGGGTGTTGTTAATAATAATATGACTAGGAGCGAACTACGACACCTTGTATTTCCTTCTGAGGATTCTGGGTCCTATTTACCCAAATCATGAGAGTCAAGACTTACAATACAAAGAATAACCAGAGTGAAGTCATCGTAAACACCTACCAAGTTTCTTATGCAAATTTGGAATTATTATCAAAAGTGCAAATGAACCGTAATTGTTGACGGACAGAGAGGAAAGAGATCAGTAAATTGTCTTTATCTTCACTGACGGTGTAGTGTCTCGCGTCTCCTTCAGGGCCTTACCATAGTAGATTCTTTTCCGATGTTTTTATGCAATATGGGGGAGGAAAATATGTTGTCTTTAAACCAAGTGAACGTGAGTGTAGAGCGGCCAGCCAGCCACTCATCCGGCCAGGGATATCACACCACCACCGTCACCAGCATCACCATCAGCCATTACCAGCATCATACCACCACAGTCACCAACATCACACCACCGCTGCCATTAGCATTACACCAACAACGTCATCTCCACAGACACCATCTCCCGGCCTCACAACTCCTCACCATCTCCCACCCTCACCACTCCTCACCCTCACCACTCCTCACCCTCACCACTCCTCACCCTCACCACTCCTCACCGTCACCCTCACCACTCCTCACCCTCACCACTCCTCACCACCGCAGACAGGTAGCGGCACTGGTCAGCGGGCCCATCTCACTCAACCAGTGTTTGTCCAAGTAATTTAACTTACCGACTGTTTTTTTAATGTTTCCGCTGGTGCAGACTAATAAGAATTAGATTGCTTGGTGTAACACGTTAATTGCTTGCACTTGCCTGTGTTGCATGATCAGTTACTTTCTGTGGTTGGTAGTTAATATGTGTGCTTTTATAAATAAAGAAGAGGAAGTAACGACTTCTCATGATTAATGGTGGAAATGTAACACACTGTTTTACTGTATGTATATATATATATATATATATATATATATATATATATATATATATATATATATATATATATATATATATATATATATATATATATATATATATATATATATATATATATATATATATATATATATATATATATATATATATATATATATATATATATATATATATATATATATATATATATATATATATATGGAATAGCGATATTTTTTATTGCAAAAGATGTGTATCGAGGGACGATTATGTAGATTGTAGGGAGTCAGAATATAAAATGTAGATGGAGAGTGTAATTACTAACCTAACCTGTATACTGTATAGTTGGTTAGGTTATGATGATAAGCAACGTCTTAAATGTAACCTAGCAAAATTTATCGTATACAAACAAAAACGTAATTAAGTTATAACAGTAAGAACATAAAGTTATCCCAACATAGCAAAAATGTCTGTTGTGATATAAGGCTTAATCTGACGACCACCCTTCTGAAGCGTGGCTATATTTACAGTATCATTATGGCACTTAACAGAGATGAGGGTCAGGTTGAGCCTTTAAACGCAACAGACGTATTTGTTATATTGGGAAAACTTTATGTTCATTGCTGTAACTCAATGGAAATACTTCACCTGTGGTAATACTGACTAATTTTCATTTAAGACTTTGATATTATCATGAGAGAACCAAACTACAGTATGCTTAACTTAGGCCAGGTGAGTAATGACGCGGTAAGTGAGCGTGATGTAACGGCGGTTCTCTCCCGTTGGACAACAGAAACTCAGATGTACAGTAGCTACTAAAACAACTATCTATGCAGGTGGAGGTCGATATGCTCCGAAATTTTACGTGTGACTAGTGACAGCCCTCATGTACCAATATTTATCGTCCATGGTCTCATATTGTTTCCCACAAAGTATGCACAGATAGCTCTTTTTGCTACTGTGCAACAGCCAACTTTTTTCTTGCGGTAACGGCGTATACACCTGTGACAAGTACACAAAAACACACAAATATTCCCCAAACATATCAACACTACTTGTTATGTATACGGAAATAACATTCGTGGCGTAGCAGAGATAGAATTAATTCATGAAGAAACGTGCGGTCGACAAGATTACGACTTAACAGTGGCAATATAATCACAAAAAATATTTCACGCACTCCTGTTCAAGCTTGACGAGCCTATCGAGTGTCTATAGTCAGTGAAACAATATCTGTACTCACGTATGATCTTTTATGCCCCTACGTAGATCCCACCTGTACATCGATCCCCAACCTTTTTTTCGGTTTGAAGTTACTCCCGCCTTACCCCCAGCGCGGTGCCCTGCACGCGGGCCATGGGAGGTTGTTGTCGATTCTGAATTTTATCACCATTTAATGCGCTCTAAAGGAGAGTCGCGGGCATTTGACTACGTGAGGAACTGGCCCCAGTCCTTGCAACCAATCCCATGACGAACTAACATATGGCACCTGTTAGCTGCTATCACCCTGGTGAGCGCGGCGTGAGTGAGCCGTACTGGCAGCTTATACGGCGGTAACAATGATAATGATGGTAATCTACATGGTCGTCCTCTTATACAGACTAGTCTGAATTTTCGAAAAAAGAACTTAAGAGCTATTTCAATATTATGCCTACTTATATATACAGTATATATATATATATATATATATATATATATATATATATATATATATATATATATATATATATATATATATATATATATATATATATATATATATATATATTTTATGTTCCCTTTACTTGTATTTTGAAAAAGTAAAGATTTAATCAATAAATACTGTAAAACGTAGCAAATGCATTTAAAAATCGCAAGTGATTTTCATGAGTCTCAGTACTCCTATAGAATGTGCCGGAGGAGACCTCCACGCCTGAACTTTCTTTGCTAGAAGGAATTCCCTTAATTTCTCTACCAGGTCCATAGAAGATCTCCCTCCACGTAATGCTTCACTCACCATTATATTCTCGTCGACATGGCCTTGACACTGTTTGTTTACCTTGGCAGCGGATGTTTGGGGGTGCTGTGCTACGGCAGGTCCATGAGTACTCCGAACACCAGGTGGGTCTCCACACGGGCTCTTGAGGCGGGGGGGGGGGCTCTGTTATGGTGGGTCTCGAGGAGGGTGGGCTTCTGGTGGGTCACCATTAGTGTAGTGTCAGCGTCACTTGTCATCGATTATTGTCCAACAAGTGATTGAGACGCGGATGGATACGAAGGCCTGACGCTTACCTCCAGATTCAAATAAAGGAAACTTTTTTTCAGTGAATTTATATTAACTTAATTATAATTAGCCTATAGAACTGGTTATTCCCACGTATAGAATAAGAGCTCAGAGGAAGAATTTTAAATTTCCCCGAGTAGAAATACTTTTTAGTAGATTAAGATCATCAACAATATATAAAATAACAGGAAAACATCTATTACAGTGGTTCTTAACCTTTTTACTACCACGCCCCCTCTAGGAATTGGTCCTTCCCTCCACGCCCCCCTTGCATCTATGAATAAAATTCCCTCCCAGATTTTAAAGAAATATGAAAAATATTGTGTTTTTAGTCTTTTTATTGAGTATAAATTAGTGAGATACTTGACACTGCTTCTTAGCTACTAGATCTTGAATGCGTGGTTGAATGCCAGAGAGTGCACAACGTAAATCCCCGTCAACGTTCATCCTGTTTCTGTACTTGGTCTTGACAGCAACGAGCGTGGAAAATGTAGCTTCACAAAGATACGTGGATCCGAAAATAGTTAGAATCTGAAGAGCCTGATGTGAGATCAGAGGGTAAACAGGTAGGTACTTGACCCAGAAAGTCTCAAGATCCAATTCTTTGAAGTCTTCCTTAGCTGTGGAGTTGAACTTCAACTCAAGAAACTCCTCTTGCACCTCATCCGAAACATCAGCTACTTCACATTGAAATGGGTTCCTGATGAATTTCCAGGCTTCACGCTTCTCATCTATCTCTGGGAAGTATCTGATGAATTCTGTTTTCAAGTCAGTTAGATGAGTGATTATTTGTTTCTTTAACTCAGATTCAAGGTTACCGTGAATGAAAGCAGAATACAAGTTACTAAAACTGGCTGTATTTCCCTGCTGAATTCGACACTTCCAGAGGTCGAGTTTGGCCATGAAGGTTCGAATGGTGTCGTGGTGCATGATGATGTTGATGTTTTTCCCTTGTAGTTTAAGGTTGAGAGCATTTAACGCTTCGAAGATGTCCACCAGGTAAGCTAGAGATACCTGAAAGCCTTCAGACTGGAACTTGTCATGGAGATCTGCCTTCTGCTTCGAATCAAGAAATATTGCTACTTCTTCTCGTAGTTCATAAAGCCGTCCAAGCATGTTCCCCTTTGATAGCCATCGTATGTTCGTGTGAAAAAGCAAGGTTTCATGTTCAGATTCCATGTCCTAACACAGCAGTTTGAAGAGACGACTGTTTAAGGCTTCAGCTTTGATAAAGTTGACTACCTTGATCGCCACGTTCAGGACATCCCTCATTTCAGCAGGTAAAGTTCTGGATACTAAGGATTAACGATGAAGTATACAGTGTGTACCTACAACAGACGGATTTTTTCTTTCACCATTGTAATGAATCCAGACTGCAGACCAAGCATGGCTGGAGCTCCATCAGTGCACACCCCTACCAGCGAGTCCCACGAAAGTTGGTTTTCCTGAAAGAAGTTTGATACATCATGAAAAATAGCTGCTGCTGTTGTACAACTTTCCATGAGGTGATAGAACAGCATTTCCTCTTTTACACTGTTGCCTGACACGAAACGAGCATACATCAGTCGCTGAAAACACTGAGCGATGTCAGTCGTTTCGTCACACTGGATGGCAAAAACAAGAGAATCTCTTACTTGGTCGAGAAATTGATCTTTGATGTCGTGAGACAAATCATCGATCCTTCAAAACTTGCGAATAACAAACAGAGCAACACATGCGTGTTCACAATTCACCAATAAACTTATGGCTGCTTACTATTTTTAGGTAAATATAACTGCTGGGATAAAACATACCTCAACAGCCTTAACTGAATAAATGTGAGAGAAGAGGAATTATTGCCACGGACGTGTGCAGAAGACTGGGAGAGAACGGGGCTCACCAGTCACCAACGAGCAGTATACAGGTCCAGGACGAGCTAACCCCCCCCCCCTTCCCCATGGGTTTCGAGGGATAGGGAGGGGGGTCAATAAGTACAGAAAATAGTAAGCCCTAAGTCAAAAAAAGTAGCCTCTAGAAAACTAAAGTTATAAGGCGATACTTTTGTATTTTTTCATAAACTTCTCAATATTAGCCCACGCTCTTGTTAAGAGAATAAAAACTATAATTATAATTAGAGAAATTCCTACTTTTCCCCTAGGGCTTGCGCCCCCCCTGGAAATTACTGACGCCCCCCAGGTTAAGAACCACTGATCTATTATTATCCTTGACACGTGAAGAATTACCAAGTCGGCTATCTCTGTGGGAACGCGAAGAAAGGATCAGACTTCAGATGAATGGTTACAAGGTTATTGGATATTATGTAACATCTCTCGTGGTCATTCAGTCTAACTTTCTGTCGTTAGTGTAAACAGAAGAATAGTACCATTTGTGAGTGTAAATACGTACAGTAGCGGGTGTGAATTAACGAGAAAATAAAGATCTGTAGTATTGTTGTCAGAAGTAGTTCCCAGTATTTGTGTCACTGTCACCACATTGTGTCAGTGTTTGTATCACCACAGTGCCATTGCTTACTCACATATTTTATCAGTGTTTATCCTTTCCACGAACAATTTCATTTTGTAATCTTCACAAGCGCACTTAATTATCTCCCCTGCATAATCACTATCTCCCGCTACCCAGCTATTAATATGGGATCACCTGAATAATAGACCGTGAGATTATTTCACCATAAGATTAACCACCCTACCGCTAACCTACCTCACCCGACCCCCAAGATAGCGTAAGAGTGCTTAATCATCAGGTGAAATAAGTTGGGGTGGCTAATCTTCAGGTGATTCCTTCTATGTTTACATCTTCTACGCCCCCCCCCCCCCTCAGTCACCTCCCTCACTCAACAACACACAGGGTGTGAGACAGTAGATGATTGATAATTCGGTGTAATTTTTGTGTATGATTCTTTTTCAACTTCCCTATACCTGTAAGATTTTCTCCCTCTCGCTTAGTTTACTTGAGTACTCTACCTGCTTTTCTACATTCCTATTTATTCGTATATGTTTAATTTGTACAAATTATAAAAAAATATTTCGACTGCGAAAGTTATCGTTTTTGTTTGGCTTCTTTTTTTTGTTATTGCACATCCCATCCATATGCAAAATCATATTACCATTTCAAAGGGTTAAGCAATATTGTTTTGAACCTCCCAAATTTGATGACGGCAGCTTGGGACACTTGAGCGTATAAGCTCAATGATTCCTCCATCTTCTGTATGTTGTCGTTTTCTTTCATAGTGTGAGTGTAGTAAAGTGTGTGCGGAGTGTGAGGGCGGACTCGTGTGTTCACAGACAGGATATACTGTACTCTCTCTGTTACCTCACACATCATCCAGGGGGGTGCTGGGGACTCGAACTCCCCCTTTTATATTCTTGGATTTGCCCGTTTCCTGTTTCTTCTCGTTTCTTAAAGTGCTTTAAGAGTCTCGATAACCTAAGTCCTAAAAGATCTCTAACGTGGAATGTCCAAGAAGCCCGCACGAGGGAGTCCTTGTTACAAGTCTTGTGTACAAGCTAATAAGAGTAAGAACAGTTGATGTGAATATTTCTTCTGTATCGAACTTACTGGAAATGAGTACAAAATATGATGTCCATACCAATCCACATACCTATATCAATCCACATAGCTATATCAGCAATACAAAACAGTGGAGGCATAATCAGGTGGTCAGTAGTGATAGCCACCTATATAAGGGCTTCAGTTGTCAACTCTCTCTCTCTCTCTCTCTCTCTCTCTCTCTCTCTCTTAGGTGAGAGTAGGTTGTTGTTGGAAGAGTGGGCAGGAGTTGTAGTAGTTGAGCTCCTTTGACACCCACATCCCATTGAACCACCCAGTCCACACCCACACCCTCTTAAACCACTCAGCTCACACCCTCTTGAACCACCCAGTCCACTCCCGGCTCTTGAACCACTCAGCCCACACCTACACCCCCTTGAACCACTCAGCCCACACCCCCTTGAACCACTCAGCCCACACCCACACCCCCTTGAACCACTCAGCCCACACTCACACCCCCTTGAACCACCCAGCCCACATCCTCTTGAACCACATTTGCGTGAGAAGTATTCAAGCACATTGTGTATTTGGTTCTATACATGAAAACTGATATAGTTAGTGTGCGGCAAGACATACTGCCTCACACGCCTGTACTCGCTCAGTTGTGAATAAGTTACCCTTTATGAATAGAACTAAACAAATAATGTAATTGAAATACTGTGTAACATTCAGTGCCATAATATCCTGACCACGGGGGTTAATTATTATGACTCGTTGTAAACTCTACTCTGTAATCCTTTTGCGCTACCGCTCACAGGATGAGTGTGGGGTGCACAATAAACTAGCCGCTGTAAGAGGGCAAAATCTAATCACCTTGAACCACCCAGCCCACACTCACATCCCCTTGAACCACCCAGCCCACACTTACATCCCCTTGAACCACCCAGCCCACACCCACATCCCCATGAACCACCCAGCCCACGCCCACAGCGCCTTGAACCGCCCCCACACCTTGAACCCCAGCCCACACCCTTTGAACCACCCAGCCCACACCCTCTTGAACTACCCATCCCCACCCACATCCCTTGAACCACTCAGCCCATACCCTCTTGAACCACCCACCCTACACCCACATCCCCTTGAACCACCCAGCCCACACCCTCTTGAACCACTCAGCCCACATCCCCATTCCCTTGAACCACCCAGCCCACACCCACACCCTGTTGAACTACATAGTCCACGTCCGCACTCTTGAATCGCCCAACCCACACACCTCTTGAACCACCCAACCAACACCCACATACTCTTGAACCACCCAGCCCACACCTTCTTGAACCACCCAGCCCACACCCCTTTGAGCCACTCAGGCCACACCCACATCCTCTTGAACCATCCAGCCCGCAACCACACCCTCTTGAACCACCCAACCACACACCCGCATTACCATGGTGTTGCTAGGGGTTGCAGCTGGTATAGGCATAGTGTTACAATGACCATCGTGGCGGTGGAGATATATTTTCATAAACAGGAGCCCTTGGTGTATGGTTCAACTGCTTAGGTCTGAGGCCACCACACTCCTCTCACCCAGCCTTCATGTTGGTTGTTGATTTTACTTTCTGTTTTTTAGTTTTTTGTTAAGATTAATTGCCCCTAATTATTTTTATTGTCCTTAATTAAGTAAAACAGGAAGGTGCGTGTGCTAAAAGAGGCGCTCGTCCTTTTTCTGCACAGAATGTCCAGGATGTCTTGATTAATATAACCCTTTTCTTTTCTCGTTTTAATTTATCTTTCTTCTAATTTTTTCGCCCCGTTGTGGGTTGTTCGACCTGTGCCCGGGTGGGCTAATTCCCGTAAAAAAAAAAAAAATCCGAAGGTGAACCTGTTCTAAAAATTTTGCTTTGAAAAATTTCACTCAGTAAAAATACCCGCTTCAAAGGACTATTAAGCAAGATTAGTAAAAAAAATCCCAGTAATATAAACATCCTGTGAACTGGTAGCAAACGACAGGAAGAGGGCGACGGATAACGGAGGATAACGCTTGTACAACTCTCCGGATTTCTCGTCTCAGTCTTATGTTGTCTCTGGTTTGCTGGGGTGCTTCTCTGGCCTCACTAAAGAACTCTACTTTAAATCCGGCTGCAAAGGCCCGAAAACGATTTAAATATTTCTTCATCGAGAGAGTACACAAGTTGTTCGTCTTCCATAGTGAAATGTGTGTTAGTGGGGTCTGATTGAGACATCTTGTTTGAAAATGAAAAAAAAAACGCACTTGTTTCTTGTAGATTGGAATCTATGAAAGCTGTTGATTGTGCTTGTAAAATTGTTATTAGATAGATCGTTCATAATATTGATAACATCCGATCATAACAACGTGTTTGGAAAGACAATGAAAACACATACCATAATATCTTCTGTTCACTCACGGATGTTATTTGTTTTCATATCGAAGTACTGTATATAAAAATTATGTTTGAAACGACATAAATAATGGTAGCAGCGGAAGTTACATTACCAATACCATGTTTTGAGTATGTCCCGGAAGCAAGGCGGGAGTAAATACTGCTAGTGTAAGAGTAAACAATGTGGGAGCTGCTTATAGCTGTGACAGTATTAGTCACAGGGGTACCAACCTCATATGCAAAACAGTGTGTAGGGTTACCTGTATGCATAACATAATAAATGCCCGAATGATCTCTCTATAGAAGACAAAAACAGAGGTCTGGAGTGTAAAACAAAACCGGAAATAGATTCTTCGCCTGACGTCATAGTGATATGCCCTTGTTGTCATATCCTGCTGGATATGGTAATAATGGAAACGTTTGAAGTAAAGTTAATGCCATGGGTGGCAACCTTTCCGCTGACTCAGATAATACTAGTGTACTTTGTAACTCCAGATGACCCCTAGGGAAGGCCAACAAGATGGTAGACATGCATAGCGTCACGCGCATCACCACAATCCCCAAACAACAAGATACAATTGATAAGATGCTTCCACCTCACATTGTGCGTCGTGACACTGCCAGCGGAACCCACACAGAGGGTTATAAGACGGTGTTCTTTGACAACTTGCCCTCGAGAGAGACTACTTTAAGAGGAGGCGGTGATCTGGAAGCCAAACAGAAATCCGTTTATAGTGATCATAAAGATGGTCCAAGGGGAGGAGAGAACCCGCTTCCGTACAACATGGCAAGACAGAAGGAGTTGAAAACTTCTGGCGAGAAACTTAATGAAATTGTATCACACGGAACTAGTGAGAATGTTCTTATTAACGGTGCTCTGGATAACGACACTTGCATCACTAATGAGAATAATGATGAATCAAAACCTTTTGACTTACATTCTTCAGTTAAAGATGACAGATTTTCCAATAATTGTCATTATCCGGGGAAAATAAACGGCATAGACTGTGAAAGACAGAGAATTGGAAAAAGAAATAGAGAAATTGGGGGTAGTGTCAGAGAAATTAGATGCAGTGAATGGAAAATTAAAGATAGCCTCCGAAAAATCGGAAGCAGTGACTGGAAAGTCAGAGGTAGTGACTCAAAAACTAAAGGCAGTTACGAGAGACTCGGTGGTAGTGTCGGAAAAATTGAAGACAGTGGCGAGAAAATCGGAAGCTATTTTCGAAAAAGCAATAGCTGTGGCGGGAAAATTGGAAGCAGTGATGGAAAAATCAACTGTCTCGTCACAGTCAACAAGAGCAATAACGGTTCCAGTAATATCCTCCAGAAGCCCACCAGAAGCACAGAACTTCTCACTAAGGGTTATGTAGAGAAAGATGATCTTGTGGCAGCAAGCCTTTCGGGTAGGAGGAACAAATCCGTGAGCGATGAAGAAGAGGAGGTACGCAAGATCGGGAAAGGAACGGCCAGTAAGTTAGGGCGGGCATTCTCCTTTAGTCCTGCTAGTAAAAATAAACCTGCTACCCCCACCAGCACTTCCAGAGTGAATAGGCTGTTGGAGAGGTGGTTGTTGCGGAAGAGCAACCCCATCTTCCCCTCCTTCAGCCAGTTTATTAATGACTATATTTTCAAACCTTTATCTCGGAAGTCGAGTGATCCCACAACCTTAAAAACAGAGACAGATGGGGACGAGAGGGGGAAAGGGGGAGATGAGCTAAAATGCAGCGGATGTGACCTAATGGGGAATGAAGAGAAAGGAGATAAAACAAAGAGAGAATTTGATCATAGAAAAATTTTTCATAAATTTGAGAATAGTGAAGAGAAAGAAACAGTTAAAAATTACTCTGAGAAAGGACATGAGAGAGAGGAATGGGATGATGAAGTATTTATTGAGGCAGACGAATATGACTGCCAAAAGCTTACGAGGAAATATGATAAGGACAATTTACAAGATGGTGATAACGAAGAGTACTTACTTGAGAGCGGATGGGTCAAGAAGAGGGTCTCTCAGATCGAGAGACAGATTGCCACCAAGAAGCTGGAGAACACCCAGAGTACTACAAGGAAAAAAAGCAGCGACAGCATTTTGCCTCATATTACGGAAGGTGACATGGACTGGGTTATCTCAAAGGCAACGGACACTGTTCATTCACTGACGATAGTTGAAGGAGAGGAGGAGAGAGTCTTGGCTGGTAACGATAAAACTAATGATAAAAAGGATGAAATGCAAGAAGAAACGGTGGAGCTTAAAACAGCAGAAACCGAGAATTCAGGCGACGACAGCGATACTGACACAGAGGAAGACGAAGTGGGAGATATAGTGGTGTTCAGATCCAAGTCCCAAAATAGACCCACTTCATTGTACCGCTCCTCTAACCGTCCTCCCTCTCTCTACCGGTACTCCGCCTTGCGCCCGAGGACCCTCATCATCGGTTTAGGGTAGGTACCATTACAATACAGTATTGTCACCAACAATATAGGGTGAGCACCAGTATGGGCCTTAAAGGTGTATATATATATATATATATATATATATATATATATATATATATATATATATATATATATATATATATATATATATATATATATATATATATATATGCTGATAACCACAAGGAAAAAGAAAACACGAAGTTCCCAAGCGCTTTCGTGTAATTCACATCTTCAGGGGTGAGTAACTATATATATATATATATGTATATATATAAAGTACAGTATAATGCAGGTAGTAGGTAGCAAGTAGCTACCAAACAGGAAGGTACTACCACCTGGAAAGATATTGGAATCATAATGTGTTGTCTAATGGTAGACCCTGCTGCCACATAGCATCACAAAAATTGTGACTATAGTCCTAGGTTGCTGATCTGACTTTCTGCCTCGTTTACACACAATTACAGGGTCTCAATTGTTTCTCCTACTTGGACAACACAACATACATAATGTATATCGTTTCTCACTCTTGATTTATTTTTTCGTGTTTATATTTATTTATGGTTATTATGACCATTCATATTATTTTTATTATTATTATTGTATTAATTTGCTATTCATTTTATTAATTGTGGTGGGTCAGTGACCTGTGCCCGGGTGGGCTAATCCCCGTAAAAAAAAAATCCTTTAAGGCCTCTAATATCAAGTAGAGATTCATTTTCCGGTAAACAGTCAAAGTGGTTGACTAGCTTACCGACTCCTTTTCCAGACATATTTTCTCATTCACGTTCAAGACATTCTGAAGATTTCATTGAAAAAATAAGAGGTTTTAACTTCCAAAATGTTAAAATGCTGAGTCTGGATGTGGTTCCCCTTTTTATTAAGGTACAAGTAGAATATGTCTTAGCTTTCTTAGAAAATAAGTTATTGGAATATCAACAGCAACTTCCATTACCAGCGCCTAAGATTATTGCTCTCATTAGACTGTGTTTCTTAAAAAAAAAAAACAAAAAAAAAAACAAGTTTTATCGTCAATTTTTGGCTGTTTTGTGGGAAGAATTTATCTGCAGTGTTATGTAACCTTTATATGGAATATTTTTAATCCAATCTGTTGCTTCAAATAAATCCAAGAGCTATGATATACAGTAGTATCGCCATATTGACGACATTTTCACCATTTGGGGTTCTTTTGATGATTTTTTCCTGAAGCTTGACTCATTAGTCATCAGTATTAAATTTAAAGTAGAGTAGGAAAATATTGGTAAACTTCCATTTTTAGATATTATGATCATGAAAGAGAGTAATGAATTAGAATTCATTGTATATAGGAAGCTTACACACTTTTTTTCAGTAATAACCCTGAACAAATCAAGAACAGTCTGGCAACTGGGCTTTTTCTAAGAAGTTTTAAGATTTTGTAGTTCCCAACATGTACTGTAGATAAGAAATTTCTGTGATAAAATGTCAACTCAAGAGATTAAGATATCCAGATTGGTTCTTGTATAAAGCTTTTAAATTCTGCCAAATGAAACTTTTATAATAATAAACCACCCAGTGTTCAGGAACATGTTATCCAGAAAAATATTTAAAACTTCCACATAATAAAACTACATCTTCATTACTGAAGAATCTGAATATTGAAGATCAAAATCAAAAGAAAATAATATTAAATGTTCCTAACAACACAGGAGAAACCTTATCAACGTATACCAAAGGCTATCTCCGGATGGTAAGTCATCCTGGAGTGTATAAAATACCCTATAAACAATGTAACAAAGTTTATAATGGTAAAACTGGCCGTAATTTAAATGACAGAATAATTGAACACAAACTTCAACATAGCATATGGTTAGTGAACCCCGGACCTGATCATGAATATTGTCATCAAGAAGATTAACCCAAGTCTCCACCCTTCCTCAACTCAGGAGACAGGTCATGTGACCTGCTTCCCATGTTATATGTCTTTCTCCTTTGTTTTGTACTGCTAGTTAACTGAAGAGGGTCCTAGTGTCTGGCCCGAAATATACCAGCTCCAAAATTTTGTCTTTTATTTCTAATTTGGGCTGCACATTGCAGCTCACAGCTCATGTCACGAAGTGTAAGAGGATGCACCTAGGTTGTACTAACAGTAAGAAGGCGTATCATATGTCCCAACGGGACGAAGAAGCAACATTAATCGAGACCGAATGTGAAAAGGACCAGGGTGTGTATGTTGACAAAGAACTGAAGTTCTCGGACCACTGTGAGAAGGTGAATCAGGCAACTAAACTAGTAGGTCTTATAAGAAGGGGTCGCATAGAGCTCCTAGGTTCTCTGGGTTGCCGTAGAGCTCAGAGGGTCTCTTTGAGTGGCCTATGTCTTGCAGCGATCACATGTGATTGAAGGAAGTGACCGACAGGTGCTGTCTCGTTAAGTTGAGACCATATAATTATAGTCATGGGATTAACACAGTTACTCTCCTTGTGTCAGGTCAATCCAGGTCAGGCTTGCCCTGATAACAAGAAAGCTTCAGGATGTTGTGGTTTTGTGTCTTGGTTAGAAAATATCCGGTTGGTGACTGGCTAAAGATGGATGTTGAATCATGTTGGGTGTGTGTGGGGGTGGGGTCGCACTAGAAAATTATCTAGACGGAGGTCCATCCCTCATAACGCTCTTCAAGAGTGAGGTGCTTCCCCGTTTGGAGCACTGTCCAAAGGAGGGCCACCAGACTGATGCCTGCACTACAGCACCCTCAGTTACCCATAGAGATAAGAACGCCTGCAACTGCCTAGCTTATTCTATAGGCGGGCAAGGGGTGACCTAAATGAAACATATAAACATCTCAGAGGGCACTACTCAGTCGAGTGTCCATACCTGGAACTAGCGGACGCCCGTCCCACATGGGATTACAGCTCAAGGTTGAAGAAGCCAGAAGTCCAGAAAGCTGTGAGGGCACACTTTTCAGAGTGAGAATTGCAAACTCTTGGAACAATCTGCCAGACTGTCGCGATGCCACTGAGTGTGAGCTCTTTCAAAATCAGATTTAAACAATACTGGCGTAGGTACAGATACATCCAGGAGCCAGTACATGCCCAGTACTTGCCAACAGTGCGTAACAAAGATGTGACCGACCGCCCAAGCGGTTAACGAGCTGGTCAGTGGCGCAGAGGATAAAATTAAAAAAGTAATAGTAACTAAACTGTGCGATCTCCAAACACTAGTGTGTTCATTCTTCTCCTGAACTTTACACAGAACATCAGACTGAAAGTTCTGTTTGACACTGGAGTCGGCAATAAAAGAAGACACATAGTCATACAAAGCGTGATTCAGGATGTGGGGAAAGAAATCTGCCACGTTCTTCCTGCAGTACATGCATTCAGCGGTTATGATACCACGAGTGCGTTTGTCAGAAGGGGAACGATTACAAATATGAAGATCCTCAGGCAAAACTTCGAGTTTCTTGACACTTTCGCACAATTTGTGAATTCTGAAGAAATTCCTGACATTGTGTTTTCTGGACTTGAGCACTTCTACGTGCCTTCTCTTTGGAGGATTATCAACAAAGCAGTGAAGTACATCAACGAACTGAGGCAAACAAGGAGCATTGCTGACAAGTTGCAATCGCGTGGACATGAGCCGCCTTCTCCTTGCAGGGATCCCCTGAAAATGTACATCAAAGGGACTAATTGTCAAGCTCTTATATGGAATCAGGCAGCCATATCAACCAAGCCATTCCTGCACCAGAAGCTCATGGCTGGGAACTTGCAAAAGGAAAATTGGAGTTCAAGTGGACAGAAGGTGCCTTCATGCCACAAGAGCTAGTGGATGTGTTGATAGAGGCTCCAGAGAAGACAGAGGAGGATTAAGAAGACCCAGATATTTTAAAATCACATGGCCTTCAGCTCTGAGCATGATGACTAGATTTTGTGATTTTGTCTAATGTTTCAACCTAGTAAAATCATACCTGGTCTTTTGATACTGAGTACATTTCCACTGATTTTTTTCAAACTAGAAGATGAGTGAAACTCGTAAAAATATTTAATTGTGAAACACGTTCAAGTTTAGTAAAAATCAGGTCAAGATAGTTTTCTTTTTTTAATGTACGAGTGAGCATGATAACTAGATTATGTAAATTTATTTCTCCGGTCTTTGAGTAACTCCATACTCTTATTGTCGACATGAAGTACTTTATTTGCCATTGCATTTTCGTTACGCTGTGAAATGTAAAACACTTATCTTTTTTGTTCTAGTAAAATACGTCAAGATAGATTTTTATTGCCTCTGTCAATGCTTTCAGCTGTCAGGTTGCGAAAATCTGAATGCCATGTTTTTCTTACATAACATGGTTACTTATTCCAGAGAAATATGTCTGGCAGACAAGCAGATACTGAAAAGACATGGCCCAAACAACCCAAATAACATGCTCTCCAAAAATTCCCGGGGTGACGGGGGTCGATGCCTGGCCCATGAACTATACAGGGTGTTTCGTAAATACCTTTTATAAATCCTGAGATATAAATAAAAATAAATGACTAAATGACCAACTTGTCAATTCTCAATAGTTTCGGAGTTACAGCACATGGCAGGTTTGGTAGGAATGTGATGAAACCTACAGTCACCTCACATAAATTCCCTTGATTTCTACTTGTGGGGTCACATAAAAAGCAAAGAGTGTGTTACAGAGGTCCCAAACTGTGAGGAATTGTGGCGCTGTGTACAGGACAGTGTGACAAACATTCGCAACACCCCTGTGGTCTTTGAACATGTACGACACTCATTTGTGCCACGGGTTGAAGCCTACATTGAGCAAGAGGGGCAGAACTTTGAAACAATTGCTCTAAATTTTAATACCAGTACAAATCATATAGCATTATTATTGTTAATAAACGTCTCTAGCAACAGTGGATGTTTTATTTACGCCCCATATAGGTTTCATCACATTCCTACCAAACCTCTCATGTGCTGTAATTCCGAAACTATTGAGAATTGACAAGTTGGGCATTTAGTCATTTATCTTTATTTATGTCTCGGGAATATACCCCCCTTAATTATGAAAGATATTTACGTAACACCTTGTATAGTGGGGTCGGCAGTACGCTGCTTGTGAAAAGCAATATTTGACGTGATCCTATTACAAAAGGGCTTACTGAAGCCTAAGGAAGGAAGGGGGGATATTCCTTAAACGATTTTGAATCAACGAACAGGAATTGGAAGGAGAATCTAAAATATAGCCTCAAATAAGGTCACCAACTTGACCTTTACAGGTCATTCAAGGTCAAATAATAAAGTCGTGTTTAACGTATGATGTTTTCATATCAAATGAAAGCTCTCACGAAGACAACATACTTTTATTTCGAGGTCATTTAAGGTCAACCTAGGTAAAAAGAAGACAGCAACCCATAATTCGTTGTCGCTCGTCAAAGATCAGACGCCATTGTATAACCAACTCTTCGTCTCATTACACAGCGCCAAGGAAAGTTTACAACTCCTGCAATAATGACGACAACCAACAGGGTTGCAGAGAACCTCTGCATCGTCGAATAACAACCCCTTGACGAGAAACTCCATGGAGGAAACTGGGGGTCTCGCCTACAAGCTACGATGTTGTAATTATCGAAGTAGATTCTTATCCATACGACGTATCTAAAGCCATCTTGGTCAACTTTCGACGATTGTGGGTTTACTGTGTTTTTTCCTCGTCTGTGTGTCAAACTGAAGATTTTAGATCGTCTTGACTTGGAATGGGATTAATACTTTCCATAAAGCATCAAAGGAAATACGCGAAGCCAGAGTGACAGTCGATGACTCTGGTGAAGAAACACGACAACGAGTTGGTGGATTGACAAAGTTTCCACACAGTCAGAAATACAAGGTCACATTTTCTGTCACTCTCCTAACAAAGAAGAACGGTTTGCGTTGCTGACAAACGAAGTAGTTAAAAACCAATACTATCCCAGCAACAAGGGTTTGTATTTAACTTTACATGACCGTCTTATGCATGCGAGACCTGTAAATGGGATGACGGAACCTTCCTCTCATGGGGACATAGATACGAGAATAATTGTTCAACTTTTTGATGACTTTCAAGAAGATCGCAACTTTGTTCTTGTCAGGAAGGGAGATACGGACGTTCTTGCCATTATCTTGGGATTGTTCAGTGGCGAAGAGGATAAAGTACCGGCAAAGTAGTTTCAGGAGGTCGTATCTATAGCAGTGATTTGAGTGTGAAACTATGCCTGGCAAGGTAAGTTTGTATGGCCATGAACAAGATAATCAAGAGGGTATCTCGATGTGTTTCTCTGGGGTCAGATTTTAAGTAACCCCAGAGGTCCTCGTCGCCCAATCTTCGTTGATTTGTTATGGTTCCCTCACCTGAAAAAAATTCCATTAATTGTTCTATGGTGCACAACGTTTGGGAAACTGCGTACAAGAATTTTATACACGGTAGTGAATGTGTGTGGGGCATTGTATAAATACAGGTGCATATTGAAGGATACTCAACCACATAGCAGATGAAAGTATATAAACTGAAGAAAAAATCATGAAGGTTTATATCACCAGCTGTACAACTTGACTTGATGCCGTTGCAACACCATCGCGAGTGTTGGTTGCCTTATGAGAACCCTCCAGAGTTTCCGGTCCCATCACCGATGCCTCTTGCCTTCATGATCCCCATCTCTCAATAAGTTCGCATGGGCGCCCACATATATTTATTTATTTATTCACGAGGAATAACCCACCCGGGCACAGGTCATAGACCCCACAACAGGGCTTGGTAGTGGGGGAGGATAAGAGTAAAAAGAAAAAAATAGAAGAGAAAAAGACTGTTAATCTGCACCACGAAGATGCCGGAAAACCAGCTTTTTCAAGTGAAAAAGATTGTATGCGTATAGAAACACAGAAGGAAGAGCTTTCCACAGTTTGGCTGTGTGGGGAAAGAAGGATGTACTATAACGGGTTGTTATTCTAGTGTGACCGACATCCACAGAGAAACGGTGGGCACCGCGGGCAAGACGAGTGTTTAAGAGTCGAAGGCCTTGCCGGGGGTACACTGGATGCCAAATCCACCGAACATTGCCCGTTAAAATACCTGTAAAAGAGAGAGAGTGAAGCAACATTGCGGCGAAGAGAAAGGGAAGAGAGATTATTGACTATATATAAACAAAAAATTATCTGCTAGAGAGATGTGTCATACTTTTGAGGCTATTTTTCTATTTTTAGATGTGATTCATTTAGTCGACTTTGTCCGGCTTTGAAGAAAAAAAAACAAACACTGTACGTACATCCTGCGGACTCCCATAACTGTTTCTTACACCACTATATTTGGGAGTCTCTGACCATCCTTTCTTCTTCCCTGCTTCTATAATATAATCTGCGTTACTCTCACATCTATTATATCATCCCCTGTCTCAGTCTTTTGTCTTAGCACTGAATTTTAAACTTTTTTCCCTTAACTCCTAATATTTTTCTATGGCACATCACCTCCAAGGTAGGTATCTACCTACCTTGCGTCACCTCGAACAGCAAGTTTCCTCTTCTCCATCTCTCGGTGTTTATGTTCCCGAAATATATAATAATAGTGATCATTTCATAATTTTGTCATTCAAGACGAGTGGAGAATGTAGAGGCATGACCACATCTGCCCCGTGTCCTTTGTCTCCAACATATATACAGTACTGTAAACGATTCCACCAGCAGCCCTGGTGAGAGAGAGACCCACAATGGTAACGTGGGAAAGACAAATCTTAAAAAAAGGGAAACACTGGAGCACCTTATCTTTCGGCCTTATTCAAGACATTTTCAGAGGTAACTGACTTTACAGGGACTGAGAGAGGCTTATGACTTGACTTAACATCTGTAGATAAGGTAGAGGGCTATTGTTTGTAATGCTGAGTGGGAGGGCAGGGATTAGGATTGGAAGTACTTTGGTGTCAATTGGGAGAGGGAGGGGACTGGGTTAGGATCAAGGTAAAAGAGGGCGGAAATTTGAAGGAAAGTAAGAGATTGGCATTATCCGGGCTCAACCAGAAATGCTGAGGTCATAATAATTTTATTTGAACTTACATCTTGCGTGATTAGGTTCTAGCTCTCAAGCCTTTTTCATTTAGTTAAAAATATGTTTATTTTTGCAGTAGCCATTGTTCCAAGAAAGGGGTGACGACCTCTAGCCAGGTTCTTGTGGAGCTGTCTGAGCAACGTATCTTTTGTTTTAATAAGAGTGGAAGGAAGGGGCTGGAAGACAAGTGTTGGAGAGGCCAAGGATAGTGTCCTTTGGTCACTCATCTTTTTTTTTTATGAAACATTTTTCTGTTTTAGAGAATTGAAGCTTTTTGCTTATATTAGGGAGGTTTAATTTATAAGAAGAGGTGTAGGATCCAACTTGCTACCTTTGTTCACAAGGAGGTGGTCCTATTCTTTTTGGTTTAATTGAAAGATTGAAGCTTGACTTGAAGGTACAGTATTTATTGGCTATACAGTTCTTTTTGTTTTTGTATTAAATTTGATAATTTTTAGATGTATTTTGGTATTGGTGGTGAATTGTTGACTCTTATTCTGCTTAATCTGAACCAAGCGTGTTCTTCCCTTGCTCTTCTTACTGGTTCGTTGTCGAGCCAGTTAACTACAGTTTCTGAGTCTTAACTCTCGTACTTGTTCCCATGTTCTTTTGGCTTGGATGTAGATATCTATGTTTACTGCGTTGATCTTGGCTCTTCTATTGAGTTCTTCGTTTGTTACTCTTTCTTCATAACTGATGTTATACAGTAGCTGGGTCTTCATTTACCCGGTCAACTGAACCCGTGGAGTACCGCGTAAAACGAGAAACGCATAAATGAAATAACAGAACATATGGGATTAATTGAAATAGAGACTGGGCCGACCCCCAAACTCCACTTTTTCTGACACAATACGTACGTTGTAGTAAAAATAGCATCTTAACTTTATGATGGTATGCACACACACATAATATAGAAGAGAAATATCAATAAGAGAATACTATACTGTACCAGGTAAAAGAAAAATCAAGGTTTAACACTTACGTTAGGTTAGGTTAGAAAAAAGATCAATGTTTAACACTTACGTTAGGTTAGAAAAAATCAAGGTTAGGTTAGGTTTAACACTTACGTTAATAGAAGAGATGGGTCGGCATACATTGATGGGGGCTGGTTCCGAGGCAGAGGGCAGATTACTGGCAGATTACTATCCACCATAGTTGTCAGGGCCTCCCTGACAAATCCCTCAAAGTCCATAGCGTCACTGTCACTATCACTGGCTTGGGCTGGCTGTGGTGGGTTGCGGGCGAAGAAATCCGTGATGTTACGCTGACGGCTAGTGTTGATGTTGTCGTGACACATCTGGATGTACGGCTCCATAGTCTGCAACAGCTGGTTATTGAAGACTTCATAGCGGTGATCGTCAGGGTCATTGGAAAGGACAAGCTTGAGTTTCTCTGCAAACTCGATGGCATCCTTAACATTACCATGCGTTAACTTGTGTTCTTCTCGGGATGACGCACCACCTGCCTCTTCACTGACGTCATCGTCTTCTAACATCTTGTTGGCAGTCACCTCAGGATCCCTTACCACCTCCATAATGTTGTCGTTGATGGTCTCGGAGAAGCCTGCAGCTGTAACACTCTGGCAGCTTCTCTTGCAAGGTCCACTGCCACTGCAACAGACTGAACCTCACCAGTCACAGGTTGACTCTGCCTCCCACTTGGGATACCTTGCAACACATGCCGCCATGCGTGACGAATCGTTGCCACAGACAGCTGCTCCCATGCCTCCACCAAGAAATCAACAACTTTCTTGACTTTAAATTTCTTCCAAAACTGTTTGACGCGACTTCTTGGTCCGCCAACTCTTGTTCCTCGTCATCGCTATCAGTGTCACCCAGGTTATGCAACTCATCCTTGGTGTTGGTACAGTCGTTCAGGAGCTTAAACTTCTTTGTAGGGAATGCATCCTTAACGTTGCATATCAACTCCTGGTCCATGGGGTGGATTAACGACGTAGTGTTGGGAGGATGGAAGACCACTTTTACGTTGGGGTGACGATCCAACAGTAGGGGCGAGTGTCCTGGTGCGTTGTCAAGGAGCAACAAAATGTTGAATGGAACATTCTGTTGCTCGCAGAATTTCTTGACGTCGGAAACGAAACAGTCGTCAAACCAGGAGAGGGACAGAGCAGTGAACATCCACGCCTTACGTGCAGTTAGCCAGTGGACATTTAGCTTGGTCATGTCCATGTTCTTGTAGGCGTGCGGCTTTTGGCCAGTGTGGATCACCGATAACTTGAGCTTACAGGTACCGGAGACATTGGTGGTAAACAGGACGGTGATGCGCTCCTTCTGCAACTTCCGGACCCGACATTTGCTGGCAGACTTGACAACGAAGGTCTTGGAAGGTAGCTTTTTCCAAAACATGCCGGATTCATCCATGTTGAACACCTGGTCATCGGTGTACTGTCCTTCCTCCACAACTTCTCGTAAGAATGGAGGAAAATCACTAGCCGCAACATGGTCAGCATTCGCTCCTTCACCACCAATGTTAATGTTGGTGATCTTGTTCCTCTTCTTAAACCCTTGCAGCCACCCAGAGGAAGCATTGAAGGCTTTGGGCTCTGCAATTCCCATCTTACGTGCCACTGCTACGTACAGTTCACGTGCGTAGTCCTGAACTGACCGCGTGTCCACAGCCATGTTCCGTCTTGCCTGATGATTCAAGTAGCTCACAAATAAATTCTCCGTCTTGAGCAGCACCTTGTTCTGACAGTACTTCACCATTGAAGCACCTGCAGACTTTGTGATGTTCATGTTTTCTTTTATCTTGGTGGCATCCTTCTTGATCGTCCTGATCGTCGATTCGTTCACGTCATGCTGGCGCGCCAAATCAACTTGTCTCGTTCCTTTTTCTAAATCTTGTACGAGCTTGTACTTAACTTCGTAACTTAGGGAACGTCGTATCTTCTTTGGCTTGGGGCGGCTGGGTCCAGGTAATGCAAGGTTTTTCTGTGGTGGTGGGGGTCCAGTGGAAGCCATTCTTACGAGATTAGCGGGTACAATAGAACACAGTTTACACGGAGTGACTGGGAGGAGAGCAACTGACGCGGCTAGGTCAAGCGGCTTCTTCGCTCCCGTGGCAGGGCACGTCATATTACATTAAACCAATCACAGCTAGCGGGGGAGAGAGGTAAGGATGCTTGGCCCAATCACAGTCTGATACGTCATATGACGTCACCGATAACTCAACAGCGGCATACTGCGCAACCTTATTCGCGTCTCTTACCCAAGCATGGCGGGAGGTTTGAATCCAAAAATAGCGTGACTGGAGCGCCAGCTGCTCTCCGCGTAAATGACCAAATTTACCGCGTAATTAAAGCATTTCAATTCTGGCAAGGCACCGCGTAAATGACCAAACGCGTAAACAAAAACCGCGTAAATCCAGACTCAACTGCATATGAATCTTATGCTTTTATGTTGTACCGTTTGAAATTTCTTGATTCTCGTTGCACTGAATGAGTTTGTTGATACAGGCGGGTAGCACATTACTGATTTTATTAATGCCATGTATAATTTCCTTTTGTTTGGTATGTTCAGGATTTTTAATCTTCTTATTTTTGAGAGTTTGCTACTTTTTCATTGATGAAGCTCTGGTAATCATTTTTTGTGATTTTCAGTCCCAGGATGCTACCTTCATTGGTGTATGGGTAAATTTCTCCATCTACTATTTCTGGGTAGACGTTTTTCTTGGCAATTGGTATGATTTTAAATTTGTTGATGCTTGTCCGTATTTTCCATTTCTTTTCGTAGTCATTTAAGTTTTTTCATTGCTAAGGCCATATGGCGGGCCATCATTGCTTCTGATTTTTTGGGATATAATATGTTTTGTGTGATGTCATCGGCAAAGATAATGTGCTCATTATGTTGCGTTGGTTCAGGTAAGTTGTTAGTATATATGGAGAATAGTGTTGGGGATAGGACGCCTCCTTGGGGCAATCCGCTTTCTAGGTCGAAGGGTGGACCTAAATGGTTGCCAATTTGTAGCTGTGCTGTCCTGTTTTACTTTTATCCTCTTCACCACCGATCGGCTCGTTAGCCGCTTGGGCGATCGGTAGACACATAGGATTCCTTCTATTTCTGCAGGTAGGTCTAGTTTTAGTATTTTATATGCTAGTCCGTTGTGCCACGCTTTATCAAATGCCTTTGCTACATCTCTTAAGACTATGTTTACTTGGTTTCCTTGCTGTTTTTCTTTGGCTATGATTTGTTATTATTGCCATTGCCGTTTGGGTTCCTCTCCCTCTTCTAAAGCCGTGTTGTCTTGGGTTGAGTTTGTTGTGGTTAGCCAGGAACTTATTTATGCGTTCCAAGAGTTTCCCTGGGAAGATATTGGAAGCATAATGTGTTGTCTAATGGTAAACCCTGCTGCCATATGGCATCACGAAAATTGTGACCAAGTCCCAGGTTGCTGATCTGACTTCTGCCTCCTGCCTCATTTACACACAATTGCAGGGTCTCAATTGTTTCTCTTACTATTGACAACACAACTTACATATATTGTTTCTCACTTTTTATTTTTATTTTATTTTTGCATTTATTTATGGTTCTTTATTATTATTATTATTATTATTATTATTATTATTATTATTATTATTATTATTATTATTATTATTATTATTATTATTATCATCATCATCATCATCATTATCATTATCATTGTTATCATTACATTTTCCCCCCCAGGCCCCGATGTGGGTCAGTGATCTGTGCCCGGGTGGGCTGATCCCCGTAAAAAAAAAAAAAAGTAAGGATATAGGTCTATAGTTTATTATCTGTTTTGGGTCCTTGCCTTCTTTGGGCAGGTTTAATAACATGTTTTGGGTTATGCCGCTCATTCCAGGGGATTTTTCTTTAAATTTGCGTAGGCAGTGTAATAGTTCATCTTAATTTATGAATTTATTGGGTCTTAGTCTTTCTGGGCTTCCTGTGTGGTAGAGAGTCAGCCTATTGCTTTGTTCTCATAGCCAGTCTTTAATTAACTCTTTTTGTTCTTTGTCAAAACTTTCATTTTCTCTGTCTCTGTCACTGACCTAGGGAGAGTGAGCGAACTGGCCTAGAGAGGAAACACGTCAGATATGTTGCTGCTGATTTGCGCTGACCTCAGTCTGCCCTCGCTCGCTCCCCAAAGGAAATTTCACCTCAGCATCTCATAACATCAACACAGTTGATAACTTGGTGAATAACTACTGAGTCATTGTTGAATAACTTAGTGAATACTTTGGTATTGTACATTTGGGTACATATTTATATACAGTAATACAAATGGTGCTGTTACACTGAGTTTTTGTCCGTTTTGGTCTTTTTTACTTTTTTTTACTTTTATCTTTAATGTAGTTTGTCTTTTTTTCGTGCCAAGTAGTTTGTTGATGTTTTGCCAGAATTTTTTAGGCTTATATACATTGGGTGACCTTACATAACTTCAGGTCAGGTCAATAACATGGGACCCACTATTCCACACACCACCTCCATCGCAAACACATAACACATAACAACAGGTCAGGGTCCCCTGGAAAATTTTAATAAATTATCTAATTCTAAAATGAAGGAGTTATTGAAAAAGAACCCAGATATCATCAAACAGTTCTCACAAATCAATCTCACTTTACCTCATATGTATGGATTGATCAAAACACATAAGCCTTATAATCCATTACGTCCTATCGTGAGTTCTGTGGATTCTGTTACTTACAAATTTTCCAAGTGGTTGGTTAGGATGCTATCCCCTCTTACAGGCCAGCTATCTAATTCGCATATATGCAACAGCAGTGATTTAATTGATAAACTCAAGAAACACAATGAACCATTTGAGTTCATAAGTTTTGATGTAAATTCGCTTTTCTCTAGAGTACTTGTGAATGACCTACTTTCATTCCTTTAAGATAAATTGCATCTGTTAAATTTGACTATTGAACATGACATATTTCTCAAATTGATAGAGTTATGCATTACTGACAATGTTTTTAGGGCAAATGGAAAGTTTTATATTCAAATTTTTGGCATGAGTATGGGTAAATGTCTTTCTCCTTTAGCCTGTATTTATATGGATTTTTTTTTAGGCTAGATTACTACCCAACATAGGTGATTTTATTCCTCCATGGTATAGATATGTAGATGATGTTCTTTGTCTCTGGCCTAGAAACTGGGACCCACTGGAATTTTTGGACAAGCTTAATGATCTTGTCCCTAGTACCTGTATTACCTTCAAAATTTAAAGAGAAATAAATGGATTCCTTCCATTTCTTCATATGCTTCTCATGAGAAATGGTCACAACTATAAATTTAAGGTGTACAGAAAGCCTACAAAGGTAGAGTTTCATATATTTTTTATCGAGTCACCATGAGTCTACCAAAATGTCAGTTTTTCTGCTATGTTTTTGAGATATTTGCGAATATTTTACTCTGAATTTATTGAAGAGGAACTACAACACATTCAGTTCATTGCACAAAAACTTGGCTACCTTTCATTGTTGACCGTTGTCTTAAAATTGCAAAAAAATCCCTTTATTGTACTAGTACTAGACAAGTTCCAACATTTAAGAATATTTTGTCTGTACCTTATCGCAAGGAATTTGCCCCGTTAGTTCAATCCCTCAAAGTACCAAACATAAATGTTGTTTTTAAGTATGGCTCAACTATTACTAGTATGTTAATTAAGAATAGCCCAACCTTAAATGTAAATGTTTACTGTATTCCATGTAGCAATTGTAATGGAAATTATGTAGGTCAGACTGAGAAAGCATTACAACTTAGAATAAAATAACACAAGTATAATATTAGAACAGCATCTGAAAGCAGTGCACTTTTCGTTCATATAAGGAACAATAATCATATCATGGATTGTGAAAACTGCATAGAAGTGTTTAAATCAGCGTGTCACAGAAAGACTTCTAGTTGAAGCAAGTCTGATTAGGGAAATTAATTTTGTAAACCTTAGTGATGGTCAGTACAAAACTGATGATACGTAACACAATTTTATTTGTCAGTGGCCTAAGGTTAAAAATGCTTTCAAAGCATTTGAGTTGGATGTAGGGTAGATGATTAGTGGGTCTCATGGTTTTTACTTGATCTGACCTGTTGTCTTGTCACCCATTTTTACAAGCTCTTCTTTCATTTACGATGGAGGCGGTGTGTGGATTAGTGGGTACCATGTTATTGACCTGAACTGATGTTATGTAATGTTACCTATTGTATATAAGCCTCTCTCAGTCCCTGTAAATTCAGTTGCCTCTGAAGATGTCTTGAATAAATACAAAACCTAAGTTGCTCCAGTGTTTCCCCTTTCCTGTGTGATTTTATCAAGATTTATCTTTTCCACGAATGTTCACCTGTAGAGCTACCCAGGAAAAAACATCTCACATATCAGAGAAGGATGCTTGATGAAAGTAGGCGAATTTCACCATCTCTTCAAGGAACGTCTCCAAGATCAAAGAAGGTTCACGAGTACACCAGAATATATTCTGATTAGGGACGAGGCCTACCAACCCTGTGTATATTTGTTGAAACCCTATCCTCGTAATGCTCTAAAAAAGAAAAAAAATTATTTACAGATTATCACATGCCAGGCGTATTAAGAGCATAAGACCATAAGAATGGAGGAAACTGCAGCGAGCCTATTGGCCCATACTGGGCAGTCCCATTTATACCTAACCCCTATCGCTCATATATCCATCTAACCTATGTTTGAAGCTATCCAGCGCACAGGCTTCATCTCCCTATTTATTATCAGGAGCGTTGTGTCCACGACACTTTGGGAAAAGAAAAGGGAGTCTTTGTTTTTGTTCATTTAGGTGAGACAAAGTTGGTCACCATTCTCAGGGGATTGAACTACGGGGAACATCTCAAGCTATTAAGGGCACTTTTCCTCTTAACCGTGCTGGGCCAACATGGTTCGGCCAGTTGAACTAAGAGGCGTTTGCGTCACACTGGGATGTTTTGTTGGCACATTCCCAACAAAACGAAAACAATAGCAAAGCGTCTAGACGAGGTTTGCCATGGATCTCTTTACAGTAGTTGAGGCCTTGCAGAATTGTGCTACAGTTCTTCAATCGGTAAACCAAGTGAGGTGTCTGCAAATGCTGAAGAAAAGACAGTGGGTGCATCATGAAGTTTGTTTACAAGTGGCGGCAGCTGGCTAGTCTGATCCTGAATTATGATTTAATAATACTAAAAAAGTTTTAAAGTGAGTAAATAAAAACATGACACCTTTTTATGTGTTAGATTTTAAATTAGTATTGTTTCATGATTTCTTTCAATTTGTATTTAAATATTCAGCACTTAAAATGAAGCTCATTGAGCACTAATCCGAGCAGCAAAGTTCGCCGCCAAACAGTTGTCCATTTCTCGCAACAGCCGAAATCCTACTGCTTGCTGGGCCATCAGGCCAGCAGCCAACATGTTGGGAGGAAAGTGCCCAGTGTGCTGCCACCTTTAAATGTGCCTAAATTGATGGGCAAGAGTCTATACCCAGACATTATTGAGACATCTTGTTTCTATTTGAGCAAGCACAGACAAAGGACAGGCTTTTAAAGCTTTACAAGCCAAGACTTTAGTTAAACTGTACAATTTTCTGCACACATCGTTCTGTGGATGCTTGATACATCCTTGTATCCAGTTTAACCAATTCTCGAATGTAAAAATCTTTAAGAAACTTTGCGATGCACTCACGAGGCTAATAGAGCAAGAAACGGGAATTATGACAATATATACATGTATAACTAATGTAAATTCCTGTTTTATTGGTCTCACTGATAAGTTTACAGAGGCGCTGCTAATGTCTGCTCTAATTATGCTCATGTAGTAAGTAGCTGGAAATCGTTGTGTTCCATAGTTGAGAGACTGAAAGCAGTAGGGCCGGGGAGGCAATCCTAGAAGTCAAATGCTGTATGACATTGGCGAGTAAGTCAACTTTTCTATGCTGTATCGGGTGTTTCGACATCTCCAGAAGGTATACCGGTATTCTTTGCTTTATAAAAACGAACAAACATTTTCGAAAATTTAACCTCCTTACTAGGCAGACCATCAGTGCTGACTGTGATGGGCTATTGATCCCCGTTCTTGTTTTGCAGAGTTTGTACAGAGACGCAGTTCTTCAGCGAATCCTTCGGTGACGGCGTGAGTGAAACAGAGAGCGAAGATGAAGAGGAGGATGCCGCGCCCATCACCATCCACCCTGCCCACACCACGCCTACCACTCCCCGCCCACAGTCCCGCCCATCATCACCCTCTAGGATGTCAAGATCACATTCTCCACTCTCTGATATGGACACCGAGTCCAAGAGAAACTCGCAGGTAAATATGAATGAAATAAAAAAGAGAGAATAAAGGAAAAACTATTAATGTGTGTGTGTGTGTGTGTGTGTGTAGTAGTAGTAATGTGTGTGTGTGTAGTAGTAGTAATGCGTGTGTGTGTGTGTGTAGTAGTAGTAATGTGTGTGTGTGTGTGTGTGTGTGTGTGTGTGTGTGTGTGTGTGTGTGTGTGAAAATGTGTGTGTGTGTGTGTGTGTGTGTGTGTGTGTGTAGTAATAGTAATAGAAGTGTAATAATAATAAACTGTTTATTAAAAGAGTTGCAGCCAGTGGCTGAAAATATACAAACTTACATTTGATTTAGACATAATGATATGCATTGAATACATTTACAGGGCTGTACAGTACATAAATCAGGAGTTGTTTATTATTTTAACAATAGATAAGATGGTGCTATTCTTATATCTATCGGTGCGGGCTCTTATGGGCTGAATTTTGTTGTAGTGGCGGACTGCGTGAGGTGGGAGGGGGGACTGCCGGTGGCATGAGGTGGCGATGACGAGGATGGTGCAGTAGTCCACTGCCAAACCTTGCTAGTGCTTGGTGGTGGAGGTCACTGGGATGGCATTTCCAGGGTGGAGAGAGCGTTGATGTAGCCGGAGTATATATATGTGTGTGTGTGTGTGTGTGTGTGTGTGTGCGCGTGCGTCAGTGGGAGGGTGAATATGACAGCATATACAGGTATAACATTATACCATGGGTTTAACTAATATTTTCGCAAATTAACAGTACTGTATCGTAATTATATAGTTGCCACCATTTTATAAATTGTGATGTAGGGACTTGCGAAGAAAGGTTATTTTACCAACAAAATCATTTTTTTTTTTAGTGTTTTCCCCACATAATTCATGAATTCGGGAGTCACCCCCTTCCCCAAATATAAATTATTTTTTTAGCTTATACAAGAGATCGCGGGCACCTTCGTGCCCAGTGAAAGTTTGAACGCTCGTGCTGGGCTAGCGTACAGCGAATGAGGGTGCGCCAAGTCCGTAGACTTGCATGGTTAATTAGGGTGCGCCAAGTCCGTAGGCTTGCATTGTTTTCCATCGTAATTATAATTGTTAATTAATGCCTTCCTAATGAAACCATCGACATGGGACCAGGTTTGTTCCACTGTACGAATTTTTTGCGATTTTTCCACCAAGTTTGATGAAAAACGATTGTGCCGTTTCAGCTGCCCAGAACAGACAGACAGACAGACAGACACACGTCTAGTCCTATAGTATATTAGATACAAGTCACTTTAATTAAATTTCTTTAATATATTTTTTTCTACACTGCTTATTAATTATGAAGTAAAAGAAGGCCTACACCTTCCACAATACAGGACATTAATGTTTATTTCTTTAATTTATGTTCCAAATAAATGTTTTATTTATTTATTATTTTATCAGAATTGAAAGACAGAAATTAGGGCATAGATAAAAGTGAATTGATTCAGTTCCAGTGATTTAAAGACATTATCAACCAGAGCGTCATGCTGGTTTATTGATTGGCTATCAATGTAAAATTTGTGTCATGAAATTTATTTATTTTTAATTGGTCTGAATAAAGGGTTGATTTTAAGAAAATAATAATTATTTTATTTGTTTTGGAAACCTCTTTAAACGCAAAAAGGAATTTCAATCACTTTATATTGTTCGAGATAACAAATTTCAAAGAAAATATCTTCTAAATTCTGTAATAATAAAGAGGTGTCATCAGTGTCCCAAGGTTGCGTACCCTGGTATACTATTGACCACCGACTCCTGAGTGGTCAGGCAGGAACCAAAAATTTTTCCTGATTGAGATATCACCACGTAGATTGCGTGAGGTGGGTTACCCAGGGGAGGCAAACTGTGACAGTCAGAATTATACAGTACCTGTACAGTATGTACCTAACCCGTGCAAACTGCGAAGCCGTGCAATTTTGCTAGTACGTATGTAATAAAAAAAAGCATTAAAACTCTCAATTGTTTGTTTCTCTTTATTTTTTTTAAGTACTGTATAACTTTAAGCATATAATTGTATTCCAGCCGCAGCCAGGTGCAACTTCGCCAAGCTAAGCTTAGCCAGGCACTCTTTATGATGCGGCATGATATCACCGCATATGATTCCCATTACTAATGAAACAATACACCAAAACCACACATCCTACTGAAATTCCCATTGAAATAAATAAAACGTAGATGCCTGCGTGTAAACTTGACTCCCACCATACTTTTAATTCACAAAATTAATAGCCTTACCCATGTTTATAGGTAGATAATATGGATAAGTGCTATGTATCCTTAATGGTCTAATCATCTCGGTACCCACCAGTATAATATACATTCACCAGCAGATCGATCATACAGTTAACAGATCGTTGACTTTTCCCGCAAAAACATTTGAAGCAAAAATGGTCTTTCTTTTTTGAGGCAAATAATATTTTCTTCTAATACTCTGGTAAGATTTCCGGTAATGTTTCAAGCATTTATAATTATATTGTAAACTGTAATGTGAAATATGATAGTAGTGGTATTGTGAAGAGGTAAAAATCAGTGGTCCCAACCTGTAGGTCGCGGGCCCCTTGGCATCCGCCGAACCACATTATGGAGCCCGCAAAGGGTTTATTAGAAAATAATGGAAATATGAAATACCCGGTAACTTGAAACGACTTTAGAGAGAGAGAGAAGGAACTGCGCGTTTGTCCCGCGTCTGTCGTGTACAGGACGTGTGTATTTACCCCAGAGAGAGAAAAAATTATGTACAGTCCCCTTCACTAATGCGTTTACATGGGCTCGTCATATAAACATTCCACAAATAATTACCCCGGTACATTGAGATTTTTGTGTTTTGTTTTACTTTGATTCCATAGTATGTTTACTATTGCGAGTTTCCTTCTGTCGAATGTAAGCAACACTGGGCTGCCACACTGCACAAAACCTGATGAGCCCCCTGTAAATGCACTAGTAGTGAAGGGAACTGTACCTGGTAACAGTTAGACTTGTGTAAAATTGAAAATAACTGTAAATATGAAGAAAAAAAAATATCTTGAATGTTGACCCAAAGCTTTGGCGTCCTCCACTATATTCACATTGACAAATGTGGCCTAGAGCCTACAAATGGTTGGGAACCACTGACATAAATTGTCCACTCTGGATGTTGTTATTCCACTGATGTACAGTACTGTAGATTGCCTAATAGTATAGTACATTTCCACATTAGGCTTCACAAATAGCCTTATAAGACCTAAAATAGAGGGTGATACGGTGATGCCAGAGGATATTGTGCATTTTAAATACTTTTAATTTATCTTATAGCAGTGACAAGTTTATTGAAAAAATAATGGTTGCCTGTCAGGCGAGGCAGCCTGTAAATTTGTATTGCCCAACAGAATTTTCAGTTTTCTCGGGAACCCTGGCATGTTAATTTGCGAACACTGTCCTCCGTGGGTAAGTGATGCATGAGGTTCTTGTCTAGTTTACTGTCAAAACTCTAAAGTATCTATTATGAAGAAGGAAAACGCCATAAAACAATATTTGAAATTTTCGTATTAGATCAGAACCAGTACAGTGGTCCCTCGGTTAACGAGCACAATCCGTTCTAGAAGGTTGCTCGTTAACCGAAAAACTCGTTAACCGAAACCATTGTTTCAATGGGTTTTTGGGTAATTGGTTCCAGCTCACCGAAAATTGCCTAAATTCAACAAAAAAGGTAGAAAAGTACACTTACTTTGAGGTGTGTATGTAGAAGGCTCCTGGATGATGATGATGGGAATTAGAATGGGGGTAGAGGAGAAGGGAGAAGAGAAGGCATTGGGGTGGAAGAGAAGTCACCCCATGGCGCCATTTCACCCATAAAATTTTAGTTCTCTTGGTGCAATTCAAGATTATTTTCTTTAAATCAACACTGCACTGAATTATATATTGTCAATATGTAAAATAAATTTCAAAATGACCAATAATTTGCTTGCAAAAACAGAAAAAAGCATTTAGTTGAAGAGAGTCTCAAGCAAGATGTTACCTCCACTGAAAAGATACAAAGACTGACGCCTGTATGGTGTGTGAGAGGCTGGATGGCACGCATAAAACTAGTTTCATTACCTTCAATTATGTTCAATAATTGTTAAAATGAGTAAAAAATTTAATATTAAACTTTTAAAATTATTGAACAGTATAAACTTCTTGATATTTGCTAAAATGGTAAGGAATTTAAGCCCTAGAACCGATTACTGTATTGGCTGACTAATACTACAGCTGGTGGACTGCCAAATGCAAGCGAAATCATGTTCAGGTTGGCTTGTAAGAAACTCTTTAATCGAGGGATTGCTCGTTAACCGAAGTTAAGAATCTTATGGAAGGTAACTTGTTAACCGAAATCTCGTTAACCGAAATCTCGTTAACCGAGGTGCTCGTTAGCCGAGGGACCACTGTAATAGAATGTGAAGAACCCAAAACAGTTTAATACCATGGCAACGGTGAGTAAATGTAGTCAGTAGGTTTACATTGTCCAAGAAGGACCAAGATCAAACATATTTAACGAAGAAAGGGTAATTGTCCTGGCCTGGTTGTTGACACTGCCACCACCCAGAACATGGAAGACTTTTGAAACGTTATGTCCCGCTCCTCTAATCTTTAGTTTACTTCCAGTGCCTGAGGTTTCTGGACAGTGCATTAAACTGGGATTATGTACAGTAGCTAAAGCAGCTATTTGTGCATATTTTGTGGGAAACAATATGCGACCATGGACGATGAATTTTGGTACATGAGGGCTGTCACTAGTCACACGTAAAATTTCGGAGCATATTGACCCCACGTGCACAGATAGTTGTTTTAGCTACTGTACATACTGTACATACCATGGCAGTGACCACGAAGATTTCAAATTGTCTTCCTTCTTGCCACAGACGTAGTATTTATCAACCCCAAGCTATTTATTGGCTTTCATTCGGTTGGTGGTGTAAGGGCTGTGAAAGCACGAAAATAGTGCCTATCTTTATAATAAGAGATCCAGAGACAGGCAGTAATTCTACCTAATACCGAGCTATATAATTTTTAATTTCACTACTGTATAAAGAATGTTAAGTACAGTACAGGACAAGCAAAGTATAGACCATTAGGCAGTAAAGACATTTCTACGTTGCCACTGCTGCAGCTGGATATGTTTTATTGGGAAGAGTTGAGATTCCAATAACAATTCTGTCCGGATGCACAGCTTTATATATATTTCTGACGATTCAGCATGCAAAGACCGTCCAATTTTTGGTTCGTCTGTGCTGCTCTGTAGTCGATCGGCAAGTCAATGGTTTTCTCTATTCACTGAAGATGATGAAGTCAAGATGTGGAAGTATCAATAGTTTCGTATAAAAAAGATAATGATTTGAAAGCATAAAGAGAAACCCAAGTTATAAATTGGCTGGAAAGTAACTACTCAATCTCAAAATAGCGTATAGGTTAAAGTTATCAGGTAGGTTAGCGTGCTGCTCTAAAATAATTGGGCAAAACTGTAAGTGGCATGTCAGAATGTACAGTCCCCTTCACTAGTGCGTTTACAGGGGCTCGTCAGGTTTTGTGCAGTGTGGCAGCCCTGAGTTTGTTTACATTCAACAAAAGGAAACTCGCAATAGTAAACATACTACGGAATCAAAGTAAAACAGTATTAAAACAAATATTTCAAAGATATGAAATGTGGAATGTTTAAGTAAGGAGGCGTATTATATGTCCCAACGGGATGAATGAACTGCATTAATTGAGACTGAATATGAAAAGGACCTAGGTGTGTATGTTGACAATGAGCTGAAGTTCTCTGGCAAATAAATTATTAGGTCTTAAAAGGTCGTTCAGATATCTAGACGGTCCATCCCTCGTAACGATTTTCAAGAGTGAAGTGCTTCCCCATCTGGAGTACTGTCACTCCATCTGGTCCTTGAGATATACTAGGGATTGTCAGTTGATTGAAAATGTCCAAAGGAGGGCCACCAGACTGGTGCCTGCACTTCGGCACCTCAGCTACCCTGAGAGGTTGGAGCGCCTGAACTTGCCTAGCTTATACTACAGACGGGCAAAGGGGACCTAATTGAGGTGTATGCATTTCAAGGGGCACTAGCCGCACTACTTAGTCGAGTGTCCTTACCTGGAGCTGGCGGACGCTCGCTCTACAAGGGGTCACTGCTCAAGGTTGAACGCGAAAAAGCCGCAAGCCCAGTTAACTGTTAGGGGTAACTTTTTCGGGGAGAGAGTTGTGAACTCTTGGAAAAATCTGCCAGAGAGTGTTGTGACGGCACCAAGTGTGAGCTCTTTGAAGACCAGGCTTGACAAGCACTGGGCTTTCGACATTGTACCCTACGAAAGGCTGAAAATCAAATTGGAAGGGTATGGAATTTGGGGAAATGTCCTAGTCTGGATAGAAGACTTTCTACATGACTGCAAGTGTGTGGTAAGTAATGGCACGAAATCATTATCTGTACCTGTCACAAGCGAGGTACCACAGGACAGTGTGTTGGGCCCGCTGTTGTTTGTTTGTTTCATAAATGACATGACTGACGTTGTACACTCCTCCATGCAAATATTTGCCAATGACGCCAAGTTATTTCGGGAAATCAAGAACCATGCGGACTGTGATGAGCTGCAGAAGATCTCTGTGAGCTCCAAGAATGGTCGATGAAATGGCTGCCGGGATTCAATGTCACGAAGTGTAAGAGGATGCACCTGAGGCGTACCAACGGTAAGGAGGCGTATCATATGCCCCAATGGGATGAAGAAACTGCACTATTTGAGACAATGTGAGAAGGACCTAGGTGTGTATGTTGACAATGAGCTGAAGTTCTCGGGCCATTGCGAGAAGAAGGTAAATCAGGCAAATAAATTATTGGGTCGTCTAAGAAGGTCATTCAGATATCTAGACAGACCTTCCCTCAGGCCAAGGGTTGTCCATGCCTGCCATACAGTAATACAGTTCAGTGACAAACTCCCTGGTGAGGATTTTATACCCTTGTCCATCTGACTTAATATATATTCCAGATTGTTGAGACAATAATTTGCATTAGACATTTTCACTTGGTAATAACCCTTGTTAGAATGTTTATAAACACATCCCCGGAACATATTGTAGATGAATAGACCAGTAATAATTGTTTAGCCATCATTTTAGTACTACTACAAGAGTGTTACACAGTAGAGTTACCTGGTTACTAGTCGGTATGTCACTGGCAGACAATGTTTCATTCTGTTTGTTTTGCTTATCTTACAGAACCAGACTTTGCATCACAAGAAGCAACTTTCTTTGCAAAGGTAACCTACCCAGTTGTTATTTTGTTGACAAAACTGGTTTTACCCAATTTCCTTAGGCTGTGAGCACAGAGCCATCTGACTTGGAGGATCATAGTTCACTGACGACAAGTGATTTGGAATCTTGCCATGACCTTGCTGCACTCGATGCCCGCAAGGATAAAGCATATAGGATTGTCCTCGAGCTCCTACATACAGAGAGGACATATGTTAAGGTCTTGCATCTGATTGATCAGGTATGCTGTCTATTGTCAGTAGATAAATAGATAAATTTATATTTATTATGTAAAATGTATATTAATTGAATTCTCCTCTTTTTTTTTGCTGTACTGTATTTATTAAGAAAGTGGTCCACTTTCCTGTGATATTAGAATATAACCAGAAATTAAATAATGCCTGAAACTAATTCATGCCACCTCCCAATTCTCAGGAGTTCCAGTTCCGGGTAGATAACGAAAACCGAGCCCACCATATGTTCCCTCAAGATGTTATTCCACACATGTTTTCAAATGTTAAATCCATCTACAAACTTCACCACGACTTTCTTCTGCCACAACTGGAGGAACGCATGGCTCAGTGGGAACAAAACAGAAGGATAGGTTAGTTCTGATGATAGTTTTGACAAAAGCAGGGGAATATTTGTGGTTTTAATGTTTTGTGTTAATTGAACAAGAGAGATGTAGAGAGTATAATGCTCTTACATGCAAACCATTGGTAGACAAAACAAGGTTAATTTTCAGCTGTACTAGAGACTGTTCAGGGGAGATTCCAATGTCCTAAGTTTTAATGATCTACTGGTCCATAAGCTAGAACCTTTGGACCAATGAATATATTCATCAGTTCACTGTCGCAATTTAGAGCTGTAAATTGTTTTACAAGTGTTGCTGTGAAATTTAATCATAAGCCAGTTGTACAGCTAGTGATACCAAAATGCTCTCTAGAAGCAATAGCTTCCCCAGGTGTTCCTTTTAAATCATGTTTTCTGTATACAAATCACTACTGTATGCTGTACCACAATTTACATGCAGTTTGTTATTATTGTACATAAAAGTCCCTGGTTTGTGGCCAATATACAGTACTACCAAGGATTACAAGCAGTTTTGTTACTTAAAAAGTACCTGGTTGGTACTGCAGTGGTTGTCTTAATCAATAACAAATATTAACCACTTAAAATGATACAAGAAATGAGACTGGGGAGTGAGATGGACATCTGTTTCCAAGTACAGTACAGTATTTTAATTTTCAGCTTTTATTAGAACAGAATAGAAATTAAATATTTTCACTAATATATGACATGGTGAGCTCATTACTGGTACTGTACCAAAAGGTAAGAAGTGATAAAAGGTATATGAAATTGTTTGTCCACCAAATAATTTGGTACGATATGAAGGGTGACTACTAAACTCCAATTATTGAACCCACCATTACAATATTTCCAAATAACATAAGCAACAAATATACAAAAGAACATAGGCCAGCCAGAATTGGAACTGATGTGGGAGCTATGTACTCGTAAAGTCATTCTCTATACCAACAGTGCTAGGCTAAATCAAGCTCGCTCTCTGGTGAGTACAAACTGTATATAGTTCCCACTATTATATCAGTACTGTATACAAATTTAATGTTGTTAGATAAGGCTTTGGGATCAAAATTCTTTGGACTGAGTGCATCTCAGTTTATAATGTGGGTTTTTGGGCAAAACTTTTTTGGGCTGAAAGGTATCTCAGCTTTTAACCCTCTGATTGGAGATTTGCTGTATAGTTACAGTATATGACACTGGTAACTAAACAAGAGGAAAGCAGCTGCACTAAAAGTGCTCTTGAAATTTAAACTAACCACAATGAATGGGTTAACACAGAATACTATGGAGAAAATGGGTCCTATTTAGCAAGAATTAACCTAACAGACACTTTTACAATATTATATTTTGCTCACTAAGCAGAACCTTACCATATATTGTAGTTAAATTCTTATTCATATTTTAAAGGCCCATCATATTTTACCAATCATTTCTCAACATCATCTTATGCCAACTGGTGTGAATGTGGCCCTCTGTGATGTGTACTGTGTATATTTTAAGAGATGTAACAAGGTGCTTCTTAATGTTTTTGTGAGTTTTTACTTGAATTTTTAGTGATATCAATTACCATCATATGATGTTGCAGGTGATATCATGAAAAGCTTTGCCCCCTTCTTGAAGATGTACACTGAGTATGTGCGGAACTTTGATAATGCTATGACACTCATCAGCCAGTGGCAATCAAAGTGCCCTCGCTTTGCTGCCATCATGGATGAAATTCATGTAAGTAGATTTTTTATAACAGTGTGTACCTTTCTTGCTGTTTAAAATTATATGCTAGTTGTTTTTATTAACAGAAATAGTAGTGCTTATCACTATATGTATTGCAGTAAACACTGGTAGTGAAGCTATTCATAATTAATATGAATCTGATTATTTTAATTGTGATGTTATGTATTGTTCAGGATAGTAGTACATGATCATTGTTTACCTTTTGTATTGCAGCATTAATATTGTTGACTCCTTTTTATTGTTAGTTTTAGCATTTTACCTCGATTATTACTGTATTATTATTATTATTTATTCATATGTGTATTACTTTATTTTGTTAAACTTTCAAGACTTTTCCTGCTTAATGTAGGATGGCTAGAAAAAAGAACAAATGCACACAAACATATTTCCTTCATTCTTCTTATTGCAGTAAAAGTTGTGTTCTTTTATGTTCCTCACCTTCCACCATTGCTGCTATTTGGATGTCAATCCCCCTCACTGCTAGTGTCCTATATTATACTGTATTTCACTCCATCCATCATTTTCTTGGTCATCTCCTTTCCCTGTTACCATTTACCTCTGAATTGTTTTTAATAATATTTTTCATTTCCCATTCAATATGTTCATATTACCTGAAGAGAGCTGGTCTGCTTTTAGCCCAACACATCATTCACTTCCACACATTCCCCATAGTTTTTCATTTCTTATTCTCAACATCTTACCGGTATTTAACAAACATGTTCTCAAGTACATCACTTCTTTCACTTTGGGTGTGCTCCTACCTCTGGCATCCAGAGTACATCCCCAACTCTGCTTCCTTTGACATGGTACTTCTCTCTCTCTATACAATTCTCTGTTTATCTATTTATATCTGTTACTCTGTTTTAATTCATCACTTGTTTCATTTACTAGCACATGTACTTCCAGGGATCTGTAACACTCCACTCCCTCTGTTCTGTCTCCATGCAGACTTACCTTTATTTCTTCGGTTTCCCTGATCTTATTTTGATAATTTTTCTTTTGTTCACATTCACTATCAATTTCCTCTATAACACACACTTCCAAATTAATTCTGTAATACAGTATTTGTAATTTCTCTTCTGAATCACTGAACTTGCACCTCAAAACTGCATACTTTCTTTCACAGAGCCCTTGTTGATTAGAATGCTGACAAAGTGGACATAGATCACTAAGATCATAACCTTGGGGATAAATTGTTTTGTCCCACTTCTCATTCTCATCACAGATTTGTTTAGGTTACTTGAAAGAGCAAACACTTGCACTGTTAACCTGTGAAACAAACTTAGCAACTGAACATTTCATATGAATCCTTTAAAACCCAGAATTTTTTTTAAAACACTGTCAGTATAGTAGACCCTTGATATACTGCATTGTGAGTTGGTCCGAGAATTAACATGAAATAGTGAATTGTAATATACAGTACAGTAAAACCTTGATAACTCAGCACGTACGGGGCTCTGGTCTTGCCGAATTATCCCAAGTTGCAACTTATTGAGCCCCCCTCCCCCTACAAAATACAACTATAAAAAAAATTATCGGCCCATTTACGTATACCTGTACATTAATTACTAATTTTCAAAAGGTAACAATTACCAGCACTGCTTTTTTGTTCAATCCAGAATGCGACGTCTAGCTTATACCTAGGTATGTTAATGCCTAGCAATAACTCGCCAGGCCAACATACAGGAAATTAAAACATCTAATAATTACTTAATACGTAATATTAGGAGGACACGTCGCTACCTGGCATTTAATTGCTGAACCTGCTGCAGTGTTGGTCAAGTTTGGTCTTGAAAGAGCTCAAACTCGGTGCCGTCACAACATTTTCTGGCAAATTGTTCCAAGAATTCACAACTCTCACTCCGAAAAAGTTTGCCCTCACATTTTTCTGGACCTGCGGCTTCTTCAACCTTGAGCTGTGACCCCTTGTGGGGCGAGTGTCCGCCAGCTACAGGTAAGGACACTCGACTGAATAGTTCCCCTTGAGATGCTTATACACCTTAATTGGGTCGCCCCTTGCCCATCTGTAGTATAAGCTAGGCAAGTTCAGGCGCTCCAATCTCTCAGGGTAGTTGAGGTGCCGAAGTGCAGGCACCAGTCTGGTGGCCCTCCTTTGAATATTTTCAATCAACTGACAGTCCCTAGCATATCTCGGGGACCAGATGGGGAAGCACTTAACTCTTCAAGATCATTACGAGGAACGGACCATTTGGATATCTGAACGACCTTATACGACCCAATAATTTATTTGCCTGATTTACTTTCTTCTCACAATGGCCCGAGAACTTCAGCTCATTGTCAACATACACACCTAGGTCCTTCTCACATTCAGTCTCAAATAATACAGTTTCTTCATCCCATTGGGACATATGATACGCCTCCTTACCGTTGGTATGCACCAGGTGCATCCTCTTACACTTTGAGACATTGAATCTCAGCAGCCATTTTTTTTACCATTCTTGGAGCTCACAGAGATCCTTCTGCAGCTCTTCACGGTCCACTTGGTTCTTGCTTTCCCAAAATAACTTGGTGTCATCCGCAAACATTTGTATAGAGGAGTGTTCAGCGTCAGGTACGTCATTTATGAAGCAAACAAACAACAGCATGCCCAATACAGTGCCCTGTGGTACCCCACTTGTGACAGGTACAGATGCTGATTTCGTGCCATTAACCACCACACTGCTTGCGGTCATGTAGAAAGTCTTCTAAACATGCTAGGACATTTCCCCGAATTCCGTACCCTTCCGGTTTGATTTTTAGCCTTTCATGGGGTACACTGTCGAAAGCCTTGGCAAAATCTAGGTAAATATTTTGAACTGCGCGCCTCAACCATAGCGTATGACAGCGTGTGTACATATTCCTCCGCCATACGCTCCTACTCGCCTCAGTCTCACATGTGCTGGCATGTGTTTTATGTGATCTCGCAGTTGTGTTTTGTGTGCTCTCGCAATGCCTAAGCGACCAGCTGCTAAAACTCCCAGCAATGTTGCTAAGAAATCACGTGTGGCAGTTACGTTGGACGTGAAATTGGATATCCTAAAAAGACATGAACACGGAGATGGAATGTCAGTGATTGGGCGCGTGCACGGTTTGGCTCCCTCTACAGTGCATTCTATAGTTAAAAGCGCCGACAAGATCAAGGAGATGGCTGGGTCTGCAACACCACTGACGGCAACGAAGGTAACGAGGTTCCGTGATGTTGAGATGGAGAGTAGGGAGCGGATGTTGAGCACGTGGATTGACGACCAGACCCAGCGCCTTAAAACGCCTTTATCGCAATGCATGATTCAACAGAAGGCAAGATCACTGTGGAAAGATATAACTAAAGATAAACCCAATGTACCTGAGTTCAGTGCCAGCCGTGGATGGTTTGATAGATTTAGGAAACGTATATCAATCCACAACCTAAAAATACAAGGAGAATCAGCTAGCGCCGACCACGAAGCAGCAGAGAAGTTCCCATCCTTTTCGCAACCATAATTAAGGAGGGTGGGTACAGTCCTAAGCAAGCCTTCAACTTGGACGAGACCGGACTCTTCTGGAAGAAAATGCCTTCACGGACCTACTTATCTAAGGAGGAAAAGACCGCACCTGGATTCAAAGTTGCCAAGGACCGCCTCACTCTATTGATTGGTTGAAATGCTGAGGGTGACCTGAAGTTAAAGCCTCTCCTTGTGTACCGGTCTGAAACACCCCTTGTTCTGAGGGGGGTTGTGATGGGACAACTTCCTGTCGTCTGGCGTTCAAACCGTAAGGCGTGGGTGACAGGGTCTGTGATGCACGACTACATGTTCAACTATGTCTCCGGTCGCATTAGTTGCTTTAATAAGGAAAATAATTTTGATGATAAAGCTCTGATGGTGATCGATAACGCACCAGATCATCAACCAGCTATGGTTGATTGGTGTAAGAACATTAAAGTTGTGTTTTTGCCTCCCAACACCACGGCTTTGCTGCAACCCATGGACCAGGGCGTCATCTCTACATTCAAGGCGCTCTACACTTAGCGTATCATGGAGCAGCTAATTGAGAGGACCGATGGAGAAGGGTAACCTACAATCCGGGAGTTTTGGAAAAAACACAACATTAGGAAAGCCATAAAAAACATCAGTGATTCATGGGAGACAACAACACAACAGAACATAAACGGTGTGTGGCGTAAGCTGAGGCCCGAGTATGTGCACAACTCCATTAGTTTCCCTTCAGTGCCTGCAATAAGGAAGACTATTGTGACTTTTGCAAAGAAGGCTGGATTCGATGAAGTGGATGACGCTGACATAGAAGACCTCCTCGACTCTCACAATGAAGACCTGATAGAACTGGAGAGGCTTCAGCAGGAAGAAATGCCACTTGCAATGGGAGAAGATGCAGATGAAACTCCAACACAACTCCTCACTGTACGGATCCTAAGGAAGCTGATTTCTTCATTTGAGATGGCGATGGATATAGCATTAGAAATGGACCCTAATGTTGACCGAAGTTGCACTATCATCCGTAATGTCAAGAAAGACATACGAGCATACTACGAGGTGCTTGAGGAGAAGAGGAAGAATGCATAACAAATGACTCTAGATGCATTTATCACGGCCAAACCTTCAACCCCCAGTGCACCAACCACCCCACGTACATCCATACTGAACACAGCTTTTAGGCAGCTGTTCAAGACCAGTGTAAAACCACAGCCTTCAACGAGTGAACCACAGCCTTCAACAAGTGAACCACAGCTTTCAACCAGTGGAGAACAACAGCTTTCAGTGCAAATTGACAGTGATAATGAGAATGAGGTGGCTGACAACCCTGGCAGTGATGATGAGAGTGAGGTGGCTGATGTCCCTGGCAGTGAGGAGAGTGAGGTGGCTGACGACCCTGGCAGTGAGGAGAGTGAGGTGGCTGACGACCCTGGCAGTGAGGAGAGTGAGGTGGCTGACGACCCTGGCAGTGATGATGAGAGTGAGGTGGCTGATGACCCTGGCAGTGAGGAGAGTGAGGTGGCTCACAACCCTGGCAGTGATGATGAGAGTGAGGTGGCTGACGTCCCTGGCAGTGAGGAGAGTGAGGTGGCTGACGACCCCAGCCTCCTCTCACCCCAGTAAACCTTCACTCTCTCCCCTAATGCCAACATCAACAAGCAAGCAACACAGCACATCAGAGGTAAATTAACAGTCTACGTTTAAAACTTAGCTCACACACCTACACACATAAACATTTAAACACTCACACACTCAAATATGTAAAGTATACTGTACTTGTAAACATATACGCCTAATAAACTCAAAGTGTTTGTTATTGATGTTTATTTGATATTATGCCCTTGTTTCTTTATTTATTTTATGTTCTATATGTATTGAGTAAAACAAGTGTTAAAATCTGACGGCCGTGACCACCGTGATGCCCGTATACCCCCTATTTACTTTATTTCTTATGGGAGAAATTGCTCCGTTATTCGCATTTTCAATATTTGCAACGAGTTAATGCCCGTAACCTTTGCAATCAGTGAGGCAGCCCTGTACTTTGTGATTTTTATTTATTTTTTTAGATTATTAGAATAAAAAAAAGTTCCCTTGAAAACATTCATTTACATCCTCCTTATGATTGTTGTACAACACATTCAGATTTGTGAAAAATGTTTAGATAATTGTATCAGAATTAGCTGACTGTTGAAAAGGTGGTGGCATTTATTCACTCAGCAGTGCCGTCACTCACTTCACCATTGCCTTTTCAAGCAGTCCAGACATTACTACCCTCACATTTTTCTTAACTCATATTTTTTTTTAATCCTTAATTGTATTTAGCACTAAATCAAGACATCCAGGTTTGTTTTGGCTCATCATAGCTGCAGCTACTCACTTCTTATCATCTTCATTGCTTCCTCACATTTAAACATCACTGCCTTCCTCTTTTTTCTTTTTGATAACTTAAAACAAAATGGTAATAAAATGGTAAAGATACTCTCATTTCATTAATTTTTTAATTAATCAATATGTATTAGCCAATACTATCACTATGTCATATTCCACAAGCTTTGTTTTACCAACAGTGACTTTCCCTGATATTCTATAATGCGGGATAATGTTGTAATGAACCATATTTTTATGCTTGTTGCCAGTCTTTGGAGGTATGTGGGAACCTGACTCTGCAGCATCATATGCTCTCACCTGTACAACGCATTCCCCGGTATGAAATGTTATTACGAGATTATTTAAAAAAGCTACCCGAGGACTCGCCAGATCGTCATGATACAGAGAGTGAGTACAGTATACAGTAGTTTAACAAGGTTATTGAAGTTTGAAACTTTTTAAGATTATTTAAATTTTCCAGATAACAATAATACTATACTTAAGATATTTATCTCAGCATGCAATCCCCTTTGCTTCTTTGATATACCTGTAATGTAAAAAGTTTCACTCATTTTACAGTGACATACAGTACTGGTACTTACTTGGAATGTTCAGTTTATGTAAAGTTTTCCCTTGCTTTGAGTTCCTACAAGATCCATTACTAAGAAATCCTGCAATATATATATATATATATGTTCCTTCCTGGCCAAATTTAAACTTTATTTTCTCACTTCTCAATACAAAAGGAGACTTTGTATAACTTTATGACCTCCATTTTGTGACTCGAATAATGCTCTTTTCAGAGTTCGGACCCTAATGATCAGTTTGCCTTGTATCACAGGCAGGGTAAAAATGGTCATTAAACAAGCATAGTTTATCATGATGAACTAAAGAAGGTATTGAGGCTAATAAACTCATGCCACCACACTGGTATGTGAGTTACCAAGCCAAATGGGCTAACCATTGTTTTCTTCACATTGTTAGCACTGTTAAGTGTTGGGCTGGTGCAGCACAGCCCTTAATGTTAATGTCAAGTAACAGGATTTTTGCATTTGTTGTTTCATGCTTACATTTGCTCCGTGGCCCATGAGCTTCACGTATGTGCAAGATGTGGGGCCTTAAGATATTCCAGCATGAGATATATCCTGGCCTGTAGCTCAGCTTATTTGAGGTCAATAGTTATACTCAACATGGAGATCTGACTACAGGGTAGGAAAATTTTCTGGTAGAGTCCAAAATAATTTTTTTAGAGTACGTGTACAGTATAGTACATTCCATTTTGGATATAGGCAAGGGGTCCACTGAGTATCTAACTTTAGGAGAAGTTCAGACCAACCTCATACTATTCCCTCCTGACTTATCCATAAGAAGATTTATTTCCAGGCCTCCTATTATCAGTGATGAAACATATGTGACTCTTCAAGGGGTGGGATACCTGGTGAAGTCTGGATTGAGTCATGCAGTAAGAGCAGTTGAGTCTGTTAATTCGGTTTCCCAGAAGTTAGAGCTACAGCTTCCAAATACAGTACACTATTAGCTGTAGGCCCGGCTCCAGGGGCCCATTACTCAGTTTGGATCCTAGAGATTAAATAGTTGTTTACCTCAAGTCCCTCAATTGATCTCATTGACAATAATTAGATGTTCACCCGATTTCTCTTAAAATACTGTATTAACTTTTGTGAGTGAATTGTATATTCAATTCATTAATGTTTCTGGATATTATTTTGGCTTGATAAGGTAGAATTGTATTGTTTGCACTGTGGGTCAGTACTCCATACATTGACAGTATTAGTGCTCTCTGATACTCGCTTAAGTTTTTGTCTTTGCCTGAACACTACTTGTCAACATTGTGGTCTTGCTAATTTATATTTTGAGCATTACTCCACAGCCCTCAGATTATCAGGGCTTGTGGTTGGATTCATGTCATACTGTAGACAATGTGGATCTTCTTTTTAGAAGTCCACCAGGTCTTAAAGAGGTACAGTAATTGGGTCTGGATGGGAATCAGATACAGGATAAAAATGATCTCAGTAAGATTTTTGTTTTTCGGGTTTGGCGCAGTGTGTGTAGATCTGGCAATTTTGTTTCAGGATTGCATCTTTGATTATTCCTGGTCTGATCACTCCTTTCAGTCACAGTATTTGTACTGTGATTTATTTAGATTGCCTCAGTGATGCAATTATTTGAGATTCATAAAGCTGTTATTGATTTGTATTGGAGGTTAGATTCTTTTATGTACTATAACCATATTAATCCTAACAGTCTATTGGGCCAATGGGATCCACTTTAGCCTAGTTTTTTCCTCACCTGATTTTTTTGCTCAAAACTTATGCCCATTCCTTTTCAGTTTTGATCTAGAAGATAACTCCGAGTTCTCAACCTCAGTTTAGTTCCATGTTGGGATTCAATTGATTTTTATAGACTTAGAGATCACATTTGACAGGGGTCATATTTGGAACTACAAGGGGCAATGAGAAAGTTAGGGGTCAAGGAGTGTTTTGCTTGAGTGATTAAGAACGTCTGATACACTATCCCTGTTGTTTTGTGGTGTAAGAAATGACCCGAGAGTACCCTTTCGTGTGATAATGTTAAAAATGAGTTCTATACACTTTGGGGACAACTAGTTACTTTTTACTAATCTCAACAGCATATTGTTGACAATACATTACTTTACCATCTTGCCCTGATGATTGTTAGTCTGACCCTTTTTCAGTGCAGCTCATACTAATTTCAGGGAATTGCACTCAGCCTGTGCCTTCTGAAAGGCAATTTTACCAGTTGGGATACAAAGGTCACCATTTGACCATAAGGATTGGGGTTCTTGAGACTTCTTGGCATTAGATTGCATCGTCACAGCACCTGCTACCGCTCCGTTGTCAGCCTTGGAAATCCCAGTATGATACTGGCACTTCAGCACTCCCTACTGTAAAGGAAGGCACTCTGACACCAGGTACAAGACCAAGTAGTACATCAGTAAACTTAATGGGTGCGAGTTCTACACGGAACTTTCCTGAAAAAAATCTGCTCTTAATATCTATCATAGATGTAGGGAATTGCTTTGGTCTGCCAAGAAAGTCATACACTGTACAGGGTGGCTGCGACCGTAATTCAGGAGACATAAACATGTGGTTGATGAGTACAGTGGAACATACGGTATCTAGAAAAATTTCAGCACAACAATTATTAATCTTTCCATTAGGGTCTATAATAGCCCTGAAGGGGCTTAACTCACTTTCAAACACAAAACTTACCTTTGTGTATGGAGTTTGGGGCTTTGCAGGAAGCGCGGGGATCTCCACTTGTCGGTGTCCTAACTTAGCACACAAGTAATGTCTTGGAATAAACTCATGTGTGGTATTGCAATATTTTTGTTTATCCCTTTCCAGCTGATGTGCTGCTTCACAGACAAAGGCATTGTTTATCCCTTTCCAGCTGATGTGCTGCTTCACAGACAAAGGCATTTTTTCTTTGAATTGTTTCTGATGGGATGTATGTCCACTGTTAAGTGGGCTTTGGATTCTAATAGGTTATTTTATCCCAGACGGTCCAGAATATTACCTGGAGGTTTGTTCAGTAAGAGAATACAGGAGTTAAACACACACACACACACACTTAACTATCTCTCTCTCTCTCTCTCTCATAGTAGTCAAAATAGTGTTTGATGTATATTTTTTCATTCAACAGAGGCGCTACATTTAGTGTCAACAGCTGCAAATCATGCAAATGATGCCATGAAGAAGATTGATAAATTTGAAAAGTTACTTGAGATTCAAGAGAGTTTAGGAGGTGCCGAAGACCTTGTCTCTCCCACGAGAGAACTGATTAAGGAGGGCAAGATTATCAAAATCTCAGCTAGGTCTGGAGATCATCAAGAGAGATACATATTTTTGGTAAGGAATTAGGTGTACTAGTGTAGAAGGTAAATAAAAAATTTAGTAATTTGTAGAATATTTTTAAAGTGGAATACATGGATTTAAAGTGAAATGATAATGGTGCAAGAATGCAAAAGAGGAGCAGAAAGGTTGTCACAAGGTTAAAGGAATGAAGAAACTTTTTTTTTTTAGGAATTGAAAGGGTTGATACTCTATAGAAAAAAATTGGAAGTGAAAGGGGGATGGAGAGAATACTGTATTTTGAAAATTGTTGGGTTGGTGTTGTTAGGAAGGGTATTCAGTTGTAAAACTTTACCAGAACTTGCCTGATGGCAACTGGTTCACCAGAGCTGTGCCCATCCCGTGGTCTCTGCTGCATTTTCTGTGCTGGCACTCTACAATATGTTTGCAGTGGTGATGAGAAGGGGGACATACCATTCTGGTTTTACCCAACACCTGCCATCAGGTGATTGTGTCTAATCCATGCAAGTGAAGAAAATGGCTGTAAAATGTTTATGATTAGACACCCTTGATTTTTTTTTAACAATGAAGCTGCAATCATAAATATCAATAGCAGTATCTGACATTGTCAATGTAGGAGATTGTTGAGGTAGATGTGTTTGCAAACCTGATGATATACAGTACAGTACTGGGTATTACTTTTTTAAGTGACATTCATGATGAATTTTATGAAATATATATGGGTTCCTGAAGTAGATCAATCAAATTCCAAAATTATCTGCCTTCCGAAAGACTGAAACAATACTGCGCACAGTATTATATGGTGTGGAATGTGTTGCAGTTTTTACATTTAGATACTTGTTGATTTATACAATTTTGGTTTCTGAAAACTTTTTTGGGGAAAGCAACCCTCACATGCTTGAGAAACTCAATATATTTTTTTTAGATAATCCCTGAAGATGGTTTTCTTTTGGAACTCACAATGGATAGGTGTAAAAAATAAACAATGAAACAAAAGACGTCTTGCCCTCACCAGCAAACATCCAACACTGCACAACATGTTGTTAGGCAGTGGTGCCTGGTGATGCTTGGATGAACTGTACTGATTGTTCTTTTCTGCAGTACCAAATTTATGTTATATTTGTGTGACATTTCATAAATTTGAAAATTGCCTGTGAATAATGAAAAATTATTCAAACATTTATTGTTCCATTCACTTAAAATTTTGGTTACCAAAAGTTTATTAGAAGAATTGCTCTATATTTTTTAATTACTTCTGTGCATGACATTAATAAAACGCAGCACAAATCATATTTGCTTCATGCAAAGTCCCATTAATTAAAATGACAAAGTTGTGATTAAAATCAGAAGTTCAGGTAATTTGGTGCTAGTGTCTTTGGGACTGGGAACAGGTGAGACATGAAACACTTCTCTGAGTTTAACATTTCTATTACACCTCTGTTTAACAGTTGAATTACAAATTCTGTGAGTAAGGGGGTTGGTTTCTGACCCCTTTTTGGTAACAATAGGGGAGGGCGCCTCAACCAAGTCCATGTGAGGCCCCCTTTGATTGTCTTGTATGCCCATATGGAAGAAGTCCACCTGTTTTCCCAACCCCTAGACAACCCAGCTGCCTGGTTTCATTGGAAAGGAGTGGTTGCTGATGTGGTGGAATAAGGTCTCCTTCCACTTCTGAACAAATGGCCACCCCTATTATGTCTTGAATTGTCTCCTCCTCTAAAGTTTCCTTTTGGTTGATAACTTAACGTAGCAGCTGGTCCTGTACCCCTGTTAAACCTTCCTCTTTTAAATTTCCGAAAGGTCTTAGAACGCTTGGGAACAGTAATATGAATTGCTTGCTCAACAGCTGATCTATACTTAACTAATGATGTTCATCAAACAAAGCAGGAGAAAGAGGAGAAGAGCATAGCAATAAATAAACGCTACCACTTGAAGCATTATTAGTGGCTTGCTTCCTTAGCTGGGCTTTTGGTTTTAGGGCTTTCGACAACATTTCCAAAAATGAGTTGTACAGGGAATATGGAATCCCTTGTATAGCAGCAGCAAAACATCTGTCTACTTCTGAACCGTCCTCATAGTCCAGCACAAACTTAGTCAATGGCTGACACACCATGATTGCAGGCCAAATATCCGCTGCCAACTTCATAAATTTGAACTCTTCAAGCAACAGTGCAGAAGCAACTGGTTTCAAATTTATTTCATAACTTATGTCAGCATATTTTGGAGCCGACAAATACTGGGAAAGTTCATATAAGGAACTCTTTTTGTCATTAAATTGGAACTTCAAAAAACTAAACTTGTGAGCATTCCTATCTGAGGGAATGAATGTTAAGTCTTTCAATAATTAGCCCAGACTTCATGTATTTCAGAGATCATTTTTGGGCAAATAGCAGGCCAAGAAATTGTAGTATCACTTTCTAAAAACAATGAATGATGACCTACAGTTGCCTGGCCTTCCTGTCTCTTTGTAAGTGCTGAGAGAACATTTTCATAAAATACCTTGATATAAGGAATCCACAGACTCGGATGTGGTTGAAAACAAAGAAGACTAAGATCTTACCAATGTTACCCAAGGCCTGTTTGGATCATCCTTACACTCAGTGTTCTCCATTAGCTGGGTGAGAGTTGACAGCAGCCTGTTTCCACTCATAGTAACCAACACTTTTGCCCCAGGTGGAAGGATGGGGACAGGATGATCTCAGTCTCAACAGGTTCTCCCTGCTCTAGTGACTGAACACTTTGATTAGTGCCAACTTACTCATCCTGATCCTGGAATCCACTAAAATTGGGCTGACTAGGTAGAGGTTCTTGCAACCTTCCTACTGCCTCATTATCTTGAATATCCAATAACCTACTTTTCTTAGAAGAAGCAGGTTGGTCTAACTGGGGATTAAGTCTCTTACCTATCACCCATAATTCTAAACATTCTGCCAACTTGGGATCTTTCCAGTGTTATGCATTTAGAAATTTACTCTTTAAGGTCTTATTCCATCTATTTTTAATTTGGATCTTCAATAATTCCTTCTTATCTCCTGCAGCTTGATTAATTTAAAAAATTTGATCATAACAAACTGCACAATCCAATGGTGAAAACAGGTTGTCTGAGACACAGCTGCTATGAATTATGCAAGCCAAATGAGGATATAACTTGGTAATCCAAGTGGCCCTACATCCTTGATAATTACATGTAGTATGGTCCACTTGGGTCATAGGTGAAACTACTAGTACTGAATTCACATCCTCTACTGACATTCAATTCTTTGTATGTAGTGTATGAGCTGAACTCTCCAGTCCTTGTAGCTCCTCACTCAACACTAGTTCCCCAGGGACAGTTCCATGGTCTCCTCCATCATTTAGCAGTCCAGACAACTGTCCTTCATCCTCCAGTTGCACATCACTCATGTAATCTAGGAGGAACACCATGAGTCACATTGTATCATCATCATAATACAAGGCAGATTACATTTTCTCTCCAACATAATCAATCTGACTCATAACTGTGATATTTCAGTAAGCTATTTCATTTAATGTCTCTTATTCTTATACGAGTCACCAGTGTGACAATCATAAACAATAACTCACTATATCATACACCTCTCCCTTCTCTTACCTCAAATGTCCCTCAGCTCAATGAACTTTGTTTCTAAATCAAACTAACTTCATTTTAGAGCACTTATATTTTGAGGGATCACCAAGTTCTCTATTTGTTGCCAATCTGAGTGCACAGACAACACTGCTTCAATTACTCATGCTTAAGCGATGATGCCTGAGTGAGCATCAAGTCACCTGGAAGGGTTGACAGTACTGAGCTGCTACCATAGAGCTCCATTGGCTAACATTGTTCACCATTACTCTAGCAAGATGTATTGGGCTGAGAATTCCACCCAGAATGGTTTTCATTTAACCCATACTGAAGATACAAGGTTCATCCCAACATAACTCTAGATTGCTAGTAAGACTGGAAGGTCAGCGTCCGGAAGGATCACTAAGACTAGCAGCCTCACTAAAGTTCACCTGGAAAGGCTGAACCTGCTACTGAGGACATAAATAAAATAGAGTTATGAAGAGAAAAACTTAACTCTGGCCTGTATGCTGAGAGGAATTAGAAAACCCAGGGCGGCAGCCCGAAAAGTTTCGTGAATGAACATGAGAAGAGGGAGAGGGATGGCCACATATATCATGGTATTCATTACTTGCACGGAAGGGCGAAAAACAACGTCATTCACTAAGTGACTTGAAACCAGAGGATATTAGTCACTAAAGATCGACTGTCTTCCTAGATAGAAGACGAGCCGCGGACTCCATGCTTGACCAGACTGTATAAAAAATTGCCCCAGACACAATATCTGGGAGACAATCAAAATAAAATTCACTCGATTTCCTCACTGTGCTAAGATGTATAAATACCTAAAATAAAATCCTCGTGGCACTTAATATTTCAGCTATTACAACACAAATTAGCGGAGCCTTCCTTGTGCACTTTTACAGCTGATTCACCAGGCATGAAGATGGCAGTAGCAATGCGTGTGATGGAGGGTGCGGGAGGGGGTTTTGAGTACAGTGATCCCTCGGTTAACGAACGCCTCGGTTAACGAAATTTCGGTAAACGAATTACCTTCCGTAAGAATATTCAATTCAGTTAACGAAAAAATTTGGTTAACGAATTCCTGACGAATTTTTCCCAACATGTTTTCGCCTGCTTTCGCCTGCTCACCAGCTGTAGTATTAGTCCGCCAATACAGTAATCGGTTTTAGGGCTTAAATTCGTTACCATTTGAGTAAATATCAAGAAGGTTGTACTATTCAATAATTTTCCAAGTCTTATATTAAAATTTTTAGTCATTTTAATAATTATTTAACATAATTGAAGTACAGGGAACTAGTTTTTAGCGATCCAAACAGCCACTTGACTCACCCAGAATGGCATCAGTTTGTGTCTTTGCTCAGTGGAGGAAGCATCTTGCTTGAGACTCTCTTGAACATAAACTATTTTTTCATTTTTACAGTACAATTATTGGTCATTCTGAAGTTTATTTTACATATTGACAATATATAATGCAGTGCAGTGTTGATTTAAAGAAAATAATCTTGAATTACACCAAGTGAACTAAAATTTTTTGGGTGAAATGGCAGCATGAAGCATGGGGTGACTTCTCTTCCACTCCAATGCCTTCTCTTCTTCCTTCTCCTCCACCCCCATTCTAATTCCCATCATAATCATCATCAACCAGGAGCCTTCTACATGCACACCTCAAAGTAAGTGTACTTTACTGCATTTATTTTTAGTTTGTATGTAATTTTCGGTGAGCTGGAACCAATATCCCAAAATCCCATTGAAACAATGGTTTCAGTTAACAAAATTTTCGGTTAACGAACGACCTTCTGGAACGAATTGTGTTCGTTAACCGAGGGACCACTGTACAGTATTGCAATTAAATGCCAGGTAGCGACGTGTCCTCCTAATATTACGTAATTGCCTGTATGTTGGCCTGGCGATTTAAAGCTAGGCATTTACATACCTAGGTATAAAGCTAGACGTCACATTCTGGATTGAAAAAAAAACATAAGTTGCACTTCCCAAATTTAAAATTACTCACAATTCATAATGTTTTACTGTTACAAAACATATATTACAAGTTTTGTAATATTTAGTAAAATTTTGAAATATGGGAGACATTTTGATTTCCAGTAAGTCCTCGCCTAACGTCGGGGTTACGTTCCTAAAAACGCGACATTCATTTTCCCCATAAGAAATAGATAAAATACGGGAGTTACATTCCTGAGCCTCCCTTTGCCTCATGAAATACATTACATGTACAGAAAATCATTGCCATTTCTATAAAAATAATGCATACATATACAACTACCTAGTTTGTATTGGTACTCACCGATGGGCGGAGATGGTAGAGCGAGTGTGTGGTGGGTAGTGAAGCTGAGGAGGCGGAGGGCAGGAGGGGAGGTGTATGGCGGAGGAGGAGGGTGGCGAGTCACTGAGACTCTGCGCCAAGCTGAGAGAGCATAGCGTGGCCAGACAAGAGAGGGTGATGCACCTTAAAATGTAGTCCTTGATGATGCAAAATGACGTAGTATTGGATCACCGGGACTTTAAACGAATTTTTGGACTCTAAAGTTTAGCAACGTAGTACCAAAACAACGTTAAGCAGGACGACGTTAAGCGAGGATTTACTGTATTACGATATACGCTGTATGCAGTACAGTATTATATTTTTCTTAATATTTGATTAAATTTTAGATTATGAGATACCTTTATGAATATTGTGTATATGATGCACATGTCGCAATGCGGTCAAGGAATGCAACCACCTTCCTTAGTGTAAACAAGTATTATACGGGTCACCTGTGTCGGTCCTGATTAACGTCCATTATTGCCCAGTGATTGAACTATTATGTCTGATAACCCTAAATTTGGTACTGTACATAGAAACATTTAAATTGTGATTGGGGTTGATAATGGAAAGTACTGTTGGTTTTTCCCTCTGTTAAAGTCTCACTCATATTTCGTAAAATCTCATAATTCGTAAGGGGTAGAGCCCCTATTATTTCAAATTATGGGTTTTTATTGTACTGTACTGTATAAGGCTGCAGTGCCATGATTATACTGTACATGTTGGCCTCTATTATAATTCATTTTCTTTTGTTATTCGAATTTTTGTGTTGTATAGTACTTGATTTAGTACAGTACTGTATAATAAAAATATATTTTTGCAGTTGACAGATTTGCTCTTGTTGTGTTCTCCGCGACTGATGGGAGGCCGGGTAATGAGTGGCCCACAGTATCGCCTTCGTGCTAAATATCATGTAGAAAACCTGATGGTGCAAGAGGGAGACAATCTTGAAACGGCAAACACTTTCTACATCAAGGATAACAACAAATCTGTGGAACTTTATACACAGTGAGTTTAAGGAAAGAATGTAGAAAAGATAACTTGTCAAGTATACAAAAAAGTACAGAATGTATTTGAGTTATGTGGCTTGAGTGACAGTGTCTTTCCTTTTGATATATAATTTATATACCCTGTACTGTATCAGTCTGTTTTTTCCACGTGACATCATGATTGTGCTCGGAGAACCTTCTGTACAACCCATGATTTTGTAAGTTTTTGCAGTAACAAGATACTTTCCGTTTTTTCAAATAGGACCTTGGAGGAAAAGGAGCAGTGGCTAGAGGCATTTATCCGGGCAATCCATGAGACTTCACAGAGGAAATCATCTCTCAAACTACATTTTAACCCAGATCAGCGCATTGTGGATGTTGATCTTGGTCAAAAGCAACCTATGCTTATTCGCTCTGACTCAGTCACTAAGTGTATGCTATGTAGTAGTCAATTCACCATGGTACGGAGGAAGCACCATTGTCGAGCATGTGGGGAGGTGAGTAAAAAAAAATATATATATAGTTTTTTTTATTTGTGTTGAAAATAAGTAATATGTGCCGTGCAAAAACATTGATTTGTATGTATGACATGAACACAATTCTTTTGAACAGAATATTTTAGGTTAGTGTAGAAAGAAGGGAATTTTAACATGTATGTGAGTAAAAGAAATAACATAAGAGTGGGACAACATTATGCTCAACTAATGTACTGTACAGTAAACTCTTGATTTACATAGTGATAATGATCCTGGAGAACACCATGCAAAGTGAATGTACGTGAAAAATTACCTTGGTTCTATGGAAAAAGGGAGTTAGGTTCCAGTCTCATTAGTTCCTCCATGACTGGCTAAAGATCTTACCATCAGCTAGTCAGTGTTGATGTTCAGTAAACCATCTCCATATCAGATATTCCCAATAATGCATGTCTTTTTGTTTGGTATATTTAGTGAACCATGCCATTAAAATCTGTGAATGGTATTACTGTACTGTATTGTCCTTTATTGACCATGTGGTTATTTCCTGCATGTCAGAGCTTGTCAAGTGCAACAAGCTGAGCATCCCAGCTGTCCAAATCAATGAGAGGGTAGTTGCCACATGTGATTGGCAGACTGAAAGATGCTGTGCTGTGTTTGATCAAGGGCTCCCACAGTAGCTTGTGTATGGCTTTACAGTCTTCCACCATACCTTAATGTGTTGTATTCTCATGTACTGAACTGCTATGTGTGAAGCATCATTGTGGAGGGCTACTGCATTTTATACAAGATTGTGATAAAAATGGCCGGTAAATTACCATGATGAATCAGAATGTCAGAAAATTTACACTGCTTGTCTTGCAAATGTCAGTGCAGGTAGTCTAATTGGCTATACAGTATTACATAGAAAACACTGCTTCTCATCCAATCAACAAATTTAAATGATGTTTGGTCTGGTAATATGTGGATGGATGACTGCCTGGGAACATCAGCTGCTTTGGGTATTTCAGCTAAAGGACCCCAGTGGAATTAAGCATCTGGTGGCTTTGTCAGCTATCCTTGGTCAAATTGCCTAAGTATCAATTAAAACAAGACCTCTAAGTCGGACTATATGGGGCTCGGGGTTGTCCGACTTATGTAAAATTTTGACTGATGTATAATCTCCCCCAGGTGCCGTCAACTATCATTTTGCTGAAAAATCCCTTCCAAAAACAATATTAAAGTTATCATTATACATCTACACTGCACGTACTTTTATTGTAAGTATGCACTTATTCTAGCTGATATAAAAAGTACTCCACTTCAGCCTGAACACCTCACAGATAATGTTCATGAAGACCCCAGTATCCATTCCATCACATTTCTTCAGTTTCTCTTCAATTGGTAGAGTTCTGAGCACCATTTCTTTTTTCCCAGTGGTCCTCAGTGGTATTGTTTTGCTTTTACTTGTTTTAAGGCCACAATAATACACTAGGGAGTACTAAATACAAACAAAACACAGAGTGCATAGCGGAGCAGCTGTCACGGCAACAAACAAGCCGGAACTGACGCCTAGCCCAACTGCCACCCATAGTGACCCCTCTCCAAGCTGGAGCTTGTTAGACTTATGGGGTTTTCGACTTACAGAAGTCCAACTTAAGAGGGACCTTACTGTATATTATCATTATTATAGTAAGTGTTGCACTGTGTCCTGCTTTATGGTATGGTGCAGTTTTTTTATTTTTTAATTACCCGGGTACAGGGGATCCTTATTATTGTATGCGATGTACCGATATGTCATTTCATATATACGTCACTAACAAATACTGTTTAGGTTGAAATTTTCATTCTACATAATTTGTTTCGCATATACGTTATCTGCATCATGTAATGTTTTAAACTAAGTTTTTGTGTATCTGAATATGACGGTTAGATAGTGTTAAAAAGATCTAATATATCAGAAACTGTACACAGATAAATCATTATAAAGAAGATCACTGCTGAGTGCTGGGTATTGAACCCAGACCACCAAGTGTGGCAGGCAGCTGATCGTTCTCACCCCGCCTCACGGGTGCCCACCATCTCTCAAACATTGCTGTTGTCACTGTTCAAGAGAATTGGTGCTTACCACATGATCTGTCTTCAAAACTTAGTAAATAATATTGTAGTATATTTATCACCACTTGATAAATATTAGTGTAGTGTATAATGCATCTCCATATGCCCTGTTTTATTCATTGATCATTTGTCTAAGTGTACAAGTAGCAAAATCAGGCCATCATGTATCACTCAAAGGTAATAAATAACATTATTAGGAACGAACCTTCATATCAAATACGATTAATACAGGGGGTACACCTGTATACAGGTATGTAGTGTATTTTATATTGGCCCCTTTGTAAGCTGATTTGCTGAAACCTTTCTCTCCAGGAGCACAACCTGAGGTTTCAAGGGATATTACTGTACATATTGGAATGCATCTACCCCTAATTATATAAACTTTTATGGTGAAAAAATCCGCATGATAAAATGTTTCACTATAAGTCCCATTTCTCTGGAACATATCCCTTATGTATAATGAGGATCCCCTTTACTTATGAGGTTTTAAATTTTTTTGCATGTTTTTCACTTTGCTATTTCAATTATGGATGCCCTTCAGGTTGTGTGCAGTAAGTGCTCCGGTTTCAAAGCATCTCTTGCATACGAAAGTGGAAAGAGTGTAAGAGTGTGTCGGGATTGTCACAAAAAACTGCAAGAGCTTTCTTCATCAACTGCCACACCTTCTCCAGAGATTGATGAAGCTGATGAATGCTCCTTATACAGTACCAAAGAACCACCTGATTTACCTTTTAGGAATAGAGGAGTGTTAGAGGTAAGATTTCTTTTTCTTTTTTCTTTTTTTCTTCTTTTTAATTCATGTTACTTGAGTTTCTGTCTTTCTTTTGTGCTGAGTTACATACTGTAAAATGAAAATGCAGCACTGGAAATTATGAAAAAGCTTACTGTATATTGAAGTACTGTATGAATTCTAAAGACTTGGTTATAGAGCAAAAACAGTTAAATTGAATGATTGGCTGTAGAACAAAAACAGTTAAATTAAATGATTGGCTGTAGTATAAAAATTATTAAATTAAAAGATTGACTCTAGAACAAAAACAATTGAATTGAATGATTGACTGTAGAACGAAATAGTTAAATTGTTCCTCTTGAGACTTGTTAGTTGGCCCAGTTGGTACAGCATTTGATGAATCAGGAATGTGAAAACATTAAGGTACTGTATGATGTAAAATGTCTTAGTACAGTACAGTAAAAAGAAAGTAAGGAATGAATATTTTGCCAGTTTACAGAAATGGTTAGAGTGGACAAGATCAAAGAGCAGATGGAAGAACTTTAGATACAAAGGCTTTACATATTGATGAGAACAAAACTATTCCACACAGCATTTAGTATATTAACTAATCATTGTATTTAATGATTGTAATGTTGAGATTTGTTGTTTGGTACAGTTGTACATTAAGCAGTAATGTAAGACTGAATAGAGTGCAGTACAGTACAGGTATTTGTATATCTGGTACAGATTATAATGTGATAGAAATTATTTGAGAATCCTTAGAGAGGGTGATATGCAGTTAGTAGAAGGAAAATCATTTATATAAGAAGTAATCTAATTCTCATCCTGATTTTCTACTTAGGTTTCAGCTAAAACTGGTGGGGCAGTGATACAAGGGTTCCTTCAGCTCAAGACACATCGTAAAACTTGGGTGAAGCGATGGTTTGCTCTACACACGGACTTTGTTCTGTACTCATTCAAGTGTGAAGCAGATGACCATGCACTAACTGCTACTCCTGTACCTGGATTTACTGTTACACATTTGCAAGTAAGCTCCACTTTTCAAGTATTATACTTAACTTATAAATTCTTTTTACAGTTATAACCTCAGATATCCGGCATTTAACCATCCAGAACTCTCACACAACCGGCATTTTTCTTTGGTGGGATGAATTTCCAGTAAGTAATGTCTAATCAATTTAAAAAAATCAAGAAAATCGATCTGAATTTGGTGCCGCTTTGCCCTTGGTTCCATTTCTGGCCACTAGAAGTGTTGTGTGCATCCTCCAGGTTGGCCATACACAGTTCCACTTACTTGAATGTTTGTGCCAGTGTAGCTGCTATCATCACCTCATCCATCCAGCATGCCTAAGACAGGAGTTACAGCTAAGTGGAAACATGTTATGTTTACTCTAAAGCAGGTGGATATATGTAAGAGACTGGAGAATAGTGAGTCACCATGTGTTAATGGAAGAATATATTTACTGTCTTTTTATTCCTTTTATAATATTTACTATGGCAACGTTCTTGAGTTTGCAATGAGTATACAGTACATGTATACTATGATGATGTTCTTGAGTGTGAGATGCGTATTTATATGAGTACCGGTAACTCTCACACATCCGGAAAAATCGGTTATCCGGCACGCTCAATTCCCCATGCATTCTGGATATCTGAGGTCCTACTGTATAATAAAAATTTTACTGGAGAAGAGAAAAGAGAAGTTTCTCCTGTATATGTTATTAAATTTAATAATACCCTGTAGATAATTACAGAACACACTGAATTTACCCCTTACTCACACACTAATTCTCCCCTTTTTTAAAGTAAGCTGAACTCCATCAACAATGAAGGACTTCTAATGAAATTGCATTTTCTAACCTGTGGAGTTAAAACCAGATTCCTAAGATCCAAAACTTTTGATTTAAATACAAATCAAAGAAAATCTGAAAGTTGGATGAACCTTTGCATTATATTAAGTTCCATAACTTACACAGCAGTTAGGATCTTGAAAAACACTATGTACCTGTGTGTGGAAAGTGTGCAAGAAAATATTAAGGGCCAATTGGAAACATGGGGTTAGGTTCCAGGCTCACAAGATAACCTCTCTCATTCATCCAATACGCTAATATACATGCAAAAAATAATAACTAACAATTTTAATGATACAGGGCTGTATTTAAATTTGCTTTTAATATTTGATGACAGTCATACTGAATTTGTTATGATGATAGTGTTGGTGTTGAAGTCAGAAGTTCAAGGATTCACCCAAGCCACCTGGGGAGGTTGGAAGTGTGGAGCAGAGATGGTGGAGGTGGAGGCAGAAGTAGTGTGAGGTAGCAGGGGTAGAACTTCCTCAGATTGAGCTCAAAGTTACATCATATAGACCTTGTAAAAATTTTGGTAAGAATGGCTTCAGAAATCTTGTCAACTAGATTATCTAAATAATCTAAAAGTTAATAAAAAAAATGGGTAAGAGGAGAAGACTATCAACAAATCTCCTCCCACTGCAAACTCTCAAGAAAAGAAACAGTATACCGTGTAGTAATGACTGCCGACTAGCATGAATTGAAACTTTGCTTCAAAATTTTAGAATTTTAAGACTTTTTTATTATTTCAAAAGTGGTTCTGGAGGTAGAAGCCAGTTTTACTCTTAATACAACAGGAAGAATTGTGTTGCTTTGCTTATAAGCTCATCATCATCATCATCATCATCAAGAAGTGTGAAAAAATTAGACGTTAGCTCTAGTTCCAAGTAGCAGGAGAAATTGGCTACCAGACATATTTACTTGATGTAAGGAAGTGACTAGATGTAAGGACTGAGCCTGAAAATTAATATAGCATTCTCCTAACAGCCAGTAGATGGAGCTCCTTCATGTTAATGTTATATCAAGACATATTAGCCTCTTACTTGGAATGGTGACCTTTGCCAGGATCACTGAGAGCTGACTATGGCGAGGGGCAAGGTTCATGATCAGGCCCCTCCTCCCTAAATCTCACTTCCAACGAAATTTCATTATTTTTTTTAAGTAACTTAGGGTTAACCTCAGGTGAGAAATAGCGTCAATAACTAAAAAAATATTTCTTAGAAGGAAATATTTCTGTAATATGTTTACTGGGTATTACTGTAAAAATTGTAACCTGTTGATAGTTGAAAACCAAACTTAACATTCTTCAGTAATGTTAGTGCCTTTCAGTGAAAACATATATAGTAATACCTAATCAATCTAGTTCTGAAGTTGTCTACAAAGAAGACACATTGAGTAAGTTGATGCAAATATTATAAGGTACAGTACTGTATTGTCCATGCATAAACCCAGCACAGTAGCTGCAAATTTAGGCAAGGTCACACTCTTGGTTGCATGCCTGAATGAATCGATATACAGTATTCTGAATCATGATAAAATTATTGATATTAATAATATCATATTTTACACTTTAACCTTTAGATTAACATATAAACTCACCTTAAATCTATTTCTCTCTCTCTACCTATCTATCTACTGTATGTCTGTCTATGTAGTCTGTAATAATTCATATTGAGTGTGCAATTTTAGGAATACAGCTTCTGTGCATTTGAAGGACACTATCTTCTTAAAATGTTCATACAAAATAATTTAAATGTACGAATGCAAGATGATGTTGACAGCCAAATTAAGGAAGCACACTAATTTATAAGCATATCAAGACTTTAACAACAGTACATAAAATATACAATGACCAGAATGAAAACACTTGACAGGAAATTTATAACCTAATTTGAGATCTGAGAAATTCACCAATGATGTCTGAAGGTGTTGTTTACAAAAATGCGATGTACTCATGAGAGCAACGACCTCCCACTTTAAAATTGTGAGGGGTAACTGAAGGGATCCTATAGGCCAATATGAATGTGCATATTTATGGACTATACATACTAATTAGGACCCTTTAACCCTTTTTTTTTTTTTTCCTCCATTGTCCAGGCCCCCTCAGAGGTTCAAACCCCAGAAATTTTGACCCTCCTGTCTCCCCTCTTCTCCTCAGGCCTGACCTTTGCTTCCAAACTTCCCATTTGTTTAGTGTGATGGTTGCATTGTGGAGGGAATCTAATGAGTACATTTTTATTTGGGTTAGACTTTATCATTGTATTAGCACCCAGTCACAAATGCTTAGGTTCACTTGTATCTCAAGCTTAGTGAGCACAATATTCACATTAGCTAGTAGAAAGCATCAGGATATAATATATATTAATTGTTTTCTCCCAAGGGTACAAGAAATGAGAGTGGCATTAGCGAAAAGGAAAAGGAGAGAGCGTTTAAGTTGTATCACTCCAAGAAGCATTATATATTTCAAGCAGCATCTAAAGAAGATTCTCAAAGGTGTGTAGTCTGTGAAATTATTTTGTGTTTTTCCATTTCATTGAAGCTCTTCATCTGTCTGTTATCTTTCCTCTCATATTTTTTTACTTCTTCTATTCAGGTATAGAAATTTATTTCAGGAAGCAACATGAAGTATTTTGATATTGTTTACTATTTTTAATAGCACCCACCTCTCGTTTTACGCGGGGGTTACGTTCTTGAAAACCACCGCTTAATTAAAAAATGCGTAAATTAAACATAATTTTCCCATAAGAATACATGTAAATGGTACAGGTTAGGGGAACCATCATATAACGCACAGGGTACGAACAGTGCTCTCACTTAAATCAATCACGCGGCCAACCTCCGACACACGCTCTCCTCTCTGAAGGCGGGTGATCACATTTAATTCCATATCCATTGCAATTGTTTTTTGTGCCTTTTTAGCTTTAGGTGCCCCAGAGGAGGCAGATGGACGTTTTCCAGACATGCTCTATGGGGAAAACAGCATTTAACATTAAAAAGGTATGTGATAAACACACAATGCAAATGAGAGCAGAGAAAAAAAGTAGTGTTGGTGTGAACTGAGAAAGCGATATGCGGGAAGCTTGCTGGACTTCGTCACAGTTGTTGTACAGAATACTGTGGGGTATGAAATTGTTTGGTTCACACTCAGGATGGGATGGAGAAAGGAAACTCACAATGTGCTCTCTATATACATGTTGTATTGGATGTACAATGCAGCTTGGTGCTGGGAAGGCAGCATGGTTACAAGCGTGATGTAGAGAGAGCTGTTTGGTGAGGATGCTCAGAGAAGGACAGCTTGTGGGTCGCCATGCTCGCCAGCGGGAGAGAGGACCGCCAGGCAGGCGGAGGAGGAGCGAGGACCGCCAGGCAGGCGGAGGAGGAGCGAGGACCGCCAGGCAGGCGGAGGAGGAGCGAGGACCGCCAGGCAGGCGGAGGAGGTGTTGCTGGCTGGTTGGTGTAGGTAGAAGGAGAGGCAGATCACCACGAGGTCAGGTCTTAAATAGCGGGGGTAGGCGTGGCTTAGCAGTTGACCCCCGCTCCGTGGTGTATGGCGGCGCTGGTTGACCTAGACCACGAGGCATACACTGGGGAATTGGTGGGGTCGGCTAGGCAGCGACAAACAGCGTTTGTAGGGGAGAATTCCACTACAATACTCCCCCTTCCCTCCAGGCGGTGTAGGAGACTTGTTGTCTGCAGGGTTGCATAGCACATGTGAGGCAGAACGGGCGGTGCATGCCTCATGTGAGACAACGGCGATGGCGTGGATGAGCCGGTCGCTGGGGACAACTGTCTAGATACACAATATCTGTGGGAGTAGAGAGGGAGAATAAGGGTGTGTGGAGGCGATGAATGTTGTGCTTCCCTCACGGCAGGTACAGAGTCGTCAGATGCGCCTGCTGGGGTGTGTGGGCCTGGGTCAGGAGCAGGGGCTGCGTCAGCAGAAGCGGATGAGGGCTCGTGACAGCAGCTGGGTCCACGACAGCAGCAGGGTGCAGGACATTAGCAGGGAGTACCTGAGGGAGAAAAGAGGGGGTGTGTGGGTCCGCACTCAGGAACAGAGGCCGCATCAGGGGCGGCAGGGGTTACTGCTGGGCCGGGGTCGGCGTCTGAGGCAGGACGGGTGTGCTGGGGTCGGTAGGACGTGGTGCTTGGGGGCAGGAAAAGGAGCTGGTGTCTGCTAGGAGAAACAGTGCTGCTCTAGGGTGTCTAACCTGTGGTGTAGAGACAGTAGTTGTAGAGCCGATGAGAGCTGCTTCTGGGTGGATAAGCCAGTCTTCCATGTTGCTTGAAGACTGGGAGCGTGATCAGTTTCTCCTCCATCCTGTGTGAGTGCGAATCTCCGGGAGTCACCATTTGTGGGGTATGAGATTGTTTGGTTCACACTCAGGATGGGATGGAGAAAGGAAACTCACAATGTGCTCTCTATATACATGTTGTATTGGATGTACAATGCAGCTTGGTGCTGGGAAGGCAGCATGGTTACAAGCGTGATGTAGAGAGAGCTGGTTGGTGAGGACGCTCAGAGAAGGACAGCTTGTGGGTCGCCATGCTCGCCAGCGGGAGAGAGGACCGCCAGGCAGGCGGAGGAGGAGCGAGGACCGCCAGGCAGGCGGAGGAGGAGCGAGGACCGCCAGGCAGGCGGAGGAGGTGTTGCTGGCTGGTTGGTGTAGGTAGAAGGAGAGGCAGATCACCACGAGGTCAGGTCTTAAATAGCGGGGGTAGGCGTGGCTTAGCAGTTGACCCCCGCTCCGTGGTGTATGGCGGCGCTGGTTGACCTAGACCACGAGGCATACACTGGGGAATTGGTGGGGTCGGCTAGGCAGCGACAAACAGCGTTTGTAGGGGAGAATTCCACTACAATACTTCATTATCATCATTATCTTCATCATTAGTAGTAATAATCACAATAACACACTGTTTAATATTTGATACGAAGATACCTTCCTTACAACGTTAATTGCTACCTTTGAGTGTTATATGATGGCTCAATTTGGCTAGTTGTATACCTAGACAAATGGTTAATAATAAACCATGGAATATGCAATAGCATATTACTGCATACTACACTATTACTTATTAAGTGGTTATAAATACACTACAATAGTATTTATTAAGTGATGATAAATACACAACTGTACTGTACTAATTTGCTAATTGTTGAACACAGACATTGTGGTAAGCCAATCAGCTGTTTGCCCTTTGTAAACAAATGACTCATGGTGATCAGTGTGGGATTCTTTTTTCAGGAAAGCTGATTCTTTTAGGATAATATTTTATCAACCTGGTGCAAAATGAACCTAAATTATAGAAAATTATGGTGAAAATGCATAAAGAAGTAGTATTAAAGGAATCTTGGGGGAGATAGGGGGAGGGAGCCATCAACCCTTCTATTCCTCCTCCCCTCTGCCAGCTGCTCCCAGATAAACACTTGTCTTCCGCATACAATATACTCCTACACTTATTTGTTCTTATTTTTATCTTTATAGCGCTGTACGTATACAGTTTTCTCCTTATTCATAAGCAAAATTCTGTGATTGCTTACATATACGGTAACACTTTACAGTAAAGTAAATAACAATCATCTCGGTGAAAACAGTTGTTGACAACCAGACTTAAGTGTGATTTTCAACCCAGAGAGTTCTGTTTCATATTTTTTTATTATTGTTGATGTAATATTCATTTAATAACCTTGTTATACACTTAAAGACCTTAGTTGTTTAGTGCAGTAATAACACAACAACAACTAATTTTCTTTAAATAGTTCAGATAAACAGTGTTATCTCCCCCCTCCATATACAGTCAACCCTCACTTTACGCGGTTAATGTAACCCACAGGGTACCGCGGAAAGTGAGAAACGCGTAAAGTGAACAACATAACATATGGGATTAATTGAAATAGAGACCGGGCAGACCCCCAAACTCCACTTTTTGACTACACACAACTATGTTGTAGTAAAAATATTATCTTAACTTTATGATGGTATGCACATACAATTAATAATTAAGAGAAATATCAATAATATTAGGTTTTTTAACACTTACATTAGTAGAAAATATGGCTGGGCACACGGGGATGGGCGGTTGGTTCCGAGGCAGAGGGCAGATTATTGGCCCTCACCTGTATCACTTGTATCAATTGTATCACTATCCACCACAGAGGCTTGCAGGGCCTCTTTGTCAAACCCCCCAAAGTCCATATCCTCACTATAATTATCACTATCACTGACTTGGGCCGGCTGTGGTGGGTGGCGGGTGAAGAACTGGTAATGTTTTAATGACTGGGCGACCTTGTGCTCACCATGTTCGCGCCGCTCACACAACATGGCGGATGGCGGGAGGTTTGGATCCAAAAATGGTGCGGCTCGCCAGCCGCTCTCCGCGTAATGGGGTACACGCACCGCGGAATGTGAGCATGTTAGGTTCCGGCAGGGCACCACTTAAACGTGGAAACGCGGAATGTGGGACCGCGTAAAGTGAGGGTTGACTGTATTTGCTTTTTGGGGGGGGGGATTGGGGTCTACCCTAATAAGTCCGATTTATCGAGGTTCTACTGTAATGGGATAGAGGAGACAAAGGAGGTAAGTAGCAGTACGATGGTTTGAAAGATATTCTATCATGTCCAAAGGGGAGTTCTCTGGAGGAATGAGGCATCATTTATAAGATAATATTAAAGATTTTTTAATTAAGGCAAATAATAAGAATTAGATTTACAGGAAGTCTAAGATCCTATATGTACTTACAGATGGGTGGCAGCTTTAAAGAAAGCATCACAGGCAGAGTTACCATCACCGGTTCAATGACGAGAGCGGCAGGTGATCGAGGCCCTTATTACATGTCTGTGAGAACAACCATAAATGCACATACACAAACACTTATTTACACACACTCATTTCCGATGTTGAAAGGGTATAGGGCTTACAGTGTTAATTCCTAATTAGTAAAGTTCAGTATTCATATTTTGAAAATATTTGAAAATGAAGCACAGTGATTTTTCATTTTTATGGTGAAAGAAATTGAGCACTTAAATTATCTTTTCTTCATTGTTTGACATAAGGGTTGAATTTATAAAGTACTGTAGATTACTTATATTTATGTCTTAGCTTTTCTTGTTATATTTGTCAGTGGATTGTAAATATAATTTTTGCATTATACAATACTCTCATATGTCTATAATTAATTGAGTATAAGAGCCTGAGTGCAATTTGATAAAATTCTACCAAAGACAAACAAATCTTATCATTATTAAAAAAAAAACAGTTAAGTGAAAATGTAAAGATTTTAACCTTTTCATTACTGCTTTTTTTTAACCCTCCTTTAGTCACTTTTAGTGCTTCCATAACTCCATCCTATCATTCATTTTGGTCATCTCTTGTCTCATCTACTATTCATCTCAGAATTATACACTTTATACAAATATTTTAATTCCCATTCTCTCAATGTGTTCACACTCTTAATCAGCTTTGTTCAACCCTACTTTCAATTTTAGATTTCTGTCTGATTTCTATGTTGTTTATTCTTTACATCCTGTTCTCCCGATATACTGCTGAAAAGCACATCAGTTTTCTTGTCTCAGACTTGCTTTTCCCTTTTGCATCCAGTCTGTGCTTTGCTCCCATATATTGTAGTGATGTCAGCTCTTCTATGCATCCCCAGCCTTACTTCCTCTAACACAGATTACTCTCTGCATACATTTATATCTTGGTGTAGCTGTGAGTTTCTTTCCCTCTGCTATTTTATAATTTAATAAGTCACACTGATTTATTAATATATACATCAACTCTCAGATATCTGAAAAATCACTTTTCCTTCATTCTGTACCAATTCAAGCTCAAAGTTTTTCCTCCTCTCTCCCTCCTCTATTTTCATCACTTTGATTTTGTTCACACCACTGTTAACATTAACCTAGTATATACTTCCAAACTCATATTATTCCTGTTTCTGTCCTGGGTAATTGTTCTTCTGAATCACCCATTTGGGCAGTATTGTCAGCAAACAGCAGCCGATTCATTTTCCTTTTGCAATTTGTATTCTTATTTAGCAAACTTGCTTTTCTGTCCAGTTCTCCTGCTTTCATGTCACTTGAACAACTGTGACAACATGTTTTCTCTCTGTAATACACCTACCTGGTACATCTACTATGAACCAGTTTTTTTTTTTTTTTTTTTTACAGAGAACTAGTTTCTCACTTCTTAACATGCTCAAGAAACACTCTTTACCCTCCTTATAAAAAACTAAAATATTATTCAATGCACTCTTAAGGCTGAAGGCTTAGGAATCCATTGAAATCCTAGCCTGTAGTGGCTGGTACTAATTTTGTGCACATCAACCCTAGTCTGTAATAAAAGGGGGGTCTAAGAGATTGCATTTGCCCTAGGGAACAGCACATACCCAGTCCACTCTTTTACTATTTTGCAATAATGTGTTTCAATAGCTAATAGCTTTAAAGCACAAACCATAGGGTCACCACCTACACCACATGAAACCTATTGAAGGTGCTAAGGATTTCACGTTCTTATTTGTTCAGGCTCAGTTTCAAAGCAGGAAGCTGAATCAACTGCATTACCAGCTACCAAGCACTGAGGACAAGATGTTTGTCCCCTGACTCTACCTTTTCAATTAAGGATTTGTAAGTGCTTGCATGTAGTAGCACCTTATTGATGAGATAACTGGTGAGGGAGTCATTTGTCATCCTTGCACTGTGTGGTGTCTTGAACAAGTTTAATCTTTATTTGTGTTAAAACTTCAATGTGTCTTAGGTTGTGGGGGACCTGACCCATGGTGACAAGTGAATTCACAGTGCAACAAGACACATCATTTTAGAAGTGAGTTAGGAAGAATTACTGCCTGGGGACCCACTTCAGTCTATCAAATACAGGGCATCTCTTTTCAGGAATGCTTATGCAGTATAGCATTTTGCTCTATTTCTTCTTGTTTGGAACAGATATCGATCTTTTAAGGGCAGACGTGACAATTGGCTTCCTAAGTTAGCTGCAAATTTAATTAGAAAGTTTATCAATAGGTATCCCTCATTCAATGATGGAGTTGCATTCCTGAAAAACCTAACATTAAGCGAAATTTTCACTAAGTAAGGGATAACAACAAAGTACGGAGGGCAAACAACAGGTTCAAATGGCAGGACAGTAAACACTAAGGACAAGAATACCCCAGTTATCACAAAGGATGTGGTCTTAAAAATCATTACGAATAAGGAAATTGAAAATATCAGGGCAATTAAATGCCAGGTAACGACATGTCCTCCTAATATTACGTATTTAAGTAATTATTGGATGTTTTAATTGCCTGCATGTTGGCCTGGCGAGTTAATGCTAGGCATTTACATACCTATGTATAAAGCTAGACATCGCATTCTGGATTGGGCAAAAAATAAAAAAATTCACTAATAAATAAAATAAAATCAAGCAAAAAATACCCATACAGCATCGCCAGTTGGCAATAGTTTCACTTCATATGGGAGACTGGAGTGGTTGAGATCTCCAACACTACTCCCTCCTCACACAATCTGGGCCCAAACTACCGTGCACGTAAGAAATGTTTATTCCTTTTATATTTTTGACCTTACGATAATATTGTGTGTGTGTGTGTGTGCATGTGCGTGCGTGCGCAGTGGTCCCTCGGTTAATGAACGGTTCGATTAACGAAATTTCGATTAGCGAATTAGCTCCCAAAAGGATTTTCAGTTTGATTAACAAACAAAACTTCGATTAACGAAATCCTTACGACAAACACCTTTTGTTGTGCGCATCAGCTGATCGGCTAGACCACCAATACAGTAATTGGTTCTATGTTTACATTCGTTTCCAGTGGAATAAATATCAAGAAAGTTGGTCTCTTGAATATTTCTGCATTTTTTATATTAAAATTATTGGCCATTCTGAAATTTAGTTAACATATTGATAATGTAGACAGTACAGGGAACAGTTTTTGTGTGCCTATCAGTTGATTGAATCCCCCAACAACACTTCTCAGTTTAACTTTGTTTACAGTGGAGTGAACATCGATTTTGTTGGTCTCTTAAATATTTTTGCATTTTTACATTAAAATTATTGGTCATTCTGAAATTTAGTTAACATATTGATAATATACAATTCAGAAAATATTAAGAAACATGAAGAAGGCATTAGAACCAGTGCACAAGTCCAGTGGCGTTTCTAGCCTTCGGAAAGTGGGGGGGCCACTTTGGGGCAAAACCAAACCTGTGTACAACTTGCAAGATGCAGTTTTTGGCATTATTACACCAATTTGATTGACAAATGTGAAGTGACGTCTCTCATGACGCCAGCCTAAAATAATCAGCATATGGCGGTATTATGGCAACGCTCTTATTCCACTAATCATGATTCATTGGAGTATTGACACACTTGAACATATCTCTAAAACTGTATTGTTGCTCACATTGTCACATAAAGGGCGGGTGTACCACATAACAAACATTGAAAAATATAGCAGTGTCTTTACAATGTATGTACATACATCAGCGAAAAAATGAATGATCTCACGCTTCACACATAATGGAGGTTATGGAGACAACGTTTACGTTTTCAGACATGGGCGCCGCATGCAACTGTTACGTTATACCCAATGGCAAATGGCAATGGTGCGGTTTCAGTTCACACGATACTGTGACCGTAACAGTATATTCAGTGCAGCTTAATCCTATGATTATTATGTTGGCTGCCAAACTCGTCGACAAAACAATCTAAATCAATTCCCTCAGCGCGTGCACTTTCAATCGATAGTAGCGGGATGTTACTCAGTCTGTCACTGGACATGGAATTTCTTAGGAATGTTGTCACTAATTTCATTTTCGAAAAGCTTATATATTCTTATGACATATGTCATAAGAATGCTTTAGGCCTACATTTTGCAATGATATAACTGATGGACTGTACTGATTTACCTTATACTGTATAGCTCAGCTCGACTACAGTCACTTGAACTGAATGATTGAGATTGACTGATTGTAATATTACTCCTATAGTTAAAAAATTACTCACATGTTCTCTCTAAACATACCTCACTTAGCAAGTAGAAAAACCCACAGTGGCACTGTGGCAGACGAAATATTTCTTCTGGGTAGTTTCGGCAACAAATTCGACAATTACTATCAGTCCGTCACCCTCCTCAGTGGAAATACAGTGTGGTAATGTTCATCACCGACAAGGCAGTTTGTTTATATACACTGTGATGTGACCCCACCCCGCATATCTGCACCCTCCCAATTCCTGCCCTCCGGGCCTCACCTCACCTCACCTCACCTCACCTCACCTCACCTCAGTGATCTCACCTCACCTCACCCATGCCTGCATCTGGCGTGCGGTGCGCCCATTGCCTGAGTCACTTGACTCACTGCCTGGTTTTGGGAATGTTTTTGGAATTACAATTTTGAGAATAAAAAGTGGGGGGGTTAGCCCAGGGGCCAGCCCAAAATCTGGTGGGGCATGCCCCCCCTGCACAAGTCATCATTGACTGCCTCTACAATCAGCTGTTTGATATGTAAACAAAGCTGCCGGGAATACGACATACACACCTCAAAGTAAGTTAAAATACAGTATTCTATTGTTTTTTATTTATTATTGTACAGTATACTGTACAGTACACTACTGTATTTAGTATATATTTAATGTTTTGTTAATTCTATTACTGGTATACAGTACTTTGTATGTACTTTTTCTGTGAGTTGGAACCAATTATCCAGTATCCCATTAAAATAATAGATTCGGTTAACGAACGACTTCCCTCCCATGATTGAGGCACTAACTCATGTAAATGTAAGAAATGTTTGTTCTGTGTGTGTGTGTGTGTAAACATTTAAACTAGCATTTGCCATTGCCATATAAAGATTTCTAGAATGCTCGGGAGTGTTTTTTCATGCCACGGTTTGGAAGTACAGGTACAGACATTGGGTCAGCATCTCCTGCATGTGAATTTTCATGCACATGCTCAGTGTGAACGGTCCAATTGATCTTCATTAATTTCTAAACCTCACAGGTCCTCATGCAATGAAAAAATATGTTTGTGTAAAGTAGGCCTTACAAGGAATATGAGAGCTGTGGCTATTCCGTATCTCGTGTGGTTTGAAATGTTACTGTAGTGTACCATAATTTTTCTGTGTGGAGAAGTGGGGTATGCTTTGCGAATATCAAATAACAGTGTTAAAATGTCATTTTCAGATAAACAGGGTTGCAAATAGCAAGGTATTCCTGTACAGTACTGTACTCCCTAATAATTATTATACCGTAAGCAAGTTTATTATAAATGGTTTCGAAGTTAAACGATTGCTTTATTAACACTAAACTTCGATATAAATGATAAAATTCAGGGTTAAACAATTTAGTGAGCAAAAGGTGAGCCTAATTTGAACAAATTTCATATTGCATACGTCATAAATGAAAAAAAAAATTATATTAAACAATAAAATTGATATATAGCATATCATAAAATACAATAGTACATATTTTATGTAAAAAAATAGTTCCTTCCACACTCCAACCATCCTCTTGGTGATAAGGCACAGTTCAGCCGGGCAGTCACCCTGCTGACTCGTAGAGACGTGTGAGTGTGTGCGTGTGTGTGCATGCCATGACGTCACATTAGGGGAGGGAAAGTGACTGGGCTGGCGAGGAAGTTACGGTGCCACTGCCTCCGCACATATGTTCACTTCTCACACATACACACTCACACTCTTCATTTTTCTTATTTTGTAGTTTTTATACAATAAGAGTATTGTAATGATTTTTCACAACTTTTAGTTTGTTTTTTTACATAACAATGGCAACATGCCATTTCACACACCACCTCATCCCCAGTTTTCCCCTTCTCAGTGAGTCAAGCTGTCGCTAAACTGAATTTTTATCTAGCTTTAAGTGAGAAAGGGTGTAAAAAAAATTTATCGTTATACCGAATTAACACTAAATGAGGGATACCTGTATTTTTTAAATTATCACTTTAAATACAGTAACAAACCCACCTTATGTTAAGATAATTAGATATAAACTGATACACTACAGTACAAATGACAGGAGTAACTTGTTTTGTTCGTTTTAGACACTAGATGTTGTGTCCAAGATAGATGTGAATAAATCTTGCTTGAGCCTGTTTACTAAATAGTTACATATGGGTTCACTGTACTGTACATTATTATTATTATTATATTTATTATTATTTTTAGTATTATTATTATTATAATAAAGAAGAAGGAGCTTCTAATATGTGGCATATGGATTTATGGTATATACTGTACAGTATTTGAATACAGTATCTAAGTACAGTATCTGGTAGGTTTGAATTGAAACTACTGTAGTAAACTATGAAATGCCATATGGTATATGTACAGTATACAATACTGCATTGAAATATTTTTCATAAAATGTGCTTAAGTTCTATGAAATTATTGTGGTGTATGGTGCATACATTGCATATCTTAAGATGAACAAACTACAGTACATACAGTAATGTATCTTAATATCAGGGGGGTTTGTGCGGTATTGAAAATAGCAGTCTGTGAAATATATTAATTATTTTTTAAATACTGTAAAATATGCATAGAGGAAATATTAGAGTGTGTAACAGTTTAACACTTACATAAGCTCAGTGTGTTCTTTGGCTTCATTCTGTAAACATTGTCAGTCACACTGAATCTAGCAAACTGTTGCCAGTACTGGATCTTACTGGTCGAGTCCACTAATTATAACAGATGAAAAGATGTCTGTTATTGGGAATATTCAGTTGTGAGAAGACCGTTACTGAGATTGTTGACTATAGGTACTACAAGTTGCATTGCACCTAGGGGGTTAGACTTCTGTTTCATTACGATTCATCTTTATTTTAGTCTGTTTTTTTTTTGTCTTACTTGCCTTGGCTGACCTGTTTGAACTCCTCTTATGCTTCACCCTTTCTTGAGTCAGAGGGGGTGGAGATCTGATCCCATGTCTTTGCTCTCGATTATGCAAATGAATTTATAATTTTTCTTGTTTTCCCTATAATAGCTCTCTTTTGTTGAAGATTAATTTGGTTTGGGTTCATTGTGGTTTATTTTTCTATATGCAGCTATCCTTGATTTCAAGGTTGGCATTGTCTTTTGCCAACTAGTACTTTGTTCATCTATTTATGTTTGGGTCATGTAAGGATTTCTTTGGTGGGGACATCGTGTCATTTCCTCCTGAGGCCTCCTATCTTCTTTAAATGATCCAGTGTGATTTCATTATGTGTTATGGGGTAGACTCTCCAGTGAGGTGCATAGTCATATAGGATTTGAAGTTTTCATCCTCCTCCTCCTTGTTTCTTAGCAGGCTTCTATCTTCACAAATCATTCTAGATGGATATAATTAAGAAAAACCCATTTTTAACCAAACCTTAGTAGAAAGACTTACCAGGTTGATCTTACCCTCCTCCTCAGGGGTCAGCTTAAGAGGTTGGTGGGTACTGAGGTTGGTTCAGCTTCCTGTTTTGTAGTTTCACCAAAATAAGTGAAGAGAGGGTCACATATTATTGTGTGACAACCACGACTCATTAGCCTCCAACCTGAGGGCAACTACAGCTTCTTAGACTCCCCTCTTTTCAGGGTTAAGGTTGCTGAAGGGGAAATGGCTTATCCTGAAATCACTGTAGTCCCAGCAATGGACGAGTTGACTCGGAATTTTTTCATAAGATGGTAGGTCAATGGGTATTGAAAATGCTTAAATTCACTATGGTAATGATATTTTAAAATAAATTGGGCCAAAAAGTGTTAAAAATAAAGGTTAACGTTGCTAAAAAGTCACGTGACTGTAAAAAGCTCTGTGATTGGCTGTGACGTCACTGGTTGGGGCGAGCGTCCCAGCCGGAGGCAGCCAGCCGGAGGCAGCCAGCTGTAGTTGTCCAACCATCTCGGCTGATAAGCTCTGTAAAAAAATATTATTAGATAATTAATTGTGCTTTACTGTGCAACACAGTAATACTATTTTGAATACAGTCAGTTCTGCTATAACGCGATAGTTGTGTTCTTGTAAAATATCATGTTATAGAAAATCGCGTAATAGAAATAACAGGGCTTATGGAGAAAATAGGGTTAGGTGCTGATTACTACTCGAAATCGAAAAAAAATTAGTAGTTAGCCTAACACAAAGGATAGCACAGTCTAAATAAATGTTACATTCATATCTAATAATGAAATCATACAGTAAATGTAACACTTTACCTTGAAAAAATATGAATATAACTTGATGGGTGAGAAGGGTGATTTTGAGGTTGATAACATCGAGCTTCTCTTCAAGTGTTATATCCTTTCTTTTACGATCATCACCAGGAATTCGATCACCAGAACGCTTCTTGGAGATATTCTTCTTTACCATATTCACAGTTAATACCACAAAATTGGAGAAATAGTAAGCAAAAATCGCGTTACAGCAAACAAGCGTTCGCGTTATACAAATATCGTTCCTCTATTCATAAATCGCGTTAGAGCAAAATCGCGTTATCAAAACACGCGTTATAGCAGAACTCACTGTATATAAATATTACTAAGCACAAAAACTAATTCAATGGATATTAGCTGCCCAGACAACAAATTTCATAGTATAATCATTCCAAACAATATTGGTATTATTATGGTTTTGGTCATCTGGGGAACCTTAAGATTCTAACTATGGGATTAAGTACTTTAAACAATAAGACACTTATCTCTACAGGATTTCTGTCGCAAAACATTTTTGATCGCATAGGAATATACAGGTCATATGTTAGGTTAGGTTAGGTTATGATGAGTTATAAGGTTAGCTTAACATACATCGGTAAGGGGGGGTAGTAACTCAAAACTAGTGATTTCCGATATAAATGAAGGTCTAAATCGTTCATAACACATCGCAAACCATCAGAAAAAACATAAGTTGTCATGTCTAAGTCCAGGGATGATCAAAATTTAAAATTTATCCATTATAGCCAATCTCGAATCTAAACATCAAAATACTTATGGTAGTTAAAGTAAAATTTTACCCATTAATTAATATAAATGACGATATATCCATAAGTGAATCATCAAACAATAACAACACTATGTTGTCATGTTAACTAGCACCAGGCATTCTCAAAATAAAGTCCAGACAATGTCATTACTTTTAAATTTACTCTTATCTCCATCTAGTGCTGATATACTCTGTAAATGCACTGAAAAAAAAGAAGAGAAAGTCTACCAGATAAGAGTACATGACAGCTGAACTGGTGTGAACCTGGGAGTTTTTTATGTCCAAAAAGAACATAAGAATGGAGGAAACTGCAGCTGGCCTATTGGCCCATACTGGGCAGTCCCATTTACACCTGACCCCCATCTCTCATATGTCCATCCTACCTATGTTTGAAGCTGCTCTTCACGGCACATTTCTTCAATTATAAAATGTCCATGACTTAGACCATAAAAAAACACCCTTAAAACTTACCCATACTGGGCAGTCCCATTTACACCCAACCCCTATCACTCATATATCCATCCAACCTATGGTTGAAGCTGCTCTTCATGGCACACTTCTTCACTTACAAAATGTCCATGACTTAGACCATAAAAAAAACCACCCTTAAAACTTACCTGGTATTTGGGGTCTGAAGAGGCCACCCTTTCTACTACAGTACCTCTGACTGCAGCGATGAGTTTGAAACTAGTGACGTCATTGCAAATGGTGGCCCTGTTTCTAGATAAATAAACTTATCTCGACTATTATAGCAGGACTTTGAACTTTTATTACAAATTATATATACCGTATCACTCTACAAACATGGCAGAGTGTATTTCTTGTGTTTGCCCAAAACCGTCAACTCGTCCATTGTAGGGTTAGGGATTTTCTGGATGCCTAATTTCCCCGCCTTATGTGGACATACACAGGCCCCTCTTTCCACCTTGGTTATAAAATAAAATTTCCGGTACATTGTCTAATTTTTTTACAATCAATTGCCACTAAATATGCCAGTCGTACTGTGGGCCCAACTTGCTCATGTCAGCAAGGTCCTATGAAAGGGTTAAGGAATATTGTTAATAAAATAAAGAGCCTTAAAAATTATCTCAGCATTAGTACTGCTCTGTTGGCCTAATTAAGTAAACCTATTATAAATTTTCCAAGATTTACGATTTAATTTTTAACATCTTTTTTTATATCCTGATTACAATTGATTGAATATCATAATACTGTACTGTACCAGTATTTTACATTGTCTAGAAATGTGTATAAATGTAAATGAACATTTCAATGCATCTTTCTAGTACAAATATAAAACCTTTGATACAGGTCTTACCTAGTGGAGGTTTTATAGGGCGTCCCAGAAAAATGTCCCTGCCTTCTTCCCTCCCTCCCTGCCTGCCTGCTCACTGCCTCCCTCCCTGCCTGCTTTCTGTCTGCTCCTTGCCTCCCTCCCTGCCTTCTTCCCCTCCCTCCCTCCCTCCCTCCCTCCCTCCCTCCTCCCTCCCTCCCTCCCTCCCTCCCTCCCTCCCTCCCTCCCTGCCTGCCTGCCTGCCTCCCTCCCTGCCTGCCTGCCTCCCTCCAACTCACAGCATCTCAGGGAACAGGCAAGGAAGGAGGTAGGCACATTTTTCTGGATCACCCTATATACATACAAGGGGTCCCCGACTTACGAATGCCCACCGATACGAACGGGGTTAAACTTGAAATTTACAGTAGGTACAGTATTTTATTTACCTGATGACCTATTTTTTACTTTCATTTACTGTATTTTGTCATTCTATTTCTTCCTTTGTCTTAAATTAAGTGATTTTAGATGTATATAAGGACTTAGGCTATGATATAGTGGGATTTTAAACATTGTTCTGTAAGTACAGTACAGTATGCACATAGCATGTGTTCCGACTTACGTACAAATCTGACAAAAGAACGTCCTCAGGAACGGAACCCGTTCATAACCCGGGGATCCCCTGTGTGTGTGTATGTGCGTGCATGTGTGTGTGCATGCATGTGTGCGTGTGTGTGTCTGTGTGTGTGTGTGCGTGCATCTCAAAAGCCCTTTGATAGACTTGTTGTGATAAGTACTAATAAGAAGTTTTATTTAACAGAGTCCACCATCTTTCTCTTAACTGTCAAGTATCATTTGCTAGTGGCAACACTCAAAATATTTGTTGAAGAATTACAGCCATTGGTTTGGCTATCAAAGTAAGATATTTGCCAGACACTTATAGGTCAGAGTTTTATGTTTTGATATTTAATGACAAAACAGCATGCAAACCATTAAGGTAAATTATTAAAAATAACTCTCTTATATACATACATTTCTCAGCTTATCCTCTCCCCTTTCCAACTGACTGAGTGTGGGATTGAACACTGTTCTTATTATTTTCTTCATTGTATTTTTATGGCCTGTGGATTCTTACAAGACTCCTGTGAGATTAGTATAGCCAAGCACTTCACAGAGAGAGACTGTATTGGCCATGAGGTGTGCAATGCTTGACAGCAGGGTATGCTAGAATGCAATCTTTTGTTGTAAGCAATGGTGAATTACATCCTTTCTCACTGTGTGAAGCAGAATTCAAGCCAGGTTCCTGTAGTTGTCTCAAAATTCAGAGTGAAATTAAGTGTAAATTACCATTTTTCTTTTTAAACATGTTCTGCTCATTTTGCAATATCCTAACTTATCCTCAGTTCTCTCTGCACAGCTGGACTGTCAACACTTTCCAACTTCAATCCTATGGATAAGATTTAATGGGATAAATATTTTTATGACCTGTGTATTGTTACAAGTGACCTGCAAGAACTTTAACCACTAAACAGCCTCTCTGTTGCTCCCCTTAAAGAAGCTTGTAGTTTAATAGCAAGTTGCACTAATCTATTGGGCACTGGATCATCAGATTCCATGAACAGTGTTTGCCTTGAGGCCTTGTTAGGTTTCAGGGTCACTCTGTCAAATGAATCAAATCTGGTTAATTAGATCTCTTACTGTAAACCCACATCACAGACAATTTGTAGTCCATACCTCTACTGAGTCATATATCTAACTGACTTTGCAGTCATAATTGTTAGCTTCAGTTGAGAATATGGTTTTTGTTATTTGTTTCATTTTATCTGATTCATGCCATATATATGTGCAAGAATTTATAGCGCAGTAATTCCTATGGGTATTGTTTAAAAAGCCACTTAAGCGTGTTAGACAAAAAATTGCAAACTACATTATTTGTAATTTGTATATATCATTTACTCTTTAGACACTGCAGATAATTAAGCATTGGCTGGTGAAGAGGATAAAAGAAAAAAAAAGTAACAGAGACATGACCGATCGCCCAAGCGGTTTACGAGCCGATCAATGGTGAAGAAGATAAAAGTAAAAAAAAGTAAAAGTTAAGTTCTCATGGGACCATCTCCAAATTTAGAATACCCTGTATTTATGTTTAGACTGGTCCTCACCTCGGTTACTCCAAATTTATAAGGGTTTATTGTATTTGACTTTGGATATACAGTATATTATTATTGTTATCCTTGTTTTCTACAATATTCTCTAAGTCCCATTAGTAAAGAGAACACAGTAACTGTTTTTTTAAATTCTCTTGGCAACTATCTGAGTATTGTTGTCATGATGGAGTGTGGCCAGTGAACATGGGAGTTGGGTAGTTATTGCTCAGTTGATAGAATGGGTGCACGTTTGAGGTTAAAATGTCGTACCTCAGACTGAGGGCTCATTTTTTTTTAAGACAGTTACTGGTACTGTATTTAAAAAAATAAACTACAATACCCTGTACAGTGTATATATTTTTCATGTATAAAGTACTGTACAGTACCAACAACAATGCTGAAAAAGACATTGATTGGAGTTGACCTTAATATAATAAAGAAATAGGTGTTTGGTTCACATCAATCTTGATTACAAGGTGCAAGTACAGTATGAAGACCTTCCTCACCCATAGTCTGTAACATATGGAAGCATTCAGAGATTGTCCTTGTTAATTTTTTTTTTTTTTTATGAGGGCTGTGCATCCTATTTTGGGAAACATTACAGGCACTTCCTTGATATTTAACCTCTTACTTGGATTCCCACTCTCCTCCTTTTTACAAAGCCCTAAATTTGCAGGAAACTGTGGGTGGATTACAATATAAACTAACAACATGTGGGTTTGAGTGAATAAGCATTAGAGATGAGACTCCACACAGGATTTGTCTCTCGTTTATGATACAACTACTGAATCCAAATCAGAATCTGGATTTGCTAAGTGAAAAAGACTGCATTGTGTCATTGCTTGTAATTTGACAATAGAACATTGTCTGCTTAGCTTGTGTACCTTGTTGTTGAGCACTGCATCCATCATGGGCACTACCAAAGAGGTAAGTATCTGTATTTGGAAGTAATATGTCTTGTAGATATTTTACCCATTTCCTCAGCAATAAAAATAAATGCTAGCCCTCCATTTTATTATTATATACAGGTGCTCTTCTACTTACAAATATTTGACTTATGAACTTTCAGAGACATGACCATCATTAGTGAGGGGGGTTTCCTGGCAGATTTCAAGGTTGTACTGTACATCCTTTATATTTTCATTTCTTGCAATATGTTTATATTTGCAAGAGTAAAGTTAGACTTACGAACAACTGGACTTTCGAAGAAGCTTCAGGAACGTAATTCATTTGCGAGTGGAGGAGCACCTGTACAATTATAAGGGCAATAGAATACAGTAGACTGTATCAGTCTGTGCTTTAGAAATTCATAGTAGTTTATGTAAATTAAAAGTAGTTTGTTGCAGTTGTATAAAAGAATCAATTAACATCTCTACAGTATACGGTATTAATAGAAATCATGTGCCATAATTAGGATATTGGTACATACTGTATTGGATTGATTAATTTTAGAAAAATCCTAACATTCTTACTTAAGGTTAATAAAAAAACTTTTTTTTTCTTAAATATCCAACAAGTACAGTAATACTGTACACATATATTGTGACGTTCAGAATTAGAAACTAAGATAAAGAACTTCAGCATTGTCCAGATCTTTGAAAACAATAATAAAATCTGCAATTAACATTGTAAGCATGAGTAAAGGTAAACTATTTTCTCTTTCTCTATGTCTTTTAAAGCCAGAAGTTGACATTACAGCATTTATATTTTAAATGCAATTAACCTTATTGTTGATTGCTTGTTATAGAAGACGTGATTGAGTTCTTCTATATAACAACATGAACATTGTGGATATTGCTAATTTTTAAATATCTGCAAAGCAATGTAAGATTTAAAAACAAATCTTTATATTTCTTAACCAAAGTAATATTCATGTTACACTGCTGTGTGCCACCATTGTACTATGCATTCATACTTATAGCCAAGGACCATATTTATAAACTGACAGTTTAACACTTGTGTGAAAATGCAATGCAAATATATATATATATATATATATATATATATATATATATATATATATATATATATATATATATATATATATATATATATATATATATATATATATATATATATATATATATATATATATATATATATATATATATATATATATATATATATATATATATATATATATATATATATATATATATATATATATATATATATATATATATATATATATATATATATATATATATATATATATATATATATATATATATATATATATATATATATATATATATATATATATATATATATATATATATATATATATATATATATATATATTAGTGATGGATATGGTATAGCTGCTTCTAAAGACCAGGGTTTTCTTCAGGGCTTGTTGTCATAGAATCTTGTGCACCAAACTGTCTTCCTTCCTTGCTTCATCTTGCTTAACACTACTTATTTAACTTTTCCAGCAATACACATGAAAAATTTATCACTTTTCAGGCAGACTGTGGTTCATATAATACATTCTAATTATTTATAAAGGTGTCTGTACTGTAAAGATGATTTTTTTTCTATTGTTTGCAGGATTTATTAAAGTTAACAATAAAGCCAAAGAAATATGTTGGATTTGAGTTGTCAACAAGCATTACACACACGACAGGCTTGGTTGCAGAGGTTATTAGCTATTCGAAGAGGCTATGAAAAATTTACTCAGCATTGATTAATTATTGAAGGTACTGTACTGTAAAAATGTGCTATGAATTGAAGTTCTGTATATAGTAGTACTTTATTATTTTCACCTTGCACAAAGATGGAGTAGACGTACATTATGAAAAGTCAATGACTCTTTGAACCTAGCCTGTCATTCACATTAGTTGTCCTCACAGAGTATGTAGGCTCGCTCACAAAGCCTCAGCTACTAGTTATGTGTATAATGTACAGTATTATTATAACATCTTCTCATAATTGGATTATAATATGCTTTATCCCTCATTTGTTTGCTGTCAAACAGTAAAGGATGCACATATTATCTGCTAACTGCACAGAGTTTTTATTACTTAACTGTTATAAAAGTTACTCTAGAATTTATTACAGTAAAGTGCCATTGTAGACATTTTGTAGTAATAGCACAGCACAGTATGAGTAATTTATTGTATAGATCTACTACATGTAATGTGCCATTAAATTTTGTAAATATTTGGTGATAATGTCAACTTGTCCATAAAATACCTGTACTTGAATATATGACAATGACAATATAGTGTAAAATGTTCATATCAAATTAAATTTTCTTGAGATTTTCTTGTCACCATATATCCTAACTTGTTTAGCACTGTTGTTGTTTGTGTTGTTACAATGAGATTGTATATAATCTCTCTTAGTCTCCTAACATTGTGGAGTTTTGCACATATGTATATAAAGCAGTTACCCCTTGAAGACTGATTTCCAAATTGTTGGAAAAATCTTCTGTAAAGAAATGTAAATTAATTTTCATTCTAAATAGTAGGCAGTCATAGTGTGATTATATTGTAATTAAACATTTTACTAGACTGTGTGTGCCATACAGTATATAAAGTAAGGTAGTACAGTAAGTGTTAAATGTTCAACTCCCTGGTGAACAGAGCATAGCATTTGTTCATTATCTTCAGGAACATATTTAACATAATGAATAGAAGATGTCTTTCTTGACATTTATTAGATGGTTCTTAACAGAAAACCTTTTTCAGATGTGTTCATAATATTATAGTACAGTATTGTACTGTATTGTACTATACATGGTCACAAGACAACATGTACTTTCATTGAAGTAAGGTTGAATATTCTGTATTGCAAGTTTATACTGATTTGCATGAATTGATGGTGCTATATATTCAAGACCAGTCACAGTAGTAAAATTGCATATAAAATTAGCATAGAGAAGAGACATTTATTCTGTAGATAAACAAAAACTTCTATTTTTAGTTTAGTTTCACATACTCTAGAAGAAAAATTTGCTAGACTTCCTTGTCAGTGTAGTACACAACTTTTGAGAAATGAAAAATTTATGAAATGTTGATCTGTACAAGTTAGGTAACTTCATGGAAATATTCATTTAAGAGAAGAATTAATCTAGCCTTTTCCAGTTTTTATAGACAAAACTATCACCCTAAGAACAGCAAACAGCCTTTACTGCATAAATTAGCATGCAGTAAATATTCAGTAAAATCCTTGCTTATCATATTTTCTTTGTTAAATAAAGAAAGTGATAACCTTATGTGGTACTTTTTTAAGTTAAATTTTAAAAAGCTAATATTTGTTTCATTCTCCACTTGGGAGATAGTGTGCAACTTTCTACATAGCACCAAAAATAGCGCCTTTAAAAAGAAGAAAGTGTATTTTCTTCTATATGCACCCTGGAGAGAAATGGTCTTGTCCAGGTTCAATAATAAAGCAAAATTGAAATGATTTTGAGGTACAGTATACGGTAACAATATGTGTGACACAGCTTTTACACATGCTTCATTAAGAGTTTTAAAATTATTAAAAGGAAGCACATACTTGTGATAGGATGTATAACTGGATTGAGGTTATGCTTGGGATACACTGTAAAAAAAATTAATTAGTACCAATGTTAAAGTGTCAATTACTTCTGTTTACACAGTTAAATATAGATTACCATGCCCAAAATATACAATTTCAGTTATACATTAATGCTACAATGAAAAATGTATTTTACAGCTCCTATTCATATTAACATATGTTGAAGGAAGCTCAATGTTAGCCTATAGTTCATACTTTTCAGTGATCCATAAAAGGTTAATGCTCTTCTAACCTGAACTACAAAGAACTAAGATTTTTTTTATTTCCTGGCGTCTTAGTGGTTCACTATTGTAAATGAATGTTAAGAGAGAGAAAGTGTATGAGTGTGCATGCAGGTGAGTGTATCCACCAGTAATGCACATGTAAATCAAGATTTAATAAAAATAAAGTTTATGACATGAGTCATTCATCAAGTAACTTGCGAGATATACTTTTCCATAAATACCTACCCTTCGTAAAGCCTGCCTTGACTGGGGACTGTCTTCATGCCAAGGCAGGGACACTGTTTTACATTGATCAATGAGAGATTGCCTAAACAATTATACACTGTACTCACCAAATGTACCAGTGGTTAGTAAGTATAATATTTCATCCATGATCCAATTGTGTTTCAAAAAGCAAGTTTGTCAAACAGTCACCAGAATGAATTTTTGTCATGTCATGTGACTTGAACCACCTAGTTGCTAGGTGTTACTGATTTATCCTGTACACGGCGCAATCACTGACGTTTGGACTCGAAAATACGTAATTTGACAAAATTTTGGTACGACTTCGGCAGTCGTAAGTCGGGATATATATATATATATATATATATATATATATATATATATATATATATATATATATATATATATATATATATATATATATATATATATATATATATATATATATATATATATATATATATATATATATATATATATATTATATATATATATATATATATATATATATATATATATATATATATATATATATATATATATATATTATATATATATATATATATATATATATATATATATATATATATATATATATATATATATATATATATATATATATATATATATATATTGACCCCTCCGTCAACGAATTCAATCCGTTCCAGAAGGTCATTCGTTAACCGAAAAGTTCGTTAACCGAAACCATACGACCGCCGAAGTTGTACCAAAATTTTGTCAAATTACGTATTTTCGAGTCCAAACATCAGTGATTGCGCCGTGTACAGGATAAATAAGTAACGCCTAGCAACTAGGTGGTTCAAGTCACCTCGATTAACCGACCCTCGGATTAATCGTCAATCCCGAACTCCTAAAAAGAAAAAAAAAAATTACAGGGATTAGCCCACCCTGGCACAGGTCACTGACCCACATCAGGGCCTGGGGGGCGATAATGTAATAATATTAATAATGATAATGATAATAATAGTAATAAAGAACCATAAAGAAATAAAAATGAAAAAAAAATCAAGAGTGAGAAACAATATATGTATGTTGTGTTGTCAATAGTAAGAGAAGCAATTGAGACCCTGTAATTGTGTAAATGAGATAGAAAGTCAGATCAGCAACTTGGGACTAGGTCACAATTTTTGTGATGACATGTTCTTTGACTTTTCCATTTTTTATTCACGGTTTCTGTGCTGGTTCATATTTATTTACTAAAGTGGTTAATGTTTTAAAGCAAATTCTATTGAAATATGAATGGCAATTGAACAAAAATGAATAGAGGGAATTAAATGAGGTAGGTTAGGGAAAGGTAATTTGAAAATGTATGTTTTATTTCCGTAGACTTATGTACTATTAACCGACCTTTCGGATTATCTGTCGGACCCTTCCCTCCATATGTGGTCGGTTAATTGAGGTTTTACTATATATATATATATATATATATATATATATATATATATATATATCTTATCTTGCAGTCAGGTAAGTGGGGAAGATGTTGGCAGTGATTGAAGTAGGTTTCATGAATGAATTGTTCTGGAATGTACTGCATTGAGGGAGCTTCCTATAGAAACTACTTGCAGGAAATGAAAATTCCACGCTTCAGTGGTTTTATTTAAAATGTACGGTTCTTGTGGAAAAAAAATAAAAGTTAGCTTTGTTTCCAGGTGATTCTGTGATACTATATAAATATATCAATATAAACTTGGTGTAACATATAGTTGTTAATGGTAATGAAAATAAGGTCTTTCTTGCACCATTACATGATTAATTTCTATTGACTGCTAAATATTTGTTAAAAAATCAATGAATGGTACGATAATCCAATCAAAATTTAACAACCGGTTCAGGCAAACCAGACTGAACCGGCCCCAGCGCACCCCTGATTACACTCACCTCTTGAGTGAGGCTTTGGGCATTTTTCACAGTACAGTACAATATATAACTGGCAGTGGAGTATGACTCATAAGTCATATACACTTGTATTTTCATTTATAAATTTCACACAGGAGTAGGATAAAACACACACATAAATAAAAAATATACAATTTATTTACAATATGAAGGATATAAAAATATCTTTTAAACAATTCTATTTTGTATTTTGCATACTTGCTATAATTGGTTTTGGTCTAGTTTTAAAGAGAAGTTTCTTCTTGACAATTGCTCTGATGGTGTACTCAACACAAGGCTTCTCTCTAGGAATATCTTCTGGTAAGTTTTCTAAGCCATCAACTTCCACATTCATGTTCTTCTTATTGTCTACTCTTGTCTTTCTCATAACCGCATAGCATTTGTCTAAGTCTTGTAATTTGCCATATAATATGTGGTGGCCAATGATTAGAATTGGAATACCCTGTGGATGATAATGTTAAAATTTAGTTTTTAAAAACTGTTCAGAAAAATAATACTGTACAGTACATAATTAATAAATGTCTATCCATTTCCTGTAAAAATGGCAATTTATAATCCAACATCAAAGTTAAAATTATTTTGCCATGAGCCAATTTTGTCCTTCATTTAGCCACTGAAGACCTGTATTTTGAAATTTCCAAAATATGCATCAGACATGAAAGTTCAATTAAACCTAACCCTTTGGCCACCATTTTTTTTCATCACCATTTTTAATTCTGATACTCCACCATAATTTTTTTTTCATGACTGTCAAAAAAAGAAGAAAAAACAATAATAATTTTACCATTTAAATCAAGTGTCAGACAATAGGGATGCTGCCATTTGGGAAAGATCTGTGCAGCCAGCCTGATACACCCATGCTGTTATCAGCTAACTGTCCCATTTCCTCCACATTTTCATCACAATTTACATGAGTTACTGGCACCAGAATGTCAAGATATGCAATGCACTAATGTGGCAAGCACTCTATTCAGTAATAAAATAAAATACTGTACAGGGGGCCCCCAAATTCGCCGATTTTTATTTCGTGGTCCTCTATTATTCGCAGATAACACTCTGGATGTACCCAAGAATGTCTGTGGGTAGTTTTACAGTTGCTGGCATTTTCGCTGCGAGGACAGGGAGCCATTCGTTGTAGAGACAGTAATTTCCTTTGTTTATATAGTAAATATATGTGTGTGTGTGTGTGTGTGTAGACACAACACATACAAATACATAATAATGGGAAAATTCTCTCACAAATAATCAAAAACAAATTTATTAAAAACGTGACAGTCTACCTTCAAGTCCATGCTTTATTAATAAAGTAATAAAGCACAGACTTGGGGGTAGACTGTCAGAGTTTTAATAAATTTATTTCTGATTCTTTGTGAGAGTATTTTCCCATTATAGTAAGTCCTCGCTTAACTTTGTTTCGGTACTACATCGCTGAACTTTAGAGACCAAAAATTCGTTTAACGTACCGGTGATTCGATACTACGTTGTTTTGCGTTGTCACGGACTGCTTTCTACGGCGCATCACCTGCTCTTGTCTGGCCGCGCTACGCTCTCTCAGCTCGCTGCCCTCACTCGCGAAACGTCACGGCATCCCCAAGTAAAGCCAAGCCAGACTCTGTTACGACTTCACATCATAAGTGCTTTTGCTCTAAAACTGTACTCTAACCATTCGAAATGGCTTCCAAGTGCTCATCAAGTGCGACTGATGCTAGTGTAATGAAGAGGCAACGTAAGACCATTGCCCTTGCTACAAAAATGGATGTATTAACCCGATTTAAAAAAGGGGAACGTGCTGTGAACATAGCCGCTGTGCTTGGTCTAACCCCCACAAAGGTGCGTACTATCCGGACCAACGCTGACAAGAGTAAGGTTAGTGCTGGAAGTGGTTCTTCTCTGAGTGCTACTAAGACGACTCGTACTAGAAGCACCATGATAGAGAAGGTGGAAAAGATGCTGGCAATGTGGATGGAGGACCAGAATCAACGCAATGTTCCTGTGAGCCTTATGATTATCCAGCATAAGGCCAGAGGGTGAAGGATCGAAGGAAGAGACCTTTACGGCCAGCCGAGGCTGGTTTCAACGATTTAAGCATCGCTTTAACTTCCACAACATAAAGATGACTGGTGAAGCTGCCAGTTCAGATACGGTTGCTGCCGAGACATTCCCGCCAGAATTCAAACGGATTATCCAGCAAGGGAGCTACTCACTGAAGCAAGTCTTCAATGTGGATGAGACTGGTCTCTTTTGGAAGAGGATGCCTGAGAGGACCTGTATCTCCAAGGAGGAGAAAAGAGCGCCAGGTTTTAAAGCGGCAAAAGACCGCTTGACACTGCTGCTTGGCAACTTTAAAACTACCCACAGACATTCTTGGGTGCATCCAAGGTGTCATCCACGAATAACAGAGGACCACGAAATAAAAAGCAGCTTACTTGGGGGCCTCCTGTATGTGTATTGTCTTAAAAAGTAACATTTTAAAAACTATACTCAGATAACTGCTACATTACCAACATACTGAATCACATAGGCATTATTAAGACAATATTCTATGCCTACTGGATCAATTTTACTTATTAATTTTTGAAATTGCACAACAAAAACTTCCAATCTAAGGTATAGCCTTAAATTAACACTGAATACCAGTACCACACATCATCAATCTTATGTATACATGGTAATAAAAAATATATTGCCAGCATTGAAAACTTAAGTGTTGGTAAATATTGTCACACCAAACTACATAGTACCTCTTTGGTAAAGTGAAGATCCCCAATAAATTTGTTTTGCATTTCTGACTGGGTTCGTGACTGTAAGTCTCCCTGCAGCTCCAACATCACCCATTCCTCAAGTCCATCTTTATCCGTACTGAGGAAAGAAATGCATCAGGGTCTCATCAGCAAAATGGTGTGAATACCTGTTCCTTGAAGAAGAAAATTAAGTCTATCAAATGACACTTAGTTCCAAGTCTTAAATATGAGTGACAACTTATGTTGAACCATCACGATAAAGACATCCCTATCCACAATACAGTAGCTGCATTATCCTACTCTCACAGCAGCCTAAGACATACTGGTTTTTCCTCAAACATTTCAACTACCTGCCAGAGGTAGTACAGGTGATCTACTTACAAACGAGTTACATTCCTGAGGCTTGTTTGTAAATCCAACTCTACTCTTGTAGATACGAACATAGTACAGGGGTATTGTAAAAAAAAAAGAAAAAATGTTGGAAGTACAGTATCTACTGTACTGCTATACCCCAATAATAAATACAATATAGCATATTAATCTTACAGTATATCTTACCAGACTTTAACAGTAAATACTGTACTTTAATGTATAAATAGTAAATTGGACACATGGGCAGGTTTGTTCGTATCTCTGAAATTTCGTAAGAAGAGGAGCACCTGTAGTTATATATAAACCTCAGATGTTCACAGTACTGCTACAACGAAAAAACTTTTATCTTTAAAAATATACCATTAATGGGCAAAGTGAATGTGCTATTGAAACTGCCTAACAATTAAAAGTTGTCAGACCCGAGTGTATGCAGTGCAAGATTCCAGATTTGTAAACTACGGTACAAATTTTTTTTTTTTTACAAATAGTATAGGTAATGAAAAAATGTGTTTCTGCATCAATTAATTATCAATGCAGCAATACTGTACTGTACTAAAAGAGTCGGGGAAAGACCAGAGAAAAATCAGAGGTTAATATGAAAATAAAAGCTCACAGAAAATATATGATTTTTCAGTCGGACAGAATTGATAAAATCCAAAAGGGCCATTCTACATGGAAAGTGATAAAACTATAAAATTTCAAACCAATAATTCTAGAATGACATGCCATATACGAGTGTTAACTACAAACTATCCAGGAGAAATTTGTCAAGTTGAAATTTAACAATGACAACTCTCTGGGGTGAAGCTTTCAAAGTTACCATGGCTCAAGAAAAGGAAGTAAGGCTGCTGGGCCAAACATAAGACTTCATATGAAATTGGTAAAGATAATGCAATTACCTGTAGCTTAATGTACTAGTATTTATATATTAAAATAATCAAAAGTGCCATCTTCAAGTCTGAGGGATGGTGACAATGGTGTTATACCTCAAAATTTTTGGGCTCTACCCATCCTCCCAGATACAGTACAGTCTCAACTCCACTTATGATGGGGTTCCGTTCCGACGACCAGGTCGTAAGTCAATCGAGTCGTAAGTCGAACCGAAGAAAATAATATGTAGTGCAGGTAATAATTGTAAAACTTTTACCTTTTTAATACAAAATCTGAGTGGGATATAACGTGGATGCTGTACACACGGGGTAGCGTGCCAGCCAAAGTTGTAGTAAGGCGTCGTTAGACATTATGACCAAACGTCTAGACTCGAAAATAATGTAAAATATTTTAATATAATATAACAACAATGACCGTCGTAATTCTGGGTTGTTGTAAGTCGCACATGTCGTAAGTTGAGGAGAGACTTTACATCTCTCTCCTGGTGGTAGTGCTGTTTTCAGTAATTATTGCATAAACTCCTCCTCACACTTGGCAATTCCCCAAATTTTACCGGGTTGAAGTGTTCAAAAAAGAAGAAATTTTAAGGTACTGTGCTGCACTTATTTGCTTTTGCCAACCTGCTGTGAATCACTTCTCGATTATTATTTGGTGTCATAAAGTAAAAAAAAATTGGTAAACTTAGTTTAATCTGAGTTGTGTTAGGTTAGGTTAGGTTAGGTTAGGTTAGGTTAGATTAGAATAGATTAGGTTAGGTTAGGTACATGCACTTGATCTATTAACTCAGATTAAATTAAGTTTACCAATTTTTTTTGACTTCGTGACACCAAATACTAGTCGAGGTTAGGTTAGGTTAGGTTAGGTTAGGTACATGCACTCGATCTATTAACTCAGATTAAATTAAGTTTACCAATTTTTTGTGACTTTGTGACACCAAATACTAGTCGAGAAGTGATTGGCCGTCCGATTTATTCATCTAGGACCATTATTTGACTTCATTCCGGCTATATTTGGCGACATTTGGGTACATTTGGGTAATTAGTCGGACCGAGCTTCCCCGATGACCGTAACTGAAATATTACTCTAAAATACCATAAAATTAAAACAGGGTAGTTCATGCAATACATAGCACAATGTCTCGGTTTTCTTACATTTTTATAGGTATCTGCATTGATAAATCTCTTGCCTTCTCACTACTTTATATTTGTTGTGAACTTATATCCACTATAGAATATAACTTTGTAAATATATATTAAGATAAGGAGGACTGTTGGTTACTCGGGGCCAGTCCCTCGAAATACTAATTGGCAATTTGGTCATTAGTCAACACACACAATCACTAGATGTCCTTACCATCGCCGTAGCTGTAGATGGAGAGAGTTCAACTAATTAGGCACCATATTGTTACTCAGCGGCTCTATTATATGCTTAATAGTGCCTTTAATATTTTGACTCAAAGTGTACATAGGTATAACCAAGGATTCTAATAGAGTAGTATTAAAATCCTTGGTACAACCTTGCTCCACCATAAACCTGATATTTTTTTTATTTTTCATTAACTTTCTTTATAGCATTTACGAAAAATTTAATTAAAATTTCTTATACACATAATCAGTTGAAAGTGTAAATAGTAAATTACGGTAACAATATAAAAAAAAGGCACATCTGGCATAAAAGAGAGTCTACCTGGAAATTGAAAAAGTTATCTCGTTTTCTATTATTTGTCCATATAGTGTTGGAGGAGGTGAAGGTGACATGTGGCAGGTCCAGCGTCACTGTTTTCTATCTCAACCTTCTTCTCTTAGTATCATTCAGAGACTAGACCACGCTGGGAACACATATAAACACAAGTTGTAAGAGAAACTTCTATATATGTATGATATACTGGAAAGTAGATCTAAACATTTAAAAGAATAATGGGAGAGTATACCATTCATAATGTCCGGTTTTATGACTTTGAACCTAAAGCCATACAATGTATGACTTATGAGGACGAAACAAATAGACTGGCACTATCGAGGTAAGTACCTTTGGGTAACGAAATGGAATTTTAACTTTTTCCGGTGGCTTTTGATGTCTTGTGAACGAATTTGACCTTCATTTCTGGTGCAAATCAATAGTTTATGAGGTAACCCCCCTTCCGCCTGCCTCACATCTCAGAATCTAGAAATTTGCTATAAAATCCAAGGGTAAATATTCGTCCATTGGCATTTCTCAGGTTTTGGTACGAGAATAGGTCAGTCGTCAATAATTAACTACGTTTTTTTTTGTGTGTGTTTTATACTCAAATTGACCTTTTTTTTGTAAATTATCAGTTTTGCAAAAATTAACAGCTTCATTTTTAACAAACTCCTAATTTGCCAAAAAAATATGGTAGTCAGAATTGGGTAAAATACACCAAAAACACACACAAAAAACTAATCTTATATCAAAGGAACCTAACCTACCCTGCAAGGAGGTGGGTGAAAGGAAACAATTGACTCATTGAGGGGTACGACTAATTACCCAAATGTACCCAAATGTAGCCGCAATGAAGTCAAATAATGGTCCTACATGAATAAATCGGAATGCCAATCACTTCTCGACTGGTATTTGGTGTCACGAAGTCACAAAAAATTGGTAAACTTAATTTAATCTGAGTTAATAGATCGAGTGCATGTGCCTAACCTAACCTAACCTCGACTAGTATTTGGTGTCACGAAGTTACAAAAAATTGGTAAACTTAATTTAATCTGAGTTAATAGATCGATTGCATGTACCAAACCTAACCTAACACAACACAACTCAGATTAAATTAAGTTTACCAATTTTTTGTGACTTTGACACCAAATAATAACCGAGAAGTGATTCACAACCCGATTTACGCTTGTAGGACCATCATTTGACTTCATTGCGGCTACATTTGGGTAATTACTCGCTCCCTCGGTACATGCACGCGATCTATTAACTCAGATTAAAGTAAGTTTTCCAATTTTTTGTGACTGTGTGACACCAAATACTAGTCGAGAAGTGATTAGCAGTCTGATTTATTCATGTAGGACCATTATTTGACTTCATTGCGGCTACATTTGGGTAATTAGTCGGACCGCTCATTGAGGAGTAAACATGGTGGGAACCTGCGGACAGGCAGTGTATGAATATTAACCAAATCAAGGTAAAAAGTGTTGAAAACATAAAAACCCATCGGAAAACAATTTTGAATTTAACCTAACCAACCAAATCTAACCTAGGTGAAGGTGTAGAAGAGGGTGACCACCAGAAGGAATTGTCCGAATTGGTTGAAATTTTTTTTTACACACTATTATCATGATGTTAAACACAAAAATGGAAACGACAATGCATAGAACCTAACAGAACCTGACCTTATGTACCCAACCTATGGGTTTGTTAGTTGTGGTTTTATTAGGTTCTATGCTTTTTTTTATAATGCTAATACGTAACATGATATTAAACACAGAAATGGAAACGAGAATGCATAGAACCTTATAGAACCAGACAATCTTTTTATTTACTCTATCCCTCTTCACAATTCTCCTGGAGCCATTTTTGTTTACCTCGCTGAATCCTTTTTCAAGAGACATTCCTAGATGATGGTGAAAGCTTTCACGTATTCCTCGTAGCCATTGCTAATGTATATCATCCTCAATATTAAGGTAAGTTGCTTAACACATAAGTTAACATGATAATGCATAGAACCTGACCTAACAAACCCATAGGTTGGGTATGTTAGGTCAGTTTCTTTTAGGTTCTATGCATTGTTTTCATTTTTGTATTTAATATATGATATTAGTGTGTGGAAAAATTTTCAACCAATTCGGACAATTCCTTCTGGTGGTCACCCTCTTCTCCACCTTTACACTAACTTAACCTAACTGGGAGCTCCACAGGCGATTGATGTTCTGGGTGTGCACTGCCATGTACAGACAATATAAGTAATTAGTGGCAGAAATGCCATTAAAGGAAATTGTCTTCGAATTGTCAAGGTTGCCAATTGCAACTAGAAATTTTACGAGATTTGTTTAGTGGTAACAAGTGAAAGGTAAAATTTTGGTTGATGTACAACTGGTTTCTGTCTGCGGTTCTGTAGTTATGGAGGGTGTTTTTAGACAGTTTTGTATGCTATTTACTTTCACTTCTATTCACTTTCTTGTGTAAATGCCAAATTTTCTAGATATAGGCAAGTTAAGATGGGGTATGCCCATTTCGTCACCACTGTTTTCAACCCGTTTCTTGACCACTGCCTTACCTGTTTCGTCACCGCGTTCATTCCCATCAATATTTACACGAAAATAACTTGCTTTGGATAGCAAATAATAAAAAACACTAAGACAATTTATTAAAGACAAAAATGTAAAATAAAAACATTGTTAATATGCCTGCAATCATTTCACTTAAACAATAATCATTATATATACATGAAAACAACTGTTGCTTGGGATAGAAAATACTAAAAAACACTGAAACAATATTGGAAAGACTAAAACATTGTTAAGACGCAACAGGCTATGTGGCCCGGTAATATTTACCAATGTTTAATCAAAACGCCTAGTTTACAAAATTGTACAGTATTACGAAATTATGCTCGGCATTACAATACATTGGATCATGCAAGCATCTCACTAAGACAATTTATTAAAGATGAAAATAAGAAAATAAAAACATTATTACTGATGCAAGCATCTCACTTTAACAATTTATTAGACTAAAACGGATTTGATATTGGTGACAAAATGGGATTTTGGTGACGAACCGGGTTGGTGGCGAAATGGGGTGTATCCATTAAGGTATAGGTTAGGTTTGGCTTGCACAACACATGATTTCAGCCATTTTTATATATTTTTTCCCAACGTAGTACAGTATCCCCTAATAAAACAATAAAACTTTTTAATGAAAAACAGCCAGATGGTCGTTTTCTGAATAAATACCAAATTTTCATACATAATAATTGTTAGATATCCGGCTTATATGTAATTTGTGCCAGAAATGCCGTTGAAGAAAAGTGTCGTGGACTTGTCAAAATTACTGGCAACAAGTGAAATAATCTCTAATGGGCTTGCTTTCAATACCCCTACGGTATTTGTTATTCCCAGGAGCAACAATAATTTTTTTGGTAAAGGTGGAATAGATGACTAACACCAGGAGAAGTTTAATTTTGTTAATTTTTTCCACGTGTTCTTTGGATGATAGTAATAAAAATGGTATTATTTTAGTTTTGATCATCTGGGGAATCTTTGGAATTTAACTACGTATTGGAATCAGCAGTTTAGACAATTCTAAGACACTTTTCTTCAATAGCATTTCCGTCACAAATTATTCAGGTTGCATTAGGTTAGGTTAGATATCGAAACTATATTTTCCGATGGTTTTGATGTGTTTTGGAGTGTTTGAAGTATAGGAAGCTAGTTTTTTGCGCATCATACAGCCTGCCAACACACCATACAGGCGTCAGACTCTGTGTCTTTTCAGTGGAGATAACATCTTGCTTGAGACTCACTTCAACTAAACTCTTTTTTTCTGTGTTTCCAAGCAAATTATTGGTCAATTTGAAATTTATTTTACATATTGACAATATATAATGCAGTGCAGTGTTGATTTAAAGAAAATAATCTTGAATTACACCAAGAGAACTAAAATTTTATGGGTGAAATGGCACCATGGGGTGATTTCTCTTCCACCCCAATGCCTTCTCTTCTCCCTTCTCCTCCACCCTCATTCTAATTCCCATCATCATCATCCAGGAGCCTTCTACATACACACCTCAAAGTAAGTGTACTTTACTACCTTTTTTGTTGATTTTAGGCAATCGTCGGTGAGCTGGAACCGATTACCCAAAAACCCATTGAAATAATGTGCTCGTTAACCGAGGGACCACAATATCATTAATGAGTTTAGTCTCACAAAACCCAAGTACATAAAATTTGTGGGCAATAGAAGATGTACACAGACCTATAAAGGTATCTAACTGAAGGGGAATACTGCTGATGTTTTGGCTGATTAAGGAGAAGGAATGAAGTAGAACGTGGATATAACACGAGATAAGTTCCAAGAGATGTCATTTTAAATCAAATTCGCACAAAATCGAAGTGTTGTTTCAATGGAATAATTTAGTTTGGAACTCGAGAGAAACACAAAAATCTAAAAAGACATTTATTAACTAATAAATGTGAGAAAAATATATGGTGTAATGATATATATGCAGCAAGCACTCCCTGCAGTCGAGTTGAGAGCTGGACGGTACTGTTACTGTGTGGTACTGTACTGTCTGCTGCCTTGCATCTCTGGCCCTTCCCCTGCGCCGACTGAGAGTTTACCCAGATGCACCTCAGCCCATTGAGAATAAACAAAACATTGTTTTTTGTATGTTTATGCTAAAACAAACACTCATAAATCAACACAGCTAATATTACGGGATGCGAAATGGTCTTTTTACTTGCGATCAGCTGGTGTGAAAGGGTGGTCGCGCTGGTGCCGCCCACCGCCCGTCTCTCGCCTGCCTCACTCCATCCCTACCACTCACCATGCACTTTCACTTTCCTCTCAACTTAGTTTTTCATTACTTTATGCTATCAAAAATTGATTTTAAACCACCTTTAGTTAGGCAAGTCATCCTCTGAAGATGCAGAGCCCAACTCGACCAGCTTATCATCCACATCATTGTCTTGTGGTGTGGCTGTGGATGCATCTGACATGCGCGATGCACTGGATGACAGCTGTGCCTGCCCAGACGTAGATGGGCCAGCTACCCCAAGAGCTGAAGGAATGGAAAACATTCATTAAATTATTGAATTTCTATCACATAATTATTACATATCGTGCATCCAAAATTTAATGTTTGTTTTTCCAAGCAATAAACACTCAGTTTCATAACAAACTCACCTGATCAGGATAATGGACGGAAGAATGCGGTGATTTTCTTCTGTTGCTGTGCCATAACCATCTGATCTAGCAGCTGAGAATACGTAGATGCAACCCAATTCAACGCCTCCACCACTTGCAAACTGCGTTCCATATCAGGGTCATGTTGCAGTGCAGACTGGGTGGCAGAAGTGACGTGCTGCATGAACTCCCTTAGCTTAGGAATTGTCAGTTCCTTCCTCGCTGTTTGGGACTTAATCACTTCCTTAACGAGCTTCAAAATGTCTTTCATGTCCTCGCCTTCATCAAAGCCCTTGAAACCATGGACTACCTGAGGCCACAGATTATGTCACACTCCATTTAGTGCAGTTTCTGGCACACTTTTCCACGCAAGTGCGATGTTAGCTATGGCATTTTTGATGGTTTAGCTCTTCGAAAATGTTGCTGCAGTTATATTGTTGTCCTTGTTCATAGCTTCAGCCATTTGCTTCAAGGTAAACTTGAGATAATATCTCTTGAACAAGGCAATAACACCTTGATCTAGTGTCTGAATAAGTGAAGTCACGTTTGGAGGGAAGGAGGCTAAGTTTACAGCCTTACCGTATTCACACTGCACAGGTGTTTGGAGTGGCAAGATGCATTGTCCATGAGAACCAAGGCCTTGTTGCTCAGGTTCAGTTTTTTTTAACATTTTTGATGAATAGGGTGGCATGGCTGATGTACCACTCATCGAAAATATCAGAAGTCATCCACGCCTTCTTGTTTGATCACCAGATTGCAGGAAGTTTCGGGATGAGCACATTTTTCAAGGCACGAGGTGTAACTGAGTGGTGTATGACGAGTGGCCTCATTCTTGCAGTACCTGATGCGTTGGCCATAAAGGAGAATTGTCAGTCTGTTCTTGCTGACCTTGAATCCTGGAGCCTTTTTTTCACTCTTCATTAGATAGGTTTTCTTGGGCATTCTTTTCCAATACAGCCCAATTTCATCACAATTCCACACTTGGCAAGGAAAATAACCATTTTCTAACACTATATCCTTCAGAACTTTCTTCATATTCTCAGCCGCCTCCACATCGGCAGATGCAGCTTCACATGAAAGCGTCACATTCCGTAGCCCCGCCCTTATCATATATTTGTACAGCCAGCCTGTAATTGCTGTGAACTTGCTGTCTTTAATGGACTTCCCTTCCTTTTCAAGTATCCGAAACTGTATTTCGTAGGCTTGGTTTTGCAGCATGAGGCCACTGAGAGGAAGTTTTCGGCACTGCATGTCTTCTACCCCTAACTTAAGTGCATCTTTCATCTCAACTTACATAGCAGACTTCAGGTGGAGTTTACCCTTGGCAACATCTGGTGAAGCATAGGTCGCTCTGATTTTCTTCTCGTTGAGCTTGATAATGCGGACAGAGCTCTGGCAATCCAAATTGGCGCCTCACACTTGATTTATTTTCTTTATACAGAGTAGTCTTATTCTTAATTCATTTTTTTTATGCTGATGTTAAAGCCAAAACAATAATGAAGCCAGTGATGTATAAATGATGCAAAAAAACTAAACAATTTCTTGTGGGATGAATTGACCAGACCTCACATGAGTGGTTCTTTACGATTTTTTTTGTCACAGAAACTTAAAAAAATATATTGCCTGCATGAGAGGTTAATAACTAAAAAAACCTAATCTCTACTATTTACATTGTTTGATTTACATGTTTTTATTTTACATGACCATTTTCAAGAATATACAAGTAATTATTGCGTAACTCAAAAGGTTCCTGTACGGTACAAGTTTTTGTAGATGAAATATCAGCCCAAGTACTGTACTGTACAGTACTCCAAAATTTCCAGTCAGGAGCATATCCACCCCTTACTACATTCTTTCTTACGGGAAAATTAGGTTTACAATTACAAAATGCAATTTTGCAATTAGCAAACATTTTCAGGAATGTGCCCCTTATGATGAGTGATAGCTGCTTGCATTAATTACATTCACATTTTTAAAAAAAAGTTATTTAATAATGGATTAAAAGGTACAGCAGCTAAAACAACTAATATCTGTGCAGGTGGGGGTCGATATACTCCGAAATTTTACGTGTGACTAGTGACAGACCTCATATATCAAAATTTATCGTCCATGGTCTCATATTGTTTCCCACAAAGTATGCACTGACAGTTGTTTTAGCTACTGTACATATTACAGTATTGTACTTATGTGTATGGTATAAAAGGAATATAGATTCGTCTAGTCACATTGATCATTACTCTTTACATTTGCAGGGCTGATGGTACTGTTGAAATATGGAACTGTAACTGTCAGAGTCGACCCTTCCTTGAGCTTGTTATTTATGGTAAGTTAAGAATGTGTCAACACATTACTATGTAAGAACATACCGTACTGTACTGTACCTATTTTTATGCATTGTGATATCTCCATTCGCCGGAACAATTGGTGCAGAGCACTTTTGGGAATGTGAGATTTCCAGGTGACGAGACCCACCAGTTCTTCATTACTTCTCACTTTCAACTGATTGGTGAATGTTTTAATAAAATAAAATTATTATTAAGTCAATTGTATTTCAACAAAAATATATAGTACAGTACAGCAGTACAGTACTGAAAATCAATCTCTTACCTTATCCCGTGATGATGATGACTGAGCACAGCACGGCTATGTTGTTGTGAAGCCGCCCTGCTCCACATTTTTAAAGATCAGAATCACATTGAAATATTACGCAACTGTTAGCATTGGCGGGAAAAATGTGAAGTTGTTCGCAGTCATATTTCCCCCCTTTGCTGACAGCCGTGTAATATTTCAATGTGATTTTGATCTTTAAAAATTTTGTTTTTGCATAATGTAGTATTACTGATAAGTAATTTGTCTTAGTATGCCTTATTGTGGGTAAAAATAAGTACGTATATATTAAATGTATCCTCCGAAAGCGTGAATTTGCTACCAGAGTTTAACAGTTAATCCATGTACTGTATAATACTTCTGATAAACTTCCTACATGCTTATGTTTGAAATAATGAATGTATGTATCTAGATAATTTAGCTAAATATCTTTCTCGTCAGAAACGCTCATCTCAATGATTATGATTAAACTCATTTAGAAATACCTCATTACTTCAGGACAAAATCGGACAGGTTTGCAACAGCTAATCAGCTGTAACTTTTCAGGAGGGGGCGGGGCATCTTTTCTCAGCTGGGAAAAGACGTGCTATAGTAAGATATTTTTTCTATTTTTTAATCCGTACTTGGTCAGGTTATGGATTGTTAAGTGTCATTCCCTTTTTTGGCTTAAAAGGTTTAGTTTGGTGTCTAAAAGCTTAGAATACTGTAAATTAATTTTGGCAGTACAGTACACTATTTTCAAGCTCCCATGTCAGAAGGTTGGGGCAGGAGGTGTGGCATAACATACCGTGTTGCCAGACAGAGTCATGATTTCTACCCCTGGACTTATGTCTTTACTGTTCCCCTCACATAATTTGATAATTTTTTTGGTCTAATTCATAACAGTGATAAGTGTATCAGTTACAGATTTATTGCTTCTCACTAACATTGTTTACATTATGAACTCTCAACATATCTTCCTTCCTATTGCTATTCATACAAGCGCGGCCCCTCAAACATAAATATCATTGTTTTTAACGAAGGTTTCTTACTTTTACAATGATTATATAATGTAAGTATTTACTACATATTTACAGTGTTTCCTTTTCTGTTTAGTAGTTTATGATGGTATAATATTTCTCAAAGCAGAACATCAACCACAGTGAAACAATCACACTCGTTGCAGCAATACCAAGTTTCTTTGCACACTTTTTTAAGTTACACCTGTGTTCTAGCAATGTGACAAGGTCTGGGCATATTTCATAACCTGAGTTGAGGGCAGCAAATTTGGAAAGCGGTGTGGAGGAACCGGGTGTGTGGGTGTAGTGGTGGCAGGGTCAGTAAACAAAGCCCTGCGCTTCCTCTCACTCTCCGGCTCCCTATCATACCTTGCCTAACACCATCATCTGATTTAGAAGAGGGTTTTGGAGGAACAGAGGTTGCTGAAACAGGCTGATGCATCTTAAGGGGTTGCCACTTGTCATATTTTAGATATATTAATCCTTCTCAGCCATTTCAGAGGTCACGGAAATTTTAAGAAGTCAAATTCGTTGATCTACGTAATGACCGCACAGAGAAGGCCACTTGCATATGTAGAGCTATGAATTTGACCAGGAATGAATTAAATAATTTTTTCCAAGATTCTGTGTCACATGGCAGTAGTAACCAATTGTAGCTCACGATCATTCTGAGCCTAACCACCTACATGCACGGCACATGTTGTAATCGCTTGGAAATTCATTAAAAATCCCAGAACGGAGATTTTTCTCATAATGCAAAATTTGTATTTTCTGAGTAATGGAAAGTTCCGGGATTAAAGATTCTGGCAAACAGGGAGATTACATTATTGTGCAAGACTGCATGTTATTTTCTTGTTAATTTTTAAGGAGGACATACAGTTCATGTATTTTCAAGTTTAAGATAATTTCTCATAGTGATACACATTTTTGTTTTAATTTTACTACCTGTTGAAAAAATTTACCGTATATGTTTTAATTACAGTACAATATTTAGTGTAATAATCATAATCTTCCAGGTGATGATGGTTGTTCTGTTGAGGCGCTGGTATGGTGCAGAGGACGATTATTTAGTGCGGGACTACATGGCTTTGCTTTGGAATATGATTTGACTACTGGTGGCATTAAATCACGCATAGCAGTCACTGGTGGTCCCACCTGGTGCCTTGCACTGTCTGCTGATAGGCAGAAGCTAGCAGTGAGTATCTGCCAATACTGTAATACACCATTTTTTAAATGGATATGGCAGTAGCTGTAGATTAGGAATATCTGTTTTAAGAACTTTTAAATTTCTCTCTTAACTTATTCTAAACTTGATATGGCTTTTTCTGGTCACAGTGAGGGTTGGAAGTTGATGACCTGCAATGTCAAACTGGTTGACATTGAGGGTGTTCTATGAGTTCAATTGTTCAGCTGTCACCTTCCTGATGGTGAGACAACTGGAAGTATTTTCATGTGTAAATTGTAGAAGTATGGTGAAGAAGTGATGACATAGGAGTCATTTCACATACTTTTCAAATACTCGTTGGGTTAGTGAGTTTAACACGTCTTGGATGGTGAACAGGAATAAGAACATTTGTTTGTTTGTTTGACTTCCAAAATTGTGACTTGTATGTATGGATATTCTAGAGTTAATTCTCTTGTGATTTAGTATTCAGAGTCCAGTTATCCTATGTATACGCATACCAACAGATGTGTTACTGAAAAATTATGGCATCAGTGAAATTAGTACATTATTTGTGAATTTTAATATTTCACTGGAAAATAAGATGATGCATTGCAACCCATTCCACCACTCGCTATAAAATGCTCTCTGGGGAAGTTTTCTGCCAAATTAAATTACTTCTTTACACCTGTAAATTCTATTAAGATGAGCAACAAATGTTATTACAAAATATTGAGTCACTTTACAACCAAGCATACCAACCATTCTAAGATGACATGAGCCATAGTGCTCATTCTGAAATCTGTCGTGCCCATCTGTTCGAGAACTTTTTGTTGCGAGTGTACATGCTAAAAGTGTTTCTCATATGGCCATTAAGCTTTGCAGACAAATCACTATTGTTCCACTGATTTTTTCAGTATTACAGCAGATCAATCTTGATTTATTTGCTTTGTAAATTTGACCAAGAGGTATGGCATCTCACCATAGTGTATCTTTTTTTAAATTTTCACTTTTGTGTCCAGTTACAATAACTTCTTGGATCTCTTTTGTGATTCATTTCTTGTAGGATTTCCTGCATGCTTAGGGCTGTAGTACTGGTTTAGATCAAAAAATAATCCTCTGGGAAAGGCTGTACCCACTCAAGACAAACACCATGAGTGTACAGTACTGGCTTGCTGGGTTTGTTTATGTCTCACCCACAATTACATATAGTACTTTGCAGCTGAAGTATGCCCAGGAAACAGCTGCTCCACCTTGATTTTTCATGGTTTTCCAAGTTTAATTTCTAAATCATTCACTTGTAAACCATCCATAGTATTTGTGAAATTTTTGGTGTGAATTGTTCACCTGTGAATTCCGATGGATGGTAAAATCAACATTTTTGTAGTGCATTTTGTTGGTTCCATTTTTGGTTTCACTGCTGTTGTGTCCATCTTCCCGTGTAGCATATTTATGAAAAAATTCAAAATTATGTATGCATTTAACGACTGACAAAAAATATTTTATTTGCAGGCAGGTACAGAGGGAGGCTATGTGTGCATATTTAATGTTATGGATGACGGTATATTGTACAACAAAACCCTGGAGAAGCAAGAAGGTTAGTCTTAGTCTTTTGATAATTTCTCAATGATTTAATATTTGAATTGAATTATTTTACTGTCTTTGAAATGATGATATAAGTAGTCCTCCGTTTTCTCTCAATCTTAGAGTGCACCCGAGACTTTTTTATTCCTTAGTAATGACACCGAATTTGAAATTGCAACTGGGGTTGCAATTGTAATGAACTGACCTTAAACCTTGAGAAAACCCACTACATGATCTTTCACAGAAGAAAAAACATACTCCAGACCTGAACCCCCTGTACCTTGGTAATATAGTCCTCAAACGCGAACAAAATACTAAATTCCTCGGAGTTATTGTTGATGAAAAACTTAACTGGAGAAACCACATACAAGCCATTCACAGTAATATCAATAAACAGTGCAGTATCATGTATCACACTCGACAGTCACTCACTCTCACAGCAATGAAAGAAATCTATCATGATCTTGCTTACCAACACCTGATACACTGTCACACACTATGGGGGGCCTCTGGCTCTTCAAAAACACAATCTCTGGTTACTGCACAAAAGAGAGTTGTATGGACAATGACCTACTTGAAAAAAACAGATCACACAAACGAAAAATTTGCCATATTGAAATTTTTAAAATTCGAGGATATTAACACTTACTGCTGTGCCCTCTGTGTTTACAAATCTATCAATCACTTGCTTGACAATAATTACTTCCAGTTCCGGAATAATCAGAGATACAACTTAAGGCACCCAGAGCTCCTAAGACCACCGCCCATGCGCTCCTCTCAGTCCCATACCTCCATAAAATATCATGGTGTGAAGGTGTGGAACAACTTAACCCCACACATCCTAGCAAAGACTACGCTCCCTTCCTTTAAATCATCTCTAAAAAAATATCTATTGTCGAAGTATTAATACTTCTTGTAAAACTTACTATATTTACAGTACCTGCTTTTATTGTACCATCAAAACCGTTTTATCGGAAATTATCATGTAAATAAATAAGTAATTACCATTGCAATATACATAATTGCCAATTAGACATAATCCTGAAAGCTCTGTCCTCTTGTCCAACCTCATTACTGTACAACCCAGGTTGTACTGCTCCCCCATTATACTTATGTTTTTAAATTCCTCTCTAATTTATATATATATATGCACACAGTCATGCGCTGATTAACGTCCTAGATACGTTCTTGGAAACGTGACGTTAACCGAAATGGACGTTGTCCGATCATCACATAAACTTTGTATTTATACTTACGTGTATGTGGAATACTATATACGTACATATACACTTTTACTCTTAAATCACTACTGTAATGTGATACAGGTGATTAATTTTTATCTCTTGTGCAAAATACATGACGTTTATATTAAAATTATTCACTGTTTTACAAGGATTCCAGCAACGCCGGGCAGATGGGGGAGAGAGAGAGGGTGGGAGCGAGCGAGGGGGCGTGGGGGGAGGGGAGGTAGTACGTTTGACAGCTGGCACAGGCCTAACGCGTGTATATTTATCAGTTCTTAAGTGACTAAGCTTCTCTCTTATAAAAAGCCATTGAAATGACCTGGGTGAATATAATTAAAATTGCTGGGATTCTTGTAACATCCTGATTAATTTGAATATAAACATGCTATAATTTGCACTAGACAAAACAATTTTAGTATTGTAATCAAATTAGTACATGTGCACTTCAGCTTTGCACTAAGGTCATTTATTTCTATTACGTTTCTTTTAGTATGGTGTGTGCATGTAAATGGATGAAAATAAATGAAGAAATCTATGTAAAACTGTAAATCTACCCAAAAATACAGTTGAAAAACTTTTTTTAAAAATGTACTACAGTATTGTACACTAATGTACAACAATTTTTATCTCTTGAGCAAAATATATGACGTTTATATTCAAATTAATCTCTGTCTTGCAAGGATTTCAGCAATGCAAATTATATTATCCTAACTTTAGTCTGAGATATTATATAAAATAAACATAAAGAAATCACCAATCTTTTGTCTGGGAACACAAGGAAGGAAGTAGCCAGGAGCGTGTGGGAAGAGGGGGGGGAGGTGAGGTGACAGAATGTCTGGCGTTTGTTTGTTTATTTATTTGAGATAAGATTTGACAGTTGGCGCTGAAGGCCTGTGTGTGTGTTTATTTATCATTACTTAAGAGTGACTAAGCTCTTCTCATAATTTGCCACCCAAACGACCTGGGTGAATATAACTTACATTGGAGGGATTCTTGTAAGATAGTAATTTATTTGAATACCTGTATAAACAAGCTATATTTGCAATAGACATAACAATTTTAGTACCGTAATCATTTAGTACATGTACAATACAGGTTTGCACTTAGGTCCATTGTTACTGTACAATATTGACTAAATTCACTAGATAACGTACGCCTGGCAGCACAATCTATAAGAACACGCGATGCATACATGACTGTGTCTGCTCTAGGGCCATTTAGGTTCACCAGGTCCCATTATTTGAATGTTTTTTTTTTCAATTTAAATTTTAATTGTTTATTCCTTGATAGAGGAAGCGGGATCCTAGTGCTGTCACTTGGTACCCCTGTACCATAACACCAGAAGCAACTGGCCAGTGTCACAAGTATATACAGTCATCCCTTGGTTATCGCGCCTAATTGGGACCCCGCCGATAACGAAAGTACAGAACCTATGGGATTTATTCTAATTGATTCCAGGCACCCAAGACCCAACCCCAAGTTTCCCATTTTGGGACCATTTAGACCCACTAAATATATATATAATGTTATGGTAAATATCATAAACACACATAGGCATGGCTAGGTTTATTACAAAGTGATGAAAAGGGTACGCTTAATACTGTAGTCCACAAAACATGTAGCTATGCTTTTTTTATTTGGTCCCCCGTCATATGAGTCCGTTTTCTCTCACATCAGGATGCCTGAGTCCTCCGTTTTCTCTCTTAATCTTAGAGTGCACCAGAAACTTTACTATTTTTAGTAATGCCACAGAATTTGAAATTGCAACCCCAATTGCAACTGGGGTTGCAATTGTTGAGGCAACTAGATATGTCTGATTACAGCAAATGTGTTATTGTCAATTTGTAGGTGAAAGATTTTATCCTCAATAGATGTAGGTTAACATTTCACCTGTAGGCAAATGCTTAAAAAAAGCCTAAGTAAGGAAGCATATTCTTTTAACACATAATATCTGACCAGTATGGGGAGGATCATCGTGTCTCCGTTAGGGGGTCGTGGAGTGCTGGTCCAGCAGGCGTCACTTTTTTGGGGGGGGGCCATGGACGTATATGCGATCGGACGTTGTTCGGTTGGACGTTAACCGGCGCATGACTGTATATATATATATATATATATATATATATATATATATATATATATATATATATATATATATATATATATATATATATATATATATATCTATATATCTATCTATCTATCTATCTATCTGTCTGTCTATCTATCTATCTGTCTATCTATCTATCTATCTATCTATCTATCTATCTATCTATCTATATATATATATATACTGTATATATATATATATATCTATCTATCTATCTATCTATCTATATATATATATATATATATATATATATATATATATATATATATATATATATATATATATATATATATATATATATATATATATATATATATATATATATATATATATATATATATCCTAATTGTCTCACTCACTGCTATTTCATGTTCAATTGACTGTTTTTTAACTCACTTAAGGAATTATGGAGATATTTTACATTAAGCTAGTACAGGTATCCCACTGGAAGCTAAGAGCACTCTTGAAGTTGGAGTGGAGGCATCACTCTGACTCACAGCTTCACAATGTAAGCTTCACATCTAGAGACACTGATGCCTGGGTGTCTTGGCCTTCACAAGTATTTTCAAAGTTTTACTGTTGACTTCACAGTAACAAAAACAAAGCAAAAGCTCTTTTCACAAAAACAGAGTAAACAATAATAATGTAAAAACAATGATAGTGGCCAACACGGCCCACATCATGTTCACATCAACAGAAGCAAAGTGCAGTACTTTACAGTCACAAAAAACAGCAAAACTCAATTTATATTCACCAAAACAGAGTACAATGTGAACATTAGTGATGTCCTCCCACTGTATAAAAAACGATTGTGGCCGATAATCATTGAGCTACACATTCACGGGCATGTGTGATATTCATGGAACAAAGTTTGAGACTATGCACTGGGTAAACCGCAGCTGACAAGTGCACCGAAAGATGCATTCCATATTCCGCATTGGTTAGACGATGACCATTGTGAATGCAAATTTTTTTATTGTAAATAGGAGGTTGGTCTTAAAACATTACCACTGTTCAAGTGAAATATTTTAAATAGGGAGATAGTAAATTGGGGGATACCTGTACTTCTGTCAGTACCATACTTTTTTATATCTTTCAGCTAAGTATTGTATGTGTCTGTTTTATCTGTAAATACGAAAATAATTTTTTAATATATGCAGTATTAATGAACTATTAGTATAAGATAAAGCTTTAATATGCTTTCATGTAATAATGTTGGAATCTTCTCTATATTAGGAAGGATACTGAACATCTGCTGGCACCGCAATGGGGACTATATTGTGACCGGCTCTGTTAATTGTATCCGTTTGTGGTCCTTGAAGGAAGGGCGGGTAAGAATCTCTCTCTCTCTCTCTCTCTCTCTGGATCACATACACCTACTTTGATTTATTTGCACACACACTCCAGTTATAAAAGTCATAAATTTCATATGGTACTGAAACTGAATTATAAAGTCATAAACTTCATTTGATGTTGAACTGTACATCCAGATAGATATGAACATATCAGAAGTTTCATGAAAGAGAGGGTCTGCTGTATTGGTTCAGATCTGCACAGTTGCAACCAAAAGAACTCTTAAGCATATTAAATTGGCTTTAGTTTCTTTAATATTCCATTACGGTAAGTCCTCGTTTAACGTTGCCTCCGACAACGTTGTTTCGTTATATTGTCGCTACCCATGATTTCGACAACGTCCCGACCGATTTGTTATAACGTCGCCACGGACTACTTTGTATGGCGCATCATCCTCTCGCATCTTTGCGCGCTGCGCTCTCTCACAGAGTGCCACAGCGTCCCCAGCCTTTGTTAGGCTTCCACAGCATACGTGCGTGCTTAAGTGTTTTTGCTATAAATACTATACTTTAACCATTTGAAATGGCTTCCAAGCGCCCATCAAGTGTTGGTGATTCAAGTGTTGTGAAGAAGCAACGCAAGACCACTTGCTACGAAAATGGAGGTTTTAAACACACCACACACTCGCTCAACCTCTGCTCATTAGTTTATTTATCTTTTTGTATGTATAATATTTATTTTCTATAAAAATTCCATTGAATTTATGTTTATGTAATGTATTTTATGGGGCAAAGGGAGGCTGGGGAACATAACTAGTGTATTTTATCTATTTCTTATGGGGAAATTGATTCCGTCAACGTTGTGTTTTTCAAGAACGTAACCACGACGTTAAGCGAGGACTTACTGTACTTGAATTACTTGTTCAGCATTTATCTAATTGAATTAATTTATATGAATTGAAGATCTGTTTGCAACAGGTGAATGTACATTTTTTTAAGTACTTGTAGTAGTCTTTGTTGTTATACCTTTAGAAGAGTTTATTATTATTGGACCAGTAAGAGCTGTGTTTATATCATTTGTGGACACAGGTAACAGGTGTCTGAAATGTTTTATTATGTACCACAAGCTTGAAAAAAAAGGAAAAACTCGCAAAAGAATTAGTCACAACACTTTCTGACTGAAGAAAGTGGGCAGTTTCTTGGCTTCAGGCAGAGTCTAACAACTGTATCTAGTTTTTATAGAGATTAAAGATATGAACTCCAAAACATTATTAAAGGCTTACCTTTGAGATGGTTGCTTGTGTTTTCCTTCTTGGTATTCTCTTATGTTATTCATACATTGGTTGAAACACTTTATTATATGGTGTTTCAGTTGAAATATGAATTAAAGAATCTCACAGAAATGTAAATTTTTGAGAAGATATTTAATTTATGCTTAATTTAGTTGTATAAAAGTGATTTATTTATTTCGCTATGTCTCTACCCTATTTTCATTCAACATAAAATTTTTTTTTATTCTAATACTGTATGTCATTATTACAATAAAATTGAGTGTATTATATGATTAACCTTGGTCATAATACATAACACTGATTTATGTTTGTAGGTGATGCGCTGTTCATTTGGCCAGGGATCAAGTCAAGAAATCATCGTATGGTGTGTTGGCATACTGGACGACATGACGATAGTTAGTGGAGATTCCAGGTTAGTACAGTTATTTAACTTTTATAAATGTATTAACCTCTTAGTGATCACTTACGTAAATTACGTCTTCCCTTGTCATCCGCTAATTGGTCACTGATGTAGTTTGTCATGTTATGTTATGGCTCCGTAGGCTTTGCTAAGGGCTCTTTTGGGTCAAGATCTGTAGAATAACTCATTTTGTGTGACTTGGCATTTTGTGTGTGTGGAGGCCACAAACACAAGAGACAAGGAGGATTGCCCAGTGTTCATAATGTATATATTAAACTACTTTTATAGTTATATTGATAAGTAAATAACATGAAGTGGTAGCAGGCATGCTGCCACCTCTGAACGGCACTGCGTGTATGGCAACACTCGATTGCCCGGGTCCTTTAAACCAGGTAAGGAGCTTGTAGGTGTGCTTTTCACTTTACCACATGACTGGGTTGTTTTAGCCAATAAAAAATTTTGGAAAAGTATTTACTCTCTGGGCACAACATAGGTTAAATTGACCATTTAAGGGTTAAAGCCAGGCATGGGTAATCTGCGGCTTGACCCACGTCTTTGTGCGGCCCGCGGAGTGAAGGAGAAATTCTATTTAATGTGGCCCACGGTTCAGGTAGATGCTGCCAGCTTATGGTCAGTAAAGCAATAACTATGAAGAGAATAATATTTTTACAATCCATTACTGTTTCATCACCTAAGAGTAAATAACTACAGAAATGTAATGGTGAAACAAGTATAAATACATTAAGTACCCATTGAACAAAAGGGTTAGGTTCCATTAAAATGCTTTCTTTAGGTGGATTATCTTCATTGAAACCATTTTTCCCATATAAATTAATGTAATAAGGGGGGATGTGTTCCTGTACTAAGCTCTGTGACAATAGAGTGGGGTATGCTATAACGAAACGGATTCTACTACGAATATTCCTATAACGAACGGTTTTACCTATAAAATTGAGAATGCTTTAACAAACGAAACTCCTACAATGAACGCAGACGAATACGGGACTATTTCGTCCTGCGCACGAATATCGTTGTACCGCGGCTCTGAGCAAGAGCGTCAGTCGCCATTTTGGTTCATTGTGTTGTCAGTGCACCACTGAACTTGTTAAAATTTTGTCTTTTGATGTGGAAATTCGTGTTATTTTTATAACTATTTTGTTATACAAGTGTACAATTGTAACAATGAATCGTCAAAAGCGAGTGAGAAAACTAATAGCCCTTGAAACTAAGAAAGGAATTATAAATCAGCGTGAGAATGGAACAAGCATTGCGAAACTTAGTGGTGAATATGGGATGACTAAATCGACTATATGTACGATTTTGAAGAATAAAGAGGAGTTAAAAGCTGTGCAAGTGGCTAAGGAAATCTCTAGACTTAGCAAAGCAAGGTGTGATGTGATTGAAGAGATGGAAAATTTACTCTTAGTGTGGATAAAGGAGAAAGAAATGGCAGGTGATAGCATTAGTGAGGACTTTAAAGCCAAGGCTCCCAGTGGAAGTGATAGTGCTGTGCCAGTGTTTAAGGGTACCAAGGGGTGGTTTACTGGTTTTAGAAAAATGAATCGGTTACATAGTGTTGTGAGACATGGTGAAGCTGCTAGTGCAGATAAGGATGCTGCTAGGGAACACCATGAAATTTTTTTTATGTGATTAAAGAGGGAGGCTTTGTTTCTCAGCAGGTATTTAACTGTGATGAAACTGAACTTTTTTGGAATAAAATGCCTCGCTGTACATACATTACAAGGGAGGAGACTTCATGGGTATTGTATTATTTAGATACAGTGTACAGTATCTGTTTATTGTCTTATTTTATTTTTAGATTATTTTTATGTTCCTTTACTTTGCCGCTGATATCATCCCTAACCCCATTTTTCCCACAAGGTTTGATATACATGATGCTCTCCAGGATTATAACTCCTGAAAATGTTGATCCCTTCTTGCACTCTTTCCATCACTCAGTTTTTTCAGTTCTCTGTAAAATTTCCATCACCCTCTCTTAGACCACCACATGTTATGGAGACATGAGGGAAGGGTTTAGAATTTGGGAAGGTTGGAAATTAACATGTTTAACCTGCACTGGGCATGTAAGTTACTTTTGCACTTTTTGGTGTGTTTCCCACTATACTAGCCCCCTTGGTGTCTTCACTTTTCTTATTAGTTCTCACCGTTGGCTCATTAACATGACAGACACTACACTTTTTCCATGTGCAGATAAATCAATCACTTCCACTTTCTGTTCCAGTGAAATTTCTCTCATTATCCTCTTTGGAGAAGCTCTATTCACATCATTAGATTTATACTTTGAAGTCATATTTGGTAGCAAGAAAAGAAATTGTAGGCTTATTATGAGTTTGTTAAAAGTAGCATTACCGTGATGTTTGCGGGTAAAAGACCCAATGAGAAGTATTGAGGGATGTCAAATGAGTGCAATAAGGGCAGGGGGGGAACCATTAGCTGAAGCTCACATAACCGCATTTTATCTACAATAATTGAGACTAGTGATGGGATCATGGTTGCCTTGTAGTCATGCTCCATTGGGCTAGAAATCTCCTGTGGGTCTGGAAATCCACTAATAAATTGAACTGGATACAGTACTGGGGTTGTTAAAATAGTGAACAGTGTACAATATAAAATGTGGATATTTTAAACCATGGATGATAAACCCTCACAGCTCTTTCCTTCTAAAAACCTTTTTCATAATGTTTAAGACTTTCCCATCAACTTTACCTTCAAAATGGAGTGCTGTTTCTTTTGCAGTGGTTCACATTCTTTTGTATGAGACTTAGAAGAAGTTCTTAGTTTGTAGGTCTGCTGATTTTTTAATTTTGTTTTAATTTTTGACAGAGGGAAAACTTGTTTCTGGAATGCAGAGCTTGGTACTATAACAGATGCTGTGGAAACTCACAAAGCAGATGTTCTTTGTCTCACAGTGTGTGCTGATCAGAAGTCTGTGTATGTTGCTGGTAAGTGGAAGATACATTAAAATGTTATGAAAGTTGGTAGTCCCCTTTATGTAACAGTGGATTTCCTCCTCCTGGTCCTCATCCCTGAGGCTTCTGGGTATTCAAGTTGTTTTTATTTTTCTGGACAACCAGACCAACACTTTGGAGCTGTGTACAGTAAGGGAATTTCACTTTCACAAAGAAATTGGTAAGAAATGGAGATTTTGTCCTTCCTAAGAGGTGCATATTCTTGCATCTTTTGCATCTTTGCTTTATATTACCTGGTTTATCTGCTCACTAATTTTTTGTAGACAGGCGTAAGTTGTAGATGAGGGATCGATCTTGAAATCCCGTTTTTAATTAAGTTTGGATGGAATGACATAGATTCCAATTACTTCCCTGGGGCTTTCCTTGGAGGTTGGTGTTAGTGTCAGGGTCCTACATACTGGTTTATAACTGGATTGTTGTTGGGGAAATAGCTAATATTCAAATAAAGGTCCATTTGTCATAGGAAAGAACATCCCTACAGAAAAATGAAATAAGTAAACATACTGTACTGATAAAAAATTTCATTATTTTTTCCTTATTAATAATGTATATTGTCATATATTTGGGGTTTTTGCTCACAAATGAAAGTGAGAAAAAATATTTTCTTGTCGTTGCAGATTTTTTTTAATTAAAAACGTTATAAATCAGTTTTTGCATGCACAGTACCTCTTTGTTGGGATGTGATTAGTAGACTCTGTTTACATGTGTCTCCTTACTATTCTAGCTGTTTAGAATCTCACATGTCATTCATTGGCTACCTTTAAGTTATAAATGTAGGATTAAGGTATGAAACCCTGTTTTTTTTTGTTCTTATATCTTCCAACTATTAATTACATTCCAAAAAAAAATATGTAACACTCTTTTTTAACTAATTCTAATTTGACATACAGTGATGCAGAAGAGGTATTCTTTATGAATGTATTCTCATATCTAAATAATTCTTATAATTTTGCTCTTCAGGTGTAGATCCAGTCATTGTACAAATAAGTCGTGTCCAAACAGGGGCAAAGAAGGGAAGGAAAGAGTGCTGGGTGAAGTCTATTCAGCGGTCAATACATACACATGATATTCGTGCTCTGGCCCTCACAAATGACAACAAAGTATATTCTGGAGGTAAGTTTATATGCAGAGGCTCAATGTCCAACATAATATGCTTATAATATTTTTAAGACCTTATGTCTGTCCTAAGTGACTTGTTTATTATTTTTGTTATTACTCCATCAGGACTTTGGGAGTTAAACTCAGGAAACCCATGGCCAGTGGTGTCTCAGATGAATCAATTAAATGTAGCTTCCCAAAGAAACATGAGACCTAGCAAAAGGGTCTAGGACTCTGGAAATAACAGTCACCACTTAACCCTTAACTCAAACTGTAAGGCTTGGGTGGGGGACGTGGTGTGGCTGTGTGGCGTAACATACCATGGTGCCTCATCAAGTCACTGTTCCCCTCACATAATTTGATCACTTTTGTCTTATTTATTGATAACAGTGATAAGTGTATCCATTACAAGTTTATTGCTTCTCACTAACATTGTTTACATTATGAACTGTCAACCACATATCTTAGGACATATTGCTATTCACACACGTGCGGCCCCAAACATAAATATATTTGTTTTTCACCAAAGTTTCTAACTTTTACAATGATTATATACTGTAAGTATTTACATACATTAAAACCTCATTAAGGCAGACCCCGCTAAGGCGGATATCGTTTAAGCCAGATAAAATTATTTTCCCAAAAATAATGCAAAAATTAAAAAAAATGGGGAAGGACAAAATTTGTCCTCTGATGACATGTCTCCTCCCTCCCGCCCACAATTCCCTGGATTTACTGTTATTATTAGTGTTTACTGATATAATAGTGTTTAATAGTGATTAATCATGGCATTGTAGCCAGGTTAAACTCGTCACTGTAACCACCAGGCTACTGGGCCAAACTGTGGTGTTATAATTGTTTTTCAACTCTTATGTTTGGGTAGGTACAGTATATGTAACTTTCTTTGTTTGATTTTACACAGTTACATGCACACACCATCCTACACACATATTGTCCTAAGGGCAAACACTTAAAGGGAATATATATTTCTTTGCACATGAGTTAGCCAACCGAGTAAGGGAGGGGAAGACGGTCGGAGAGTGTAAAGGGGGGAGTGTTGCTAGGGAATTGGTGTACCAGCTGATGTTCGTTACTATGGTAAAACAGGGAGTAATTTGCAAACGGTGGTTGTGTTGAACTTTCTTTTGGCTTTTATTTACTGATTTGGCAATACAGTATTTTTTGTTGGAATCTGTATTATCTTTATTTATTCCTCACATTTCCTGGTACTGTACTGTGTACTTTATATTACTGTAAGAAAACTATGGCTACTGGAGGAAATTACACACAAAAGTTTTTTCCTAAATACTCCCTATCGTAAAATACTGCACTGTATTTTTGGTGTTTTATGTCATTATTTATCATTTTTATACACTTTTTCATTCACCATAGGCTGAAATTGCATTCATATTTTTTGCATTATTATTGAAAAATTAAACAATAACTATGGCCCTAGGAAAGTGTATGGTATCCATAAGGGTGATGAGAAGATTAAGCCTAAGACCTTATCAGTGAACTAAAAGTAAGTGTACAATACAGTGGTCCCTCGGTTAACGAACACAATTCGTTCCAGTGGGTTGTTCATTAAAATATTTTTTTTTAACCGAATCCATTGTTTCAATGGGATATTGGGTAATTGGTTCCAGCTCACTGAAAAGTACATACAAAGTAAAAAAAAAATGCAATAAAGTACACTTACTTTGAGGTATGTATGTAGAAGGTTCCTCGTTGATGATGATGATGGGAATTAGAAGTGGGGGTGGAGGAGAAATCACCTTTCAGAGGACCCATGCTTGATGCCGTCATTTCGCCAATAAAATTTTAAGTTCACTTGGTGTAATTCAAGATTATTTTATTTAAATCAACACACACTGTGCTATATATTATCAATATGTTAACTAAATTTCAGAATGACCAATAATATCAATGAAAAAATGCAAAAATATTCAAGACGCCAACAAAATAGAAGTTCACTCCACTGTTAACAGAGCCCAACTGATGCCTGGTGGCTGAGTCAAGTGTCTGATGGGCGCACAAAAACCCTAGTTCCCAACACTGCATATATTATCAATATGTTAAATAAATGTTAAAATGACTAATAATTGTAATATAAAAAATGCAAAAATATTAAAGAGCACAACTTTATTGATATTTACTCCACTGGAAACGAATGTAAACATAGAACAGATTACTGAATTGGCAGACTAACCCATCAGCTGATGCTCACAACAAAACGTGATGTTCGTAAGGATTTCGTTAATCGAAGTTTTGTTCGTTTGCCGAATTGAAGATCCTTGTGGGAGGTAATTCGTTAACTGAAATTTTGTTAATCGAACCGTTCGTTAACCGAGGGACCACTGTACTTTATGTACATTACTTTTTAAAATTAATTTTGATTGAAAAGCATGTTTTGTTTTTTCATAATACTTGGTGTTGTACTGTATTTTTTTTTTTAAATGGTGGTCTTTGGAAAAATTTGCTCAAGGAGACGGTGATCTCACTATCGGTTTTACAAATTAGTTTGCCTTAGTGAGGTATTACTGTACAGGAATTTACCATATTTCATTTTCTGTTTAATAGTTTATGATGGTATAATATTGCTTAAAGCAGAACATCAAGCACAGTGAAACAATCACACAACAGCAATACAGTACTTAGTGTCTTGGCACACTTTTCAAGCAACACTCGTGCCAAACAACACCATCTGACTCAGAAGAGGATTTTGGAGGAACAGAGGTTGCTGAGACAAGCTGATGTGCCTTGGGAGGTTGCCACTTGTCATATTTTAAATATGTTAATCCTTTTGGACCATTTCAGACACCGCAGAAATTTTAATAGGTTAAATTAATTGATCTATGTAATAGACCGCTCAGAGAAGGCCACTCACGTATATAGGTCTATGAATTTGACCATTGGTGGATTAAGCAATGGCTGGCTCTTTGTGTGTATTGTCTACCCTGATAGGAAGATATGTGGGTTTTAAAAAAAAGTTGTAAAATTATAAAATTTTCTCCTGAAAAGGACAAGTTTTGCTCACCAAATATAGGGGTGTAATCTGATTCTCTGTATGCCTAACGAGAGCCACAATGAGATTTTATTCTTAAATTTTTGTTCTAATCTGATTTTCAACAGGTGTAGACACAGTCCTTGCCTTGAGCTACTACCCTCCAAAGACTGTGTTCAGATTCCCTTCACTACCTTATGTGAGTTACATTATTGGTAAAGATTTTTGTTGATCTATGTGTACAGGGCCCTCTTTCATGTAAATTGATTATATTACTATTAAGTAGAAATGCTGGAATGGATACTAAGGGCAGTCATAAAATATAATTTTCATTCTTTGTTGTACAGTACAGCCAGGTATCTTGTTCAGAATATCAAGTACCTGTACATACAGTGAACCCTCAAAGATTCAGACCCGGTAAATCATTGTGAAAGATTCGGACAAAATTTGGGGGTTCCGGGGGCTAAGAAGTCTCCTATAGAAGCATTCCCAAAACAGAGCAAAGATCATCTTAGGCCTGTGTAACTAAGATGTCAGTGTGCAGGACACAGGTGCCCAAGGCAGGAAACATAAGAAGATTTGTCAATTGTTGTTTGTGGGAATATTATTTCATTCACTCTAATATGATACAATGTTTCTTACTATGTTATTATAGGTAAATGCATGGTTTATATAATTTATATATCACCATTTTCAAATTAGACTACAAGTTAAGTATTTCTCCCATACATATTTCGATCGTACGCCTGGCAATGAGAGTGAGTGACTGCTACCTGGTAGTTGGAGTATCGTCTGCTGTTGTAACTCCTTGCTACCTGCCATATTTCACATATTGTGAAAGAAAGAAAATGAAATAATTGTTGTCAGGGCAAACACATAAATGGAATACAGTATGATCTCATATTTCGCACGATATCATTTTGCGAGATCCGGCAAGCTGAATGCTGGCCACTGTCTCGAATGACGTCACAGCTCTCATACCAGTTACAGTCATTTCTGCTACATTGCGTGTTTTGTCAAAGCGAATTGGTTGTAACTTTTGCAAGTGAATGTTGGCTATAGCGCGATTCCATCCTCAACATTTTAAGTGTGGCACGAGGTTATGCAATGTTTACAGTTCACGTTTGACATCACATGTTCAATTGATTCATGTCTTGTTTGTGAGGTGTTTTTTGAGATGTATTCTGTAGATTTTGTCTTTCTTTTTTCAAATTTAGTTGTTACTCATAAATACTGTATGAAAGAATAAGTAACAAGAATGTTTCGCAGTGAAGACTAATAACGGTTTACATCAGCGCTCTCTGTTTACTTCATGTGATCAGTTGAATAGCGCGGTTTCTGTGATTTTCGCTGTTTTCTCCAATTTTGTTGTACAGTATTAGCGATAAATATGGAAAGACAAGGTAAGAAAATTTTTTCCAAGAAGCGTTCTGGTGATCGAATTGCCAGTGGTGAACGTAAAAAAGGTTTACAAGAATGCAACTATCTCGTTGTAGCCCGCTCCATCCTAGCGATCGCCCGGGCTGCTATTGTGTGCTTTTGTTGGGTGGTGCTACCACCTGTCAAGTCAAGTTAATTTCCTCTACTTCTACTGGAGTTCCTACTGGTGCTGGTGGGGTGGGACAGACCCACTTAAGTGGCCAAATAAGGATAAGCGGGATAAGCAGCGTGTGATTACGTTGCTTGAAGGCCTAAAACCTAGTGAGATAAGAAAGATTACTGGTTTTCCAGAAAGCACAATTAGATCAATAAAGACATAATTTGTATCATTTGGAGGTTATACATGGAGAAATCACAGGTTGATGCAGAGTGGCCAGTCTATATTGTTATTTTTCCCATTAATTTATGTACAATATTTGCATTTGGCTCAATTTTTCCATTCTATAATACTGTACTCACGAAATACAAGATCTTACTGTACAGTGGTCCCTCAATAACGAACGGTTCAATTAACGAAATTTCGATTAACGAATTAGCTCCCATTAGGATTTTCAGTTCCATTAACGAACAAAACTTCGATTAACGACAGCCTTACGAGAAACATGCCTTGGTGTGCGCATCAGCTGATCGGCTAGTCCACCACTACAGTAATTGGTTCTGTGTTTACATTCGTTTCCAGTGGAATAAATATCAAGAAAGTTGGTCTCTTGAATATTTCTGCATTTTTTATATTAAAATTATATTTTCTTTAAATGAACACTGCACTGCGCTATATATTATCAATATGTTAACTAAAGTTCAGAATGACCAGACTGACTGACACCTGGTGACCAAACCACGCATCTGATGGGTGCACAACTAACTAGTTCCCTGTACTGCATATATTATCAATATGATAAATAAATGTTAAAATTTGATATAAAACATTCAAAAATATTAAAAAGTTCAAATTTATTGATATTTAATCCATTGGAGACGAATTTGAATTTAGAACAGATTACTGAATTGGCTGAGTACTGTACCTGCTCAGCTGATTCTCACAGCAACAAACTGGTATGTTAGTTCCCTCTACAGTACTGCATATATTATCAATATTTAATGTTAAAATTACTAATAATTTTAATATAAAACATTCAAAAATATTAAAAAACTGAAATTTATTAATATTTAATTCACTGGAAACGAATTTAAACTTAGAACAGATTACTGAATTGGCAGACTGGGCCATCCGCTGACCAGCTGATGTTCACAACAAAACGTGATTTTCATAAGGATTTCATTAATCAAATATTGTTCGTTAACCGAATTGAAGATTCTTATGGAAGGTAATTTGTTAACTGAGGTGTTCGTTAACCGAGGGACCACTGTATATTTAATGTTTTGTTAATTCTATTACCGGTATATAGTACTTTGTATGTATACTTTTCCGTGAGTTGGAAACAATTATCCAATATCCCATTGAAATAATAGATTCAGTTAACAAAATTTTCAGTCAACAACCGTCTCTGTTGAACCAATTGTGTTCGTTAATCGAGGGACCACTGTATACATTTCTTTGCACACTAGTTATCTGGCTCAGTGAGGGAGAGAGTAGGGGTGGGGAGCATTGCTAGGGAATCATCATCCCAGCTGGTCTCTGTTACTATGATCAAGTAGGGAGTGTATACAAATGGTGACTGTGTTTAACTTTTTTATGGCTTTTATTTACTGATTTGGCAATACAGTATTTTTGGTTATAACTTATTCCTCATATATCCTGGTACTGTATATATTGTTTTAAGAAAACTATGGCTTAAGGAGGGAAATACACCAAAGTTTTTCCTAAATACTCCTTACTAAAATGGGTGGTGCACCTTACATGCTGTAAAATACAGTACTGTACTGTATTTTTTGGTGTTTTTATATATTTATCATTTTTATGCATTTAGTACATTCACTGGAAGATACAGAAAATCGTCTTTTTCGGACAGGTGGTCCCCCTTTTTAGTCTGAATCTTCAAGGGTTCACTGTAGTTTTGAGTTTTTAAGAAAAGGTCTATTATGTTATTCCTCTTTCCTGACTGGCATACAACAGTCTGCATTTTTATGGTTTAAAAGGTTATATGAATTATGTTTTTCTGTAGCCTGGATCCATATCAGTTGCTGGGGAGGCGGAATGTATCCTTCTTCGCTATAAGGAGCACCTGGAGTTGTGGCAGCTAGGAAAGTCTTCACAAGCTGATGGACCTACTGGCCTGTTCCTTCCTATTTCTCAAGTAATTATTATTATTTTCATCATTTTTATTCTCAATATGTTTTGAAAAGTAGCCAGGATAGAATTTTTTTATGCACTGCTAGTCTATGTTTGGCAACAGGAAACTTAAACAAGTGGAAAATTTTGTGTTTTTTGGGATGTATCATTGGCTGTGATGATAGATGTACAGAATAAATCAAAACAAGAAAAGGGCAAGCAAGAACAGTATTTAATAATTTAAAAGACCCAATGAAAAAGAGACATTAACTTCAATTTGAGAAAAATGGCAAAGATTATTATATGGGTCAGATGCATGGACACTTTCAGTAGACACCAGAGAGAGTTGGAGGTCTTTTGATGAACATAAGTACCCTTTCTGTAAATTGTTCTCATTAAACTATATAGTATCTCCTTAACCCTCTTATTAGTACGAATGACTCTAACCCCTTGTGTACCGACTCCTCTATGAGTTGAATAAAATTGTCCGGTATCAGTCAAATGAGAACCTTAAAGTGACATCTCCATAGTTAAGGAGTTTGTTGAGGTAGTCTACTAACCCTTATAAGCTGAATAAAATTGTCTGGTATTAGCCCCAAAAAATATTAAAAGTGGTATCCCTGTAGTGAAGGGGTTGAGAATTTTATTTTCGCTAATGCCAGAGGATTTTTTCAGCTTAGGGGAACCCTTGGCAATCAGGGGGTTAAGCCGATCTCAATTAATTGAAATATTTTTTCTTCTCAAAATTGAATTGGGGATATAGGAAACATAGTTGCAAGCAACCTATTATTTATGAAGGTTAGAAAAATTACCAGCCTATTGAGGTAATATTACACCAAGTCCCCTTCATTTAAGTCTTTCAGTGGGATGTGGTGATGGATGTACCCAAATGTGTAAACAAATCAACTTTGTCATTCACCATTGGGACTGGAGGGAGAGACTAATCCTTGAGTTAATGGCCAGTATTATAAGCTGCCTAATCACAGTGGAGGCACAATAATTCTCAAAATACAAATTTTTGTTCTTTAATTAGTGGGTACCTCTATTATTACCTCTTTCAAAATTTTGCAGTAAAATATTCATAATTCATGGCCAAGCTTCGGTTGCTGCAGTATTTATTTACATAAACCCTAAAAGTTGTGGAAAAATCATTTCATTGCTCAAATTTGATTTAGAAATAAAGAAAATATAAATATTACTTCAGTGCTCTAATGTGGCTTAAAAATAAGGACAATACAGGCAGTCCCCGGGTTAGGTACGAGTTCCATTCCTAAGAACGTTCTTAAGTCGAAAATGGACTTGATTCGAACCACATACCCTATGCGCATTTCTACTTACAAAACAATGTTTAAAATCCCATTTTATCATAGCCTAAGTCCTTATATACTGTACCTCTAAAATCACTTATTTTAAGAGAAAAGAAGAAATAGAATGACAAAATACAATAAATGAAAGTAAAAAATAAATCAAGTAAATAAAACACTGTAAATTTAAAGTTTTAAATTTATGGGACCTCATTCATATTGACGGATGTTCATAAATCAGACTTACTGAACACGGGGACCTCCTGTAAACTGTAATATAAAACTAAAAAAAAGGAAAGAAAAAGAAAAGCAGTAAGTGAATTGTTTGTGGGAGGTAGGCAGTTGGGTGGTGGACTGAGGTTCCCTTCCCCCCTCCTGTTCCCAAGTGTTCAGCGCCACTCCAACCTCATCACTGTAATACAGTACAGCATTATGCAACTTCACCATAATTCTCATATTATTTAGGTTTACTGTGTGTTTCGAACTTATTTACAACTATTATAAATTTATAAATTTTCACACAACAAAACCCACATTCAACCCCGGATGAGGTGTGGCATTAAATTTCTGGTTCTTTGTTGATCTAGTGCTGTCAAGCCAGCCCTGGTACCTGCCTCTCTTGATGTTGTATTGACATAAACCACAAAATTTTGAGAAGGGAAATAGCTATTAATGTTATATAGAACTAATTTTTGTACAATATCTACAGTGTGTGACTGTAATTTTATATGTTTTGTTTTACATACGATGTTTAGTGTTTATTAAAGCGGCTTTGGAATAGTATATGAGTACTGTATTTCTTGGCTTCTGGAGTCAAACTAATTATTTCAGGTTAAGTCAGTAAAACTATAATTTGTAATTTGATAATTGATAATTTGACAATAATTCTAATAATGTTCTTTGTATTTATAATGTGTGCTAGATTTTGTATATAGATTGTAGGCTGCTTCATTTGTTGGGTGATGGGTTGATTGGTTGCATTAGAATAAAAAAGTTTTTAATTAGACAATGATGTTTTCTTCTTACAGATCTAGTGGATCTTTATAACAACACTCAAATACTTGCCTTCATTTGAAATACTGTGAAATTTTCAGTTTTGTTGTGTATGTCATCAACTAACTACTGGTGATTAATTCATTGATAAATTGTTTGTGTAATATTTTTCAGGATCGTATCAAGCTTCTTGAAATTCACTGCCATGAGGATGAGTTGATAGATTGGTGTGCTGTGTCTCCCCAGGCCGTCTGGATTGCTTACATTGTCAAAGGAAAGCTCAGAATCTTTCAGTTCTATCCACCGAAGGTAATTTTGACATCAACACTAGTAAATTAATTTCAGTTTTTGTTATATTTGACAAGCAAATTTTAATGACAACGTAATTTTCTAACATAATTGAGCAGAATTTGAAGTAGTTGTGGAACACAAAGAACGATAAGTTGGAATTAAGAATGAGAAGGCTTAAGTGGCTTAGGTAGTGTTAGGCACATTAATATTAGAATCGAGATAGAAAAATGTTGAAGGTAATGGGGGGATTACTTTGACCCAATGAAAGCATTAAAAAAAAAAAAGAGACCTGTAACCAAAACTTGCATTTGTTTACTCTAGATACACTTTACCTTCTACTCTTTTGGTACACTTTACAACCAAGATTTTAGAAATTAGGAATTGTTTACCATATGCAAAAAATACATTAACCTCTACGCCCTGGGCTAAGTACGCTGGCTGTATCCCCTATGCGGAGTAAATCGAGAAAAATCAACTTTAACAAAAGTAATTTTTAACCTTTTTGAATGATAAAACAATAAAAAACAAATAAGAAAAACTATATATTGACCCCCTTGAAACTTTCCTGGGGCAGCAGTGGTGAGGGAGATAAGGGGACAGTGTTGTTTTGACGGCTTGCACTCATGGTCACTACGCACTTAGCGGCCATTTTCTGCTTGCCTTTGTGTCTAGGATGGCCAGTAATGCATATATTTGCTGATCATAATACTTATTTCCTATAAATAATTCATTCAGAATATTTTATTAGCATTATTTTTCATAAAATGTGCTCGGCGACACGTGTAGTCTGTCGCCAGGCTATCTTTTTGTTTGGTAGAGCAAGTAATGCCTATAAATAATTACCAAAATAATATTTCCACAAATAAATACATTTATAACATAATCATAGCATTATTTTCCAGTAATACTACACTACAACTACACTCCTTCTTTTCCTCCTCTCTTCCAACCTGATACCTCTATAGCCAACTCCCCCTGACAAAGCCAATCTCTTTGGCACCTTATTCTCCTCCAACTCCACCTGAGACAATTCCCATGCTATCCCTCCTACTGAACCTATGCACTTTCCTATAATCTCCACTCACAGGGTTGCCGGTGTGTTATCCAGGTTGGATGTGAGTAAGGCGCATGGGCCAGATGGAATACCCCCTCGTGTTCTGAAGGAGTGTGCTGAAGCTCTGGCCCCTGTGCTTTGCTCGCCTCTTTTGCCTGTGCCTCAAAACCCAAACTTTTCCTTCTTCTTGGAAGCATGCCCTGGCTCAGCCCATCCCGAAGAAGGGTGACCATTCTAATCCCTCTAACTATCGCCCCATTGCCCTAACTTCATCCCTCTCTAACATTTTCGAAACTATCTTGAACTCCCATTTGCTCCGTCACCTTGAACGCCATTCTCTTTTGTCGGATCACCAGTATGGCTTTTGCCAAGCGAGATCAACTGGTGATCTGCTCTCCTATTGCACCCATCTTTGGTCATCCTCTCTTAGGGATTATGGGGAAACTTTCATCGTGGCCTTCGACATCCCCAAAGCATTTGACAGGTTATGGCACAAGTCTTTGCTTTCTAAACTTCCCTCTTTTGGTTTCTCTCCCCCACTTTGTTTTCTAATCTCTAGCTTCCTTGAGAACCGATCCATGGCAGTTGTTGTCGAGGGATCGAGCTATCGCTCTTTCTCATCCAGTAGTGGCGTCCCACAGGGTTCTGTTCTTTCACCAACTTGCTTCCTTCTTTTTATCAATGATTTACTTCACACTACAACTAATTCTATCCATTCTTATGCTAATGATTCTACTCTTCATCCTTCTTCACATTTTCCTCTTCCTCCTAAATCTCAAACTAGATCTGTTTCTAGAGCTGTTATCATTACTTCTATCAATGCGGATCTGTGCAGCATCTCTGAATGGGAAGGTACAAACTTGGTTAAATTCAATAAAAATAAAACTCGGTATTTACCAATTACACTTTCTAAATTATATGATCTCCCACCAATTACATTTCAGGACCCTATCATTCTGCCAAATTCTGAAATAAATATGCTAGGCCTCATCATTTCCTCCAATATGTCCTGGAAATCACACATCCTTAATATAGCTAAAGCTGCCTCCCGAAAGTTGGGAATGCTGTACAGATGCCGAAGCTACTTCACTCCTGAGCAGTTGCTCCAAGTATATAAGGGATTCATTCGTCCTAACTTGGAGTATTGCTCTCATATCTGGGGTGGCTCTTGTTCTAACCAACTATTAGATACGGTGGAATCAAAGGCATTTCATCTTATTAACTCTCCTCCTTCAGTCAACAATCTCTCTTCCCTTTCTCTTCGCTGCAATGCTGCTTCAATCTCTCTTTTTACAGGTACTTTAACGGGCAATGTTCAGTGGATTTGGCATCCTATGTATCGCCGGCAAGCCCGTGGGCTCGTAACACATGTCTTTGTCAGTACACAGCGCAATCACTAACGTATTTTCGAGTCCCAACGTTAGTGATTGAGCTGTGTACTGACAAAATTTTCGTTTGTAATTCCATTTAAAATGGCTGGCATGCTTAAAAGTGAGAGTTTTGTGGTGCTGAGAAGAAAAAGAGACACTCACTCATATGGGCTGTATGCGGTTGTGGTGTCGAACAACAATTCTCGGACGAGGGACCTCGGATGATAGTAAGTGCTGGTGTCGAGGATGGTGCAGAAGCTTCTCGCCAAATTTGCAGATGAGGTCGTGGTGATGGTCAGAGAGAGCCAACAAGGTCAGTGTGTTGACTGCTTCTTGATATGTGGAGAAGGAAGGGGAGAGAATAATCTTGCATGCCCTCTTTTGCACTTATTCTAGGTGTTTACGTTGTGTGCCATTTAGGGAGGAAGACCAGGTAAGGGAGGCATAGGTGAGCTTGGGAAGTATGAATTTTGAGTGAACACTGAGGAGCTCGGGCGCAAGAACTCCGAGGTACTTGATTTGGCGCAGGAGGCGGAGACGGAAACTGGAGGATTTGACAACTTCATTGACATGTGTTTTCCAATTAAGTTTGTTGTCTATGGTGATGCCAAAGAGCTTAGTGGAGTCTACAACCTGGAGTGTGTAGGGGCCTAAAGTAATGGAAGCAGTGTGGGACAATGTCGGAGGAGAGGTTGATGTGCAAAACCATGGTCTTGGTATGGTTGATGGTGATGTGGTTGTTGGTGGCCCAATTTTGGAGACTGATCAATAAATCCTGGAGGGTGGTGTAGTTGGGAGCCGAGTTGTTGACACTGATCCCTATGACGGAGTTGTTGACATATTTCCGGTGAACAGGAGTTTCTCTTAGGGCATCATTGATAAGCATAAGAAAGCAGAGCGGTCCCATCTTGGTGCCTTGGGGGAAGTCACAGGTGAGTGACTGAAAAGTGGAGACAGCCCCTCGGAAGTGTACGGCTTGGTGTCGGTCACTAAGGAAGTCTGTAAGCCATGGTATAAGACTTCTTCGAAAACCGAGGTTGATAACTTTGTTGATGAAAAATTGTGGTCGGCTCGGTCAAATGCTTTGGTGAATTCAATGAAGGTGACAGCCACAGACGTTTTACGTTTTTCCAGTTGGCGGTATATGTAGTCGAGAAAGCTGACATGACAGTGAGTGGTGGAGGAAGTTTTCAAATTACAGGTTGTACCTCTCTAGTCCGGCAACCTCGGAACCTGACCGGTGCCGGACCATGGAAATTCACCCTTTTCCTGGATAGATAGTGACTTGTGCTTATGCTTGGAAGCACTAGCACCTCTTTCTCTGCATCATGGTCTCTTTGAAGACATATTGAAGGGTTAAATGTCGTATAGTAGCTTCATAAAATTCGCGAGTTTTTAATTCAACGTATTTTATTGGAAAAAAAAAATTAAATAAAAATTTTGACGGTGGAAGCTTGAATTTCGACGGGTTTGAACAGCCCGCCAACGTGCAGACGACGTGCATAATCGTGTAAACAGCGTCATTTCTCTTATGTACAAAAGACTCATTATTGTATATTACTGAATGTCTTTTTTATTGAATTAATGTTTTTGTGTGCAAAATGAGCAATACAATTCATTAATAATACGTAGAATGTTAAAACACACAAGGAAATGACACAGCATTGTTTTCGTTGATTACAAAACCAGTGACTGACTGTTTCTACATAAAAAACTGAAGAAAATAAGACCTTGGTTGTAGCTGTAGTAAAATTAATATGGTTGTTTTAAGCGATGTTATTTAATGTTAATAAATGGAACAATAGAAGTAGCTAACGATAATGGTAAAGAAAAAAGAGAGATCGCGTATGTAAGTGCTCACACGTGAAAACATATCGTCATTATTTTACATAAGAATATGAAAGCAACACTTATTTACTGTTCATATATATTTTAATTAATGTCTGAATTTGTTTTTATTGAATTAATGTTTGTGTGTGCAAAATTAACAATACAAGTTATTAATAATGAGGAGACGAGACGGCTGCCGGCATTGTTTATGTTAAATCTTACGAAACTAGTGACTGATTGGTTCTACATATAAAACTGAAGAAAATAAGATCCTGATTGTAGCTGTAGTAAAATTAATGTAAACAAAATTAATATGGTTGTTTGAAGTACCTGTAATGTTATTTAGTGTTAATAAATGGAACAATATCAGTAGCTAACCATTCATGGTAAAAAAAAAAGTGAGTGCGCACATGTGAAAACATATCGTCATTACTCTACATAAGAATATGAAAGCAACACTTATTAACTGCTCATACATATTGAAGGGTTAAATGTTGTACTCTGTATAGGCAAACAGAGAGAGAGAGCAGCCGAACTACCGGATGTAAACAAACCTTTATTTCCCGCGGCTTTGTTGTTGTTTTTTTTACGGGGATTAGCCCACCCGGGCATAGGTCACCGACCCACATTGGGGCCTGAAGGGCACAAATTTAATACTCCTGAAATAATAATAATAATTCATATAAGTAAAAAAGAAAAAAAAAAGCTGCCTATCTGCCTATTGGACAAACTAAAATCGTTCCGGACCACAGGAGTTTCCGGACCACAGAATGCCGGACTAGGGAGGTACA
>NW_024714177.1:5124461-5229461 GCF_018991925.1 Homarus americanus | reverse complement strand
ATATTTGGAGAAAGGAACCTGACAAGTTGATCTCGCCAGCATGGCGTCACTCGAATCTCACGATTACGCGCGATCAAGAAGGATGCAGCCAAGATCAAAGGCACATGAAAATCACAAAGTCTGCGGAATTGCTTATCTATCAGGTATTGCCAGAACAGGGTGCTGGCAAAATTGGAAAAATTGCTGGTGAGTTATTTGATTCGTCAGGTCTTGGCGTAACATGGCGGTGGACAGGCGCTCAGTGCAGGAGTCGCCGTGAGCTATCGCGAGCGGTGTCACGTAAGCTGGGAGTGCAGAGCCCAAACACCCTTCAATGCTTCCTCTGGTTGGCTGCATAGGTTTAAGAAGAGAACAAGATCACCAACATCAACATTGGTGGTGAGGAGGCAGTGCTGAATGTGTGGCTAGAGATTTTCCTCCGTTTTACGTGAGATTATGGAGGACAGTACACTGGCGACCAGGTGTTTAACATGGACGAATCTGGTCTTTTCTGGAAAAAAGCTACCTTCCAAGACCTTCGTTGTCCAGTCTGCCAGCAAGGTAAGGGGTCGGAAGTTGCAGAAGGCACTTATCACCGTCCTGTTTACCACCAATGCTCGTGCCTGTAAACCAAAGTTATCGGTGATTCACACAGCCGCAAAGCGCCGCGCCTACAAGAATATGGACATGAACAAGCTTAATGTCCACTGGCTACTTCCGCCGCGTAAGGCGTGGATGTCCTCTTCTCTGTCCCTCTTCTGGTTTTGACAACTGTTTTGTTCTGGCGTGAAGAAATTCTAGAGCAACAGAATGTTTCATTCACTATTTTGTTGCTCGCTTGACAACGCTTACCTGGACACTCGCCCCTACTTATGGATCGTCACCCCAGCGTAAAAGTGGTCTTCCTTCCTCCCAACACTCGTCATTAATCCAGCCCATGGACCAGGAGTTGATCTGCAATGTTAAAGCTCCTGAACAACTCTACCAACACCAAAGATGAGTTGTGGCTGTGTGCAAGGCCCGAAACCAAAAAGCACGTGAACAAGGAACAGAGGTGGTGACTCAAGAACTTCTCGTTAAACAATTTTGGGAAGAAGTTTAACGTTAAACAAGCTGTAGACTTCTTGGTGGGCATGGGATCTGCTGACTATTGCTACGATTCGTCACGCATGGAGACATGTGTTGCATGGCATACCAGGTGAGAGGAGGTGGACCTGTGACTGGTGAGGTTCAGACTGTTGCAGTAGCAGTGGACCTTGCCAGGCTAGCTCAATATTACAGCTGAAGGCTTCTCCGAGACCACCAATGAAGACATCCTGGAGGTGATCAGAGATCCTGAAGTGACTGCCGGCGAGATGTTGGAAGAAGAACACGTCAGTGAAGAGGAGGAAGAAGGTCGTGTTCTCCGAAGAACACAGTTTAAGTCATAGTGATATTAGTGGTGAAACTAATCAATGAGTTACTTCCCAGTCACAAATGTCAAATATTTTTTTGGGGGTGTCTTAACCCATGGATTTGGTGCTGTAACATATCTGTCGTTTAGGGGGGGACATTAGGTCATAAACTGAAGATATGTAATTTGAAAAATAGTTCATGAAACAAAATTGTTGGTGTGATATGGATATTTGGATTGCATGTATGGGAATAATTGCTGATTACTTTAAATAGAAGCTGAGGAATATGGTGAGATCATGATTAAGCATGGCAGATGTTAATATGGATCCAGGTGTGAAAATGATCTTTGACTAATACAGGTATGTGAGTAAGAATTTGCACCTTGGCCCATTCATACCTTTATTTGCTGCTGGAACAACATTTTCATTATATACTAAGGTATCTAATCATCATAAGGCATTATTTGATGGAAAAAATGAGACTGCTTAATTTTTATTTTCACGCATGCAGACCCTTTTGGTAAAAACAGGCCAAAGACTTTTACGAGTGGAGGACTATGGTCACCAACCATCAGATATGATGATGGCACTTTTGATGCATGATTATGTATGTATTAATATGAAATGCAGTTTTCTTACATTTAAGGGTTCTGTTATTGCTTGCATCCTTTTCAAATACTGTAGTTTTATTTTTGTTTTCCTAGATCATCACCATGTCGGATTTGGAAGTAACCTTAGAAAGTGAACTCACCCTCAAACCAGGCCGCAGTGTTATCCAGATGAACTCCAATCCAGATGGCAGTGTCTTGGTGGTCTTAGATAGTCAACATATGGTAACTGCATTCAACCTTGATCAAGGCAGCAGCACCACCTTACCAAGTTACAGCTCCCCAGTTACGGCCATTGGGGTCCACCCAGTCACCAGAGACATTGTGGTGGTGTATGCAGACATGATGATCAAAGAATATGATCTCGCCATGCAGAAATACACTCCTTTTTGTAGAAGTTTTTTGTCCACCTGTTCCTCAGACTTAACAAAGAGAAATTCAATCACGCAGTGTGAGTTTTGATCCTCTTCACCCTAACCTAATTCTCTTCTCTGATGATTCATCTATAATTGTGCTAGATAAAGACAAAGAGATTACAAATAAAGGTCTTGACAAACCAGCCAAAATAATGCCGAGTGACCCTTCACTGGATAACAGTAATAGTAACTCTTCCAGCAGTGTTGTAAAGGTGGGAAGTACAGGAGTATTCACTTTTCTGAAGAGAGCTAATCAAGTTATCCATTTCTCTCGTGTCAAAAATGAATCATTAGTCAGTGTAGAACTCAACCCCCTACAGCTCCTTGATAAACTGCCACCTGCATTGAAGGTGAAAAAGTATGGTGGTGTATAAGGAGTAGGCAGAAGGAGAAAATTCAGAATCCTTAACCCTTTGGATAACATGCGGGTAAACCCGCCCAAAATATTATATTAATTAAATGCGACAAGCGGGGATATCCCACGGCCTGAAAAAAACTTCCCCAAATGAGACGACATGCGGACATATCAGGAACCTTCAATAGGGGTATTTCCTGAATGCAATATAGCTTATTTTTGTACTATTTGTTTGATATTATCTGAATATGTAATACATATCTAAATTTGCTGTTTAGTAACCAAATTGATTAAATTTATTTGCCATATACCAGACATTGATTTATACCAATTTCCTGCATTTTTGGGTATAAATGTCATTTTTTTCTCTAAATTTGCACACATATGTGAATTTTTGTTCCAGATTTGGAAAATATACTAAAAGTTCTCTAGGAAAAACATATAGAAAATGTGATTATATGAAATCTATTTTGGCAGGATAATTGACACTTTTTAGGAACCGGCGCGAAATTTAATTACGCACCTAAAAGTTAAACATTAGATTTTACAAGAAAATTAAAAATTTGTGATTAAAGAAATTGATTACTGTTTGATGAACATTTAATTCATCTCTTTTTCATAAAGGAAGACTGAGTCATGTTGAGAACTATCTATTACAGTATGTGAAATGGTTTTATTCCCCTTCTGAACATATTCAAATATAAAATATTGTTTTTGTTAATTCCTTTTGTGTTTCAATTGATTGGTAGTACTTGGTTATTTGTAATCAGAAGTTATTGATCAGTAAGTACAAAATAAAAGTAACATTTCTATTGAGGCTAATTCAAGACTTTCTTAATGGTTAGAATAGCCTAGTCTTTAGCGTTATTTTTTTTAATATAAAAGTTTATACAGTGTTTAACCAAATTTATCTGGATTTATCAATCATTTACAAGTGTTCATCAATATGCTGTGTATTATTTATGCAATATAGTTTTTATCCTCTTTGATGATCAATAAATTTTGTCTTCCATTTATGTGTGTTGTATGCTAACCGCATCTTTTTTAGAATTTGCATTGTTTACTTTTAGGAATCTTAACACTGCAACTGATCTGAAGGCTTATGAAGATTCTTCTGTTTTTCACTTGACTATCTCAACCTGTAACTCAGAGTTTTTAATGTGAAATTTGTTTTACTTGATCCTCAATTGATTTTTTTGCTTATATTTTTTCTCATGTTTAGTGTGGACTTCCTGGTAGCCTTCGTGATTTGAAGGTATTGAGATTTGAGTTGGGTATAATATAGGTATAATACTACAACTAGAAAAAATTTCAGTTATTTCAATGGGACTTTTTAAAAAGATGTGCTGTGATACCCCAAACAGTTTATTTGTAAGACAATAAAAGTTAACAAGACCACTGTGTATAGTACAGTATATTGATTGGTTAATCTTTACACGATTCACTGATTTTTATAACATGATGATTGTTTATGTTGAGTTACAGCTTGGGTGTGATAATGATGATCCTGTATTTTGCTTACATAAGTACAGTAGTGCATGTACAGTACGTATCAAATACACTGGACTTATTGGTAGCCTAGTCCCAAAAATGGGAATCTATGAACCCTGCTTATTTGGACTATTTAAAAAATATCAGACACAAGTCTGATTGTCAACTACTGTTTTTACTGATATGACTGTTTCATACTGTAGAGTGTTATATGTAATTACGAGTAACCACAAAATTTGGGGAAAAGTCATTCCAATGTGCTCGTGTGCCTTGTGAATAAAGAAAAAACTAGGAGATGGGTGTATCTGGGAACAGCAGGCAGAAGGTAGTGAGGGAGGGTGGTCTCGCCCCAGGACTACTTTAACACGGTCGTCAGCAGAGACGGGAAATTTGACTGCAAACAACCTCAGATTTTCCGCCTCTGCTGATGGCTCGAACGGCCAAACTCCACAATCAGTCGGTCAATCTTGCACCAACTTTCAGGGGCCATGTAATATTTCAATGTGATTATGATCTTTTAAAATGTTAGTTTTTGCATAATGTAGTATTACTGATATGTAATTTGTCTTAGTATGCCTTATTGTGGGTAAAAATAAGTACCTGTATATATTAAATGCATCCTCCAAAAGTGTGAATTTGCTACCAGAGTTCAACAGTTAATTCATTTATAAGATTTTTGATAAACTTCCTATGTGCTCATGTTTGAAGTAATAAATGTACTGTATGTATGTATGTACATTGTATATGTAATTTAGCTAAATATCATTCTTGTCAGAAAGTCATCCCAACGATAATGAATAAACTCGTTTAGAAATACATCATTACTTCAGGATGAAATCTGACAGATTTGCAACAGCTATTCAGCTGTAACTCTTGAGGAGGGGGTAGGGTATCTTTTCTCAGCTGGGAAAAAAATGCACTTTAGTCGGGAATTGAACCATGGACCTCTGTGTGTGAACAAGGATCGCTACCATGGCATCACAAGGACAACAAAAGCAATCCTAGGCTTCGTTTGATTTCACACAAAGCCTGTTCAGTCATCTTATTTTTAAGCAGTGTGAACCTCTATCAATCCTGCCTAGCATAGATAACAAGACCCCAAGTTGGCTGAAAAAGGTTTGTAAATGAATCATATTCATCCATATTGAACTCTCATTCCTCCTGGTTGATTCCTCTGTTCTTGTACAACAATTCTACAATTCCTATATCGGGTTAATGTGTCTTGAATAAGGCTTCAAACTCCACTCTCTTATCAAGGAATTTTTCAGTATTAGTGTACAAGCCAGAAATACTCCTCATTAACATCTCTGATCTTAGTTTTGTAGTGACTGGTCTCCCTTCATTCTCAGCAGCTGCCTCGCTTACTACACTCATCGTATTTTGCGGGGTGTAGCTGGAGATGACATTGTTTACATGGCGCTCGCCTCCTCCCGGGTGGGGGGGTGTTTCGCTGTCCCCTGGTCCTGCCCACCACTTTCCCCTTTTATATAACCCATCCACGCTCGTCCTTGTTTTTCATCGATTTCACCCTTTTCTACTTCTAGCACTTCATGAGTTCTTTGTGCTGTTCCCTCTGTATTACCGTGTGATTTAGGTCTGTGAATATACCCCAAAATATTGAATTTTTTTCTTCTCCTCCTCCTCAAATGACTTGCCATTTTTTCCCTCATTCTCTGGTGTGATCCTAAGGGGGCGGGGCTTATTCTCCTGCTTTTGTCCTAGCCTCCTTACATTGTGAGAGGGAGCTCATAGGTTCAGAGCCTCAGGGACTTCCAAACACAATTATACTGTTCTTGCACTTCAGTCATTCCCAGTGTTCCTCTCCCATGACAGTAGGCCTATTAGTTGTAATGGTCAGCATACTCACCTCACAAGTGAGCGAACCCGGGTAGGGTGAAACTATGGGCAAATTTTATGCCATTTGCCTCTGTCTACCCAGCAGTAATTGGGGACCTGGATGTTAATCGACTTGTGGATCGTATTCCGGGGTAATGGTTGTCCAGTCTTCTCGGACTATTCCTTGACACTGGGTCTGCAACTCATTAACTTAAGGTGTGGTTGTGATGGCGACAGTTTCTGCACCTTAAACAAAATCACGCCTAGGTGGCCTTTGGGCTGACCATCCTCATTACACGAGGGGCAACCCTTACTACTTGTAATCTTTTCAACACTTCTGCAGAGTTCCTAGTTGCTGCAGGACCTGCTTGGATCCTACATTACTCTCCATAACCTTGCTGCAACCTGAGCATAGATCTTCTAAACTACTCCCACTATCCTATCAGCTATTTCTTCAGTCTTAGTGAGGATATCATTCCCAGCTTTCTCTAGTTTGGTAACCATCAAGAATCCTTCATCTATTTTTATCTAGGTATCTCCTTCCTTTATGGTCCTCAGTAGCCTCATTGACTTTGGTCTTACAATCAGGGCAATAGCAGCTGCCTTACTACACTTATGCATGTCTCGTCTCATTGCTTCGTATTACCTTTTATGCTTACTTTTACTTGTAGGATGAGACACAGCCTTCAGCCTTTCACGGCTGTCACAAGCAACACCTGTGACGAACTCAAGACATGGCAGGGGGGATTGTGAGGTGGATGGTGTCAGATGCGTAAATTTATATTTTAATGCACCTTTAATTGCTGTCTCTGAGTCAAGGAATTAACTTCCTGATGTGCTTCAGTTTTGTTCTAGAGTATTTGGGACAGTATAGAACTTTTAAACTATACAATACCCAATGTGCTGCATTCCGACAAAGGCCTCCGTGCCTGGTGTGTAGGTAGCTGGGTGCTGATGCCAACCTCCATAATCTCTCACTTTATTTTGAGGAAGAAACCACCCCATTACTGGGATGACTTCTTTTGAAATCACACCTAGTAGATGTAATATAAGTATACTAAGATATGTGCCCCATTGATTGGAAAGTGGCTTATGTGAGTCCTATCTTCCAGAAGGGCGATCGTCACTCCACGAACAACTATAGAACGGTGAGCCTGACCAGCATAATATGTAAAGTACTTGAGAGTATTATCAGAGATGCCCTGATGGAACATCTACTATGAAACAACCTTGTAAAGGATTACCAACACAGTTTTATGCCGGGGCGCTCCTGCTTAACACAATTGTTCAAGGTATTGAATATTTGGACCCATATTCTGGAAAGGGGTGGTCATGTCGACAATATATATCGAGGCTAGGCTGAGATTCAACGTCACGAAGTGTAAGAACATACGAAAATAAGGAGTCTGCAATAGGCCGGTTGGCCTGTGCATGGCAGCTCCTGTCGAGAGTTACTATCCCACTATAATCCATGAATCTATCCAGCCTCCCTTTGAAACTCCAGTGATCCAGCACTTACTACAAAGTTGCTAAGCTTGTTCCACTCGTCCACCACCCTATTTGCAAACCAGTTCCTTCCTATCTCCCTCCTAAACCTAAACTTATCCGACTTGAATCTGTTGTTCCGAGTCCTATCCTGCTCGGATATTATAAGAACTTTATCTATATCACCTTTATTGATTCCTTTCACCCACTTGAATACTTCTATCATATCTCCCCGCACTTTTCGTCTGGGGTGTACCAACGGTAAGGAGGCATATTTGTCCTAACGAGATGAAGAAACTGCACTATTTGAGACAATGTGAGAAGGACCCAGGTGTGTATGTTGACAATGAGCGGAAACTCTCGGGCCATTGTGAGAAGGTAAATCAGGCAATTAAATTATTGGGTCTTATAAGGTCTTTCAGATATCTAGACGGTCCGTCTCTCGTAACGATCTTCAAGAGTGAAGTGCTCCCCCATCTGGTCTGGTCCCCGACATATGCTAGAGACTGTCAGTTGGTTGAAAGTGTTCAGAGGGCCACCAGACTGGTGCCTGCACTTCGGCACCTCAACTACCCTGAGAGATTGGAGTGTCTAATTGAGATGTATAAGCATCTCAAGGGGCACTAATCAGTCGAGTGTCCTTACTTGGAGCTGGCGGACGCTCTCCCCACAAGGTGTCACAGCTCAAGATTGAAGAAGCTACAAGTCCAGGAAACTGTGAGGGCAAACTTTTTCGGAGTGGAGTTGTAAACTCTTGGGAAAAATCTACCAGAAAGTGTTGTGATGGCACCAAGTGTGAGCTCTTTCAATACCAGACTTGATCAACACGAGCAGATTTAGGAGCCAGTGCTTGCCAAGTACTTGCCAAACAGTGTGTAACAGAGACGTGACCGATCGCCCACGTGGCTAACGAGCTGAACAGTGGTGAAGAGGATAAAAGTCTCTACTCTGACGCTGTCAGGCCTTGTGCTCCAACCAGTGCTGCCCCCCTAACTCCCCTCCGGTGACACGACACAGATCATATCCTTCCACGAATTTACCAACCGTGTTGAACGACTCTTGGTTACATTCTGTACCGCCATCTTCGACCTACACCGACTGCTCTTGCCTTCTGCTGCCACCCATCACTCCCCTCTTCACGTTTGACACAAGCTGGTAGCCCCCCCCTGTGTGCCCCTCATGCTCACAGCCTACTCCACTGTCGCCAGCCATCACTGCTATCGTGGCCCCTACCCCGGTGTGTCCTGCTGCCCGCGAGCCACATCCTGCCTCATCACCACGACAAGTGGTGCCTCAACCTGTCCACTCGCTGCACCTGCTCCTGTCTCTGTGCTGCCTCCACCAGGGCTCCCTATTGAACCGGAGGACACCACCCCCAGCTCCCAGTCCCTCACAGGCATGCCGGCACCTGGGGCCCATACGTCCATACCAGGGGTACACATGTACCCAGCCGGCTCAACAGTAACCAGTCAAATACACCACAATGGATAGCTCCACTACAGGACTGCAGGTATTCACCTGGAACGTAAATGGCTTGCAAAACAAGTTTGCTGCCCTCAAAACCTACACCTCCACTGAAAATGTCGATGCTCTGTGCTTCCAAGAAACACACTGTGCTGCTGGTACCTATGTGCTTAGTGGTTACAAATGTGTTGAGAGTCCCTCCATTCCTGTTCTCCGCGTCGATGGACCACCATGAGGACATATACGTGGACTACATATCTACATCAAGAAGGATGTTCCCTACCAACCTCTCTCCTTGATGCCGACATTGCCGACGTACACGCCATCACAATCACACTAAAAGGTATGTTCCTCAATTTTGTCAATGTCTACAGTAAATGCCTCCCAGGGGCCCCACTCAAACTCCCGGGGTAACTCCTAGCTCTCTTGCCTACAAACCACTGATGACCCTGTATGTCTTCCTCTGTCCACCCACATCGGGGGAGGGAAACTTGACTACATCGCTCTCTACTCTGACCCTCACTGCCCACACTCCACCTGCATCCTCCGCTCCCCTCACAGTGACGCTTTCCCTATCCACACTACCCTCCAGTACTTAAGAGTACCCGCCCCACCCTAGAGTCCTAGGCTCAGCCTACCCCCTGCCAACGTTACCTGCTTTCATCACCGCCATTGTTTAATGGTTTCAGGGTTACACTGTCACCAGCGCAGACCATCTCTACCTTGATCTGTCCAAACAATGCACTACCCTCCTCTGCCCTGGCCCAAAACACCGCCAGCCCAGGAGTCAGTGGAATGTTAACCGTGACCCTCATGTCAAGTCTATCCGAGTATGGCACCAATTAGCAGTTGACCAGTGGAAGAAATCTCCCAGCTCACCTGACTCTATGCTTCCTGATGCGCACAAATAAAGAGCTCCAATCTACCATTACTTTCGCACGAAAGACGCACTGGTTTGATTGCGCTTTTTCTTTTGACCAGTCTACATCTATAAGTGATGTATGGTGCACCATTAACCATGCCCGGGGCACCAGCGCCAGGCCCGCACTCCACCCCCAGACCTGCTGCCTGTGCTGAGGTGCTCATCCAGACGTGGCAAGGGTTGCTTCCATCGACGCGCTAGCATCCGTTGTACGTGACCTTGCTCTGCAACCACAACGCCGACAGCTCATTTCTGAGTACCAAGACCTACCTACAGACACTTGACGTGCCTTTCACACGGTGTGAACTATTAAATGCTGTTAAGCGCGGTCGGTCCACTGCCCCTGGCGATGATGGCGTCACATATGATGTGCTAAATGACCTTGTTGCCACCCCTGGTAATCCCCTCCTCTGTCTATTTAACCTTTCTTGTGATACTGGACAGTTGCCCCATTTATGGAAGATTACCACCACCATCCCAGTCCCTAAATCAGACAGACAAGACGAATATCGCCCAATCTCCCTCATCTCCTGCTTCTCAAAGATGATGGAATGCATGATACTCCACCGCCTCCACTGGAAAATTGAAGCCCACCTGCACCCTGACCTCTATGGGCTTCACCCTGGGAAGAGTACTGCTCACTGCATCGCTCACTACATGGCTAACACCTCAGCCAAAACCTCCCCCTTTGTCGACATCAAGAATGCACTTGATAAAGCCAACAATGAGGTGATCCTTGAGAACCTCACGCACATGGATGTGAAGGGCAAACTCCTCACTTGGATTGCTGACTACCTCTCCCATCGACAGGCCCGTGTCCATTTTCAGGGCCACTACTCTAAGACCAGGGCCCTTGATCTTGGCAAGCCTCAGAGCGGTGTCCTCAGCCCTACACTCTTTAATGTTCTCATGAACTTCATCTGCCGCCTCAACTACATTTTCGCTGAGCGCGCTCTAGACGGACACATCATAAGGCTGACGATCTTCTGCAAATTACTACAGTGAACATGAACAACCTAAACTCTCCGCGTTTCCCCAGACCTGTCAAACTCTCGGGCTAGTTATCTCACTCACTAAAGCCAAGTTCATCTCGCACTCCCAGCGTCAGGCACCACTGACTGCAAGAACAAGACATTGAACAAGTACACACCTACAGGTACCTCGGTCTACCCGTACGTGCCACTACCAGAACCACCACCTCCGCTGTCGCCGCCCACGTCACCTCCCAGTGCCGCCGACGAACGAGACCCCCCCCCCCAAATCCCTCACTCACGGCCTCAAAGGAGCCTCTGTCAGGGTCCTACGTCTCATGTGCATTGTCATCGTTAGAGCAGTCATAGATTATGCCTCTCCTGTCCTAGTAGTTGCCTCCCAGCGCGAGAAACAAAGCATAGAGAAAATCCAAAACAGAGCGATGAGACTCAACCTCGGCTGTCCTATGACCAGCCCTGGCGGGTTAGTCCTATACATTGACCGGAAAAAAATTGAATAGCAGCTTCAAACCTTTCCTCAATAATGAAGGAAAAAATAAGAGGGCATGGCTGGAAATCACCATGCGAGTCAGTGCTGCGTTTCCTGGTGTAGGGAGGTCAGTGGCAGAGTGTGAGACGCTGATTCTCCGTACTGTATTGTAAAAATCAAGAAAGATCTCTGCTATAAAGAGGGAGTACACACAATCAGGTGAGTTTTATTTATTTATTTTTTGTACTAGGCCAATGGTATTTTTGTGAAATCAGTTCTGTGGCGTTCTTATATTGGTAATTGTGTCGTGAGATAGCTAACTCCAATAGAGGCATTTGCGAGAGAAATGACACTAAAATTGTGGCAGCTTGTGCCCTATTCCTCCCAGTTCTACTTTGTAGTGTTTTCCTCACTATATCAGTCACTGTCATGATATCTGCACGGTCCAGTCGGTATCGCATGATGAGTTCAGAATCACTATATTCATTAAATATATATCACCTTTCCCGATAAATGCGTTGCCGTTGTTGATGGTTCGCCATGGTATCAACTAACAGACGACTATTACGGTACTTAAACGTGCTCCAGGGTCTTTTAACTTAACAGAACTATGGAGGCCCTTAAAAATTTTGTTTATGTACTCTTAATGCTTAACAGGAAAATGTCAACCTCATCAACTGTTTGTTAGCACTTAAAAGTTTTGGTGTATACAGATGGTGTTCAATGGCTACGGCCTTGCCTTGGTTGACGTTTGATTGCTTCATTATTTTTTTTTAGATTACTCGTAAGGCTTAGGCTTTTCTGTGGCCAGGTATAACGAAATAATTGCCTTATGTGCTCAAAGTCCTCAAAAAAATAAGTACATCGGTATGTGGGTTTCAGGCAAGTCACGGTTGTTTCAAAACCTGAGATAGGATTTATTGTAGTTAATTAATTCTGCATGTCAGTCAATGAAAGTAGAGAAATACAGTGAAGGTATAGGGCACGAGTACAGTGAAAGTGAGGAAGCGCCATAAAGTTAGTATCCAGGGAAATACTGTGAGGTTTTCAGAGAATTTCAGCCTGGCACTGATGCGAAGAGTGAAGCCCTGAGCATAGACACGAATGTTTGTTTTTTCATTAGTATAATACCTTTCTTTTTTCTTTCTTTTATCCTCTTCGCCACTGATCGGCTCGCTAGCCGCCCGGGCGATCGGTCACGTCTCTGTCACGCACTGTTGGCAAATACTGGGTATGCACCGGCTCCTGAATGAACCTGAACCCGCTCCAGTGTTGGTCGAGTCTTGTCTTGAAAGAGCTCACACTCGGTGCCGTCACAACACTCTCTGGTAGATTGTTCCAAGAGTTTAAAACCCTCACTCCAAAAAAGTTTGCCCTCACGGTTTCTGGACTTGCGGCTTCTTCAATCTTGAGCTGTGACCCCTTGTGGGCCGAGCGTCCGCCAGCTCCAAGTAAGGTCACTCAACTGAGAAGTGCCCCCTGAGATGCTTATACACCTCAACTAGGTCCCCCCTTGCCCGTCTGTAGTATAAGCTAGGCGAGTTCAGGCGCTCCAATCTCTCAGGGTAGCTGAGGTGCCGAAGTGCAGGCACCAGTCTGGTGGCCCTCCTTTGAACATTTTCAACCAACTGACAGTCCCTAGCATATCTCGGGGACCAGATGGGGTGACAGTACTCCAGATGGGGAAGCACTTCACTCCTGAAGATCGTTACGAGGGACGGACCGTCTAGATATCTGAACGACCTTCTTATAAGACCCAATAATTTATTTGCCTGATTTACCTTCTTCTCACAATGGCCCGAGAACCTCAGCTCATTGTCAACATACACACCCAGGTCCTTCTCACACACAGTCTGAACTAGTGCAGTTTCTTCATCCCGTTGGGACATATGATACGCCTCCTTACCGTTGGTACGCCCCAGGTGCATCCGCTTACACTTCGTGACATTGAATCTCAGCAGCCATTTCTTCGACCATTCCTGGAGCCCACAGAGGTCCTTCTGCAGCTCTTCACAGTCCACTTGGTTCTTAATTTCCCGAAATAACTTGGCGTCATCGGCAAACATTTGTATGGAGGAGTGTACAACGTCAGGCATGTCATTTATGAAACAAACAAACAACAGCGGGCCCAATACACTGCCCTGTGGTACCTCACTTGTGACAGGTACAGATGACGATTTCGTACCATTAATCACCACACACTGCATGCGGTCATGTAGAAAGTCTTCTATCCAGACTAGGACATTTCCCCGAATTCCGTACCCTTCCAGTTTGATTTTCAGCCTTTCGTGGGGTACACTGTCGAAAGCCTTGGCAAAATCTAGGTAAATATTGTCGATATTACCACCCCGTTCCAGAATATGAGTCCAAATATCCAATACCTTGAGCAATTGTGTTAAGCAGGAACGCCTCGGCATAAAACCGTGTTGGCAATCTTTTACAAGGTTGTTTCGTATTAGATGTTCCATTGCGGCATCTCTGATAATACTCTCAAGTACTTTACATATTATGCTGGTCAGGCTCACCGGTCTATAGTTATTTGTGGAGTGACGATCGCCCTTCTTGAAGATAGGACTCACATAAGCCACTTTCCATTCACTGGGGACCATTTGTTCATCCAGGCATTTACAAAACAGGATCTTCAGGGGCTCTGCAAGCTCGTTGCACAACTCTTTTAGCACTCTAGGATGCACCATGTCAGGTCCGGGACTCTTATGGACCTTTAGCCTGGACAGTTTATTTCTAATACCCTCTTCTGTGAACACAATGTGGGTCAGTGCTGTGTCGAACCGTCTGTCCTCAAACGCAGGAAGGTTAGTTGCATCCTCTCTTGTGAACACCGAGGAAAAGAAGCTGTTCATTGCCTCAGCTTTATCCTGGTCAGAATCTGCGTAATTACCATCCACCAGCCTCAGGTCTGATACTCCTACTCGCGTTTTCAATTTTGACTTTGCATAGCGGTAAAACGCCTTTGGGTTTGACTTGACCTCGCTTGCAACCAGCCTCTGGAACTCGTTTTCAGCCCTCCTACGCTCTATCTTTGCTTGGTTTCTGGCTCTTGCATACATTCTCCTGTCTTGCTCATCGTTTGACCCAACCCACGTCTTGAATTTCCGGGTTTTCTTCTTAATTTTGTCGACCGCCGCATGGTTCATGTGTAGGGATCCCCTCGTATTCCTAGAAGCACTGGGTTTGGTCTTGGGTATATATTTATCGATCAAATGGGTCATTTTAGTAGTTATGATATTCAGCGCAGTGTCTGCGTTCTTGTACCTAAATAAGTCAGGCCAGTTGATACCCCTCATCTCTTCCCTCATCCCATTGTAATTTCCCTTGTAATATTTGCACCTTGGCCTGGCCTTATCCTGAACTAAGTAACAGTTAAATCTGAATGACAACACTGTATGGTGACTGGTGCCAACTGGGGCAAGATGTTCCAGTTTGGCCACCATACCCTCCTCGTTTGTTATGATGAGGTCAAGTGGCTTGGGTGTTTGCTCCCCTCTGTAATGTGTCGGGTCTCTAACATGTTGGAACAGAAAATTATCTCTCAGAGTTTCTACAAAAAGAGTAGCAGGGTTATTCAAGTCATTCAGGGTGGACTCGTTTCTCCAGTCGATGTCGTCTTACTTAAAGTCCCCCATGATAAGGAGGTGGCTAGGGTTGAGCATCGCCGCGTTGTTTATTAAGGTTCTTAAGTTCCTTTGATTTAGTGGGCTACAGTTTGGGGATCTGTAGATACACCCGACGATAAGTAAGTCCCCTCCCTTTAATTTAATTTTACACCACTTGGACTCTTCAAAAACATCCTCTCCCTGTACCCTCGCCTGGCTGGCTCTAAGGTCTTGCCTTGCGTAGATAACCACACCCCTCTTGCAAGTTTCTTGAGAAAGGTTCGTAAATGAGTCATATCCAGCAATACTGAACTCACATTCCTCTGGGTCGATTCTCCTGTTCTTGTACAACAGTTCTACAACACCTCCAATATCTGGTTGGTGTACTCTTAGTAGTGTTTCAAACTCCTCTCTCTTACCAAGGAACGTGTCAGTATTAGTGTACATGACATTCTAGCCAGAATTTGTTCTCGGTAACGTCTCTGCTCTTGGTAATAAACCCGCTCCCCCACATTCTCAGAAGCTGCAGTATTTGCTAAGTACACTGTATTTTGCAGGGTGTGGTTAGAAATGTCATTGTTTACTCGGCGCTCGCCTCCTCCTGTCCGGTAGGCTGAGCTGGAGCCGCCGAGATCAACCATGGGTGAAGAGCGTTTATATGCTCTTGCCCTGAATAGCATTGAGAAATCTAGCAGTAACCCTTGATTTCACCAAAGCTATCAGCAGCTTTAGCAGAGTGAAAAAGGAGGATTTCACTGTAAACTGTTATTTCGTTGTTGCAGTGAACTGTGTATACCATACATTTTACAATTTTGAATTACAGTGTGATAGCATTATTTCATGACGTCTAAATGCAAACTGTCCAATACAGTAGTTGATTTTACTAATAAAAAGTTAGATCTAAGCCTCTCCAAGTAATTTGATAATGCTTCCATGCAGCTTACAACTGGTTTGGAGACATGATTACAGTCCACCACCTACACTAGTCATTTCTTGGTGTCTGGGTACTCCCTCAATCACACAGATTGTGGACATTTCTGAGCCTTTCCTCCCTCCACAGGAAAAAATCCTAGAATCGCCACTGATTAGCACCATAGTAAAAGTTGTACACCGTGACAGTTCTAAGGGGTTTTATTCTGACTGTACATGGGCGGGTTAGCTGTTATATATGACAGGAGAGGTACAGGGGACAGACACCGAGATATTTAAAAGAGGAAACAGTCACTGATGAGTGGTGTCAGTATGTTGGTTAATTTAAGTTACAGTCAGTGTGTGGGTTAGTTTAAGTAATAGTCAGTGTGTGTGTTAGTTGAAGAAATAGTCAGTGTGTGGGTTAGTTAAAGAAATAGTCATTGGGTTCTGATAATTCTGTGTTATATGAAAAAGAATCGAATGTTAACAACTCGATTTTATTTTAGCACTAATAATTATTGTTGGTCATAATCTCTTTCTTGCGATATTGTCTCAGGGAAGAGGCGAAGTTGATAGTCACTGTAATTTACAGCAATATTGAATTTTATTTCGGCGTCAATGAATTTTACCTTTTTAATATATTTCCTGTGATATAAATAGAGTGACGTGTCGACACTATCTATGTAACAAAACTCATGTTATTTTAGTAAGCTTCAATAATGAAAAAATTCTCAAACTTATATACTGTAAAGGATCATTACATAAACAATGAAACTAAATTTAAATTCGTTTAATTCTTTGAAATGTTTTAGTAAGAGCATACAAATTTGAAATACATAAGATAATATATTTTTTTAAACGTATAATACATATCGATTAGTGATATTTAAGTGATGGATGTTTATAAATAAAACATTTTAGGTGAACGAATGTACCTATAGTTAATGAATGAAAGATTTAAAATATGATCTGCTCACGAAGTTTATAAACATGTCACACACACACACACACACACACACACACACACAATAAGTTAGGAATTAAATAACAAATATATTACTGTTTTAAGGAGATTACCGAGACAACCCAAAATAACACCCAAAAGATGGTACTCTCAAACCTTGGTAACAAAATGCAGACTTAGAGAGACAAGGTATTAAAAGAATATATATGATGACGATGAATACTGGAACAGTGGATGACTTTAAATATAGGCATTAAGATCGATGGCTTGTGGTAGTTATGATGATTGCTGCCTCTGGGAACTGAGTGTTCGTCAAGAGTGATGACGATGTAATTCATTTCGTATTTTGATAATGACGCTTACTTGTACTACAGGACAGTCATCTCTCATCAGTGGAGGTAATGGGCGAAGGTGACTGGTGGTCTGGAGTTTCGGTGAGCTCCACGACGGGGCTGTTGGGGTGGGAGCGGCCAGCTGCCCAGGATGCTACTCTCTGTAGGATGTCGCAGCACCTGGAGCGCACAGTCCGCCACACTTTGCTTCTACAAGTAAAGGCCAAAAAGATGAAGACTCCCTGCAGCGTGTTGAGCACCACGAAGACGTACCAAACGGCCTCCAGCTGCAGGTAGCCGGCTGCGATGCCGCTGACCCAAGTGAAGCCCATTAGCACGGCCAACCGCAGGTACAGCTTATATTGGTTCTTGTGGTGCGTACTTGCAGTTATGGTCGAGGTGGCTGAAGTAGTCATTGTGATTATTCTGGCAGTACAGATGAAAAATACGCTGTTGATGATGATGATAGTGATCATTGGAATGGCAAAGAACACCAACAGAGCCTTGCGATGGCCAAACCAACACCAGCGTTTGCCCAGGCTAGGGAGATAATCCTCGGGGATTCCCTTAGGCTGTTGTATATGGAACATGATAAGAACGGTGACAGCGACGGCCGGCAACAGCCAACTATAGAGGGAATACGCCAAAAACTTCTGCCACTGCTTTCCGCCTGAAACTCGTAATTCTGTTTTGATTAGTCGGAAAGTGTACCAGATGTCGAAGGCTACTGTATTCATCCAGGTGAAAGAGGATAGGAAGAAGTAATACATAACAGCAGCTAGGGCGATGCACCCACTTGGACTTGGTTTGGCAAAAACGTTTGTGATGAAACTTATATACGAAATGAGAAGAGCCAAGCAAAGGGACGCCAGGTTCATTCCAGGTAAGTTCCTAAGATCTGAAACCAACACGAAGACGACCAAATGGAGCAGAAGACACACACATGACAACCCAAGACCGGCCAGAGACACCCAACCCATCAACTGAGAGAACTTTTCTATGGAAGTCTGTGGCAAACACACCAGGATGTGACCTTCATTCACCTCGTACTCCTCCACACGGTAGATGCGGTCATAAGCCTCAACAAACACGGTTCCGTTCTCGTATAACATGAATTCGTTATCAGATAGAAGTATTTTATTACATTCAAGAAATTCATTAGATTCATTCGAAGAAACAGCTGTGTTAGTGATAGATAGTGTGCTGCTCGGTGGTGTTGTTTCTGATGTAGCCTGTATCTGCGCTCTGTGGGTGGTATCGTCAGGAAAGATGATTGCTCTGTTGTCCGTCGGCAACACTCTGGGTTTATTGCGTCTTCCAGTCTCCTCTACACCATCTATGGATACAGAAGTAGGGGGTTGAACTCTATTTGGCTCGGTATTTACAGCGGCATTGATATTACCGACGATGACGCATTTATCGTACTGAAACTTCTGATTTCGTTTGCTACATGCAACACTCCTGCACTTTCTGAAGAAGGGATCCCATATTTCTGATTCTTGGCAGGTTGTAGTTGTCCCAACCACGTTACTGCCACTGGTGTCAGTGAAGTCAAACAAGAGAGAGAAAGCTTGCGAGTCAAAAATTCTCGTTCTTCCAGTAATGTCTTGAGACCTACAAGATGTTTGTTCCAGGGTGACGTTATTACACCTAGCACAGTGAGGGTTTCTATAGGGAACTGTATCGTTGTAAACCACGGCTGTATAAGACTGGCATAAGTCAGCCACGTCCACATCTCCCCATCCCTCCCCGCACGTCGTGATTGCTTGAGAACACTTTCTTGTCGCGTTCTTCAACTTCTCTGGTAATACAGGAAATAATGAACATTCATGAAATTCAAATGTTCCAGTATTATTAAAGTTCACTCCCCATTTTTGGTTTCTAAACTCTATGTTGGTCATCACATATTGGGTTGAAAGGTTCGTGAAGCTCTTACTCAAGGTGGAACACTCCCAGCGTGTCGGCCACACCCTCAGCGCCTGCGTGTCATTGTTACAGATGGCGCAGTAGTAGTTGTTGTAAGTGATGAAAGTGTTAAGGCTGGTGGCGGGCAGGTTACCTACTGGGTCAGGACTTTCTCCGCTAGACTGCGGGGAGCCTGTGAGGCACAGATTGGACACGTCCTCGTCCTGCCAGTCTTCCATGCACGTTCCTGTCGTGTAAATATCGCCATACTGCCGCAGATGAATACACTGGTGTTTCTTAAGGTTCTTTTTATGCCTTGTCATATCATAATATTTCGAATCTAGGCAGCAGTCAGCGTATTCCGCACAGATCTTATCACAAAAGCAATTTTTTTTATACCATTCGGGAGGCAGCGATAATGTTTTGTCACGTTCACATGAGTCCATGGGTGAGCAGGCGGCTTCCATGGTCACAAGGTCATCGTAACTCAATCCGTAGCACAATCCCATACGCACGAGTATAATCGTGGTAATAACATACATTGTGTTTTTTTTTTACTACAGCCCTACACAGTTCACTGTTAGTTCATCAACGATGTGCATACAAAAATAAGTCACACAGCAGTACCCCAACACACCTGCCGCACCTCCTCGTGCTAACTGACTGGCTGGCCGCTCAGGCTCGACTAGTGAGTCAGCAGTCTTGCCAATCCCGGCCCACCCACACTCCCCTTACCACACCTTGGGGTTCCCATCCCTCCACACTAGGGACATACAAAGGGGGATTTTACCTCCCACACCACTTGTCGTTCGACTCTGCCTCTCACACCACCTGTGGTTCAACTTACCTCCCACACCACCTGTGGTTCAACTTGCCTCCCACACACCTGTGGCTCAACTTGCCTCCCACACCACCTCAACACCTCCCCACACCTGTGGCTCAACACCCACACCTGTGGCTCAACTTGCCTCCACACCACCTGTGACTCTTGCCTCCCACACCACCTGTGGCTCAACACCTCCACACCACCTGTGGCTCAACTTGCCTCCCACACCTGCCAACTTGCCTCCCACACCACCTGTGGCTCAACTTCCTCCCACCACCTGCTCACCTCCTCACCACCTGGCTCAACCTCCCACATCACCTGTGGCTCAACTTGCCTCCCACACCACCTGTGGCTCAACACCTCCTCACCACCTGGCTCAACTTGCCTCCCACACTGTGACTCAACTTACCTCCCACCTGTGGCTCAACCTCCCACACCACCTGTGGCTCAACTTACCTCCCTCACCACCTGGCTCAACTTACCTCCCACATCACCTGTGGCTCAACTTGCCCCCACACCACCTGTGGCTCAACTTCCCTCACCACCTGGCTCAACTTACTCTCCCTCACCACCTGTCAACTTACCTCCCACACACCTGTGGCTCAACTTGCCTTCCACACCACCTGTGGCTCAACCCTCCCACATCACCTGTGGCTCAACCCTCCCCACACCACCTGTGGCTCAACTTCCCTCACCACCTCAACTGCCTCCACACTTCCTCCCCCCCACCACCTGGCTCAACTTACCTCCCCACCACCTGGCTCAACTTACTCCCTCACACCTCCCTCACCACCTGGCTCAACTTACCTCCCCACCACCTGGCTCAACTTACCTCCCACCACCTGTGACTCAACTTACCTCCCTCACCACCTGGCCCAACTTACCTCCCTCACCATCTCACCTCTACCCTCACCACCTGGCTCAATCCTCCTCCCACACCACCTGGCTCAACTTACCTCCCTCACCACCTGGCTCAACTTCTCACCACCTGTGGCTCAACTTGCCTCCCACCCCACCTGTGCTCAATCTTTCACTGATTTATTTTTTTAAGTAAAAATTCATTTGTATATATATATATATATATATATATATATATATATATATATATATATATATATATATATATATATATATATATATATATATATATATATATATATATATATATATATATATATATATATATATATGTGTGTGTGTGTGTGTGTGTGTGTGGTGTGTGTGTGTGTGTGTGTGTGTGTGTGTACCTGGAAAGTAACAAACTCCAATCTTCAGAAAAAATATTCCACTTCTTTAGGGGGGGGGTAAAAGAAAATTTGGCCCACTCTTCACCGATATGGAGGACAATGGACCTCTGGCCTCCCCTAGTGTTGTTCATAATCTTGGCTCTGTATTATCTATTATCTAAGCCAACTTTCATAATATGCGTTTGTACAGTCGCTCAAAAAACTATATTTACAAAATTGTGTTAGCCAATAATTATGATTTCTTGAACGAAGGATTGACAACCCTGCCAAGATAACAGGCATAGCAGTGTTCATTTTGAAATTCATCGACCCCCTCAAAGATCGTTTTTTAGCGACTGCATTTTACACTAAAAATATGAATTTTTGTGAAAGATCACTGCAGAATTAATGATAAAATGTTAGGTTGGTAAGCCATGGAGTAGTTCTTTAATTTAACAGACACAATTTTATTACACTCTGGTCTATTACTATGAGTAAAGAATACTGTTCTTGGTCTCTTTGGATATTTTATAATAGTTTTAACTAACAGACTAATTAAATAATTTATCAGTTAAGATCAGCTATGATGAACATTCACTCGCTCCTGTTGTCTTACACTAATGATGAAAACCTTGGATGTGGCTTTAGGGAGTAGGGAAGGAAGGGAAACACACTGCCTGCTACCCCTATATTGAAGTAGTCTGAAACGACGGAGGGAAGCTCTAATCCATTCACTAAAGTTTCCTAGAAATGCATAACATTTCAATCGTGTGATACTAGAGTTTTCCTTGTAAATTTTCGTACATCGCCAGCAGTTGTGCCTTCACTAAACGCATGTTAATAAATTCTTTCACAGGATATTTTGTATTGTAAAGACAGACGTGAAATTGGTGATCAGATTTATTGTAGGAAGACCTAAATTTAATTCATTTTCGACTGATTAGTTTATATATTTTGGTTGTGCATATTCAGTAGGGCTAAGTAGTTTTCTTTGAACTGCCATATATCTAATATAACATTTAATTGACCTCGTTTTGAAAATAAATTTTAAGTACATAACTAGAAGACAACTTTTATTTACCGTTTCGGGTTGCAATGGATTCAGGCGCCCAGTGGGCGAAAAACTCCGTATAAGACACGAGGTCAACTGCAATGTAAATTGCAAAGAAACCACAAAAAATTTCAAGACGTGGGTTGGGTCAAATGATGAGCAGGACAGGAGGATGTATGCAAAAGCCAGAAACCAAGCAAAGATAGAATGTAGAAGGGCTGAAAAGGAGTTCCAGAGGCTGGTTGCAAGCGAGGTCAAGTCAAACCCAAAGGCGTTTTACCGCTATGCAAATTCGAAATTATAAACGCGAGTAGGAGTATCACACCTGAAGCTTGAAGATGGTAGTTACGCAGATTCTGGCGAGGATAAAGCTGAGGCATTGAACAGCTTCTTTTCCTCGGTGTTCACAAGAGAGGATGCGATTAACCGTCTTACGTTTAAGGACAGACGGTTCGACACAGCACTGACCCACATTGTGTTCACAGAAGAGGGTATTAGAAATATACTGTCAAAGCTAAAGGTCCATAAGAGTCCCGGCCTTAACATGGTGCATCCTAGAGTGCTAAGAGAGTTGTGCAACGAGCTTGCCGAGCCCCTGAAGATCCTGTTTTGTAAATGACTAGATGAGCAAAGGTCCCCAGTGAATGGAAAGTGGCATATGTGAGTCCTATCTTCAAGAAGGGCGATCGTCACTCCACAAACAACTATAGACCGGTGAGCCTGACCAGCATAATATGTTAAGTACTTGAGAGTATTATCAGAGATGCTGCGATGGAACATCTACTACGAAACAACCTTGTAAAGGATTGCCAACACGGTTTTATGCCGGGGCGCTCCTGCTTAACACAATTGCTCAAGGTATTGGCTATTTGGACCCATATTCTGGAACGGGGTGGTAATATCGACAATATTTACCTAGATTTTGCCAACGCTTTCGACCGTGTACCCCACGAAAGGCTGAAAATCAAACTGGAAGGGCACGGAATTCGGAGAACTGTCCTAGCGTAAATAGAAGACTTTCTACATGACCGCAAGCAGTGTGTTGTGATTAATGGCACGAAATCATCATCCGTAACTGTCACAAGAGGGGTACCAAAGGGCAATGTGATGGGCTCGCTGTTGTTTGTTTGTTTCATAAATGACATGCCTGACGTTGTACACTCCTCCATACAAATGTTTGCCGATGACGCCAAGTTATTTCGGGAAATCAAGAAGCAAGTGGACTGTGAAGAGCTGCAGAAGGACCTCTGTGGACTCCAAGAATGGTCGAAGAAATGGCTGCTAAGATTCAATGTCATGAAGTGTAAGAGAATGCACCTGGGGCGTACCATCGGTAAGGAGGCGTATCATATGTCCCAACAGGATGAAGAAACTGCACTATTTGAGACTGAACGTGAGAAGGCCCTAGGTGTGTACTGTACAGTATGTTGACAATAAGCTGAAGTTCTCGGGCCATTGCGAGAAGAAGGTAAATCAAGCAAATAAATTATTGGGTCTGATAAGAAGGTCGTTCAGATATCTAGACGGTCCATTCCTCGTAACGATTTTCAAGAGTGAAGTGCTTCCCCATCTGGAGTACTGTCACCCCATCTGGTCCCCGAGATATGCTAGGAACTGTCAGTTGGTTGAAAATGTTCAAAGGAGGGCCACCAGACTGGTGCCTGCACTTCGGCACCTCAGCTAACCTGAGAGATTGGAGCGTCTGAACTTGCCTAGCTTATACTACAGACGGGCAAGGGGGGACCCAATTGAGGTGTGTAAGCATCTCAAGGGGCACTACTCAGTCGAGTGTCCTTGCTTGGAGCTAGGAGACGCTCGCCCCACAAGGGGTCACACTTCAAGATTGAAGAAGCTGCAAGTCCAGAAAACTGTGAGGGCAAACGTTTTCGGAGTGAGAGTTGTGAACTCTTTGAAACAATCTACCAGAAAGTGTTGTGACGGCACCGAGTGTGAGCTCTTTCAAGACCAGACTTGACCAACACTGGAGGGGTTCAGGTGCATTCAGGAGCCGGTGCATGCCCAGTACTTGCCAACAGTGCGTAACAGAGACGTGACCGATCGCCCAAGCGGCTAACGAGCCGATCATTTGGTGAAGAAGATAAAAAAAAGGAAAAGTAATCACCTGAGAAACCTGTACTGTTGATCACCTGAGACTCCTGTACCTTTGATCACCTGAGACTCCTGTACCCTTGATCACCTGAGACACCTGTACTCTTGATCACCTGAGACTCCTGTACCTTTGATCACCTGTGACTCCTGCACCCTTGATCACCTGAGACACCTGTACCCTTGATCACCTGAGACACCTGTCCCCTTGATCACCTGAGACTCTTGCATCCTTGATCACCTGAAACACCTTCACCCTTGATCACCTGAAACACCTTCACCCTTGATCACCTGAGACTCTTGTACCCTTGATCACCTGAGACTCTTGCATCCTTGATCATCTGAGACTCCTGTACCTTTGATCACATGAGACTCCTGTATCCTTGATCACCTGAGACACCTGTACTCTTGATCACCTGAGACTCCTGCACCCTTGATCACCTGAGACTCCTGTACCTTTGATCACCTGAGACTCCTGCACCCTTGATCACCTGAGACTCCTTTACCCGTAATCATCTGAGTCTCCTGTACCCACGCATGGAGCAGCCAGGATCTAACCACAAAGTATAAAACATGAGGAAGTTGTTATTAGAATAATTAAATATGTGTGTCCTCTATTCAAACTAAGAAATTGCCACGTCACAAATAATTATAGACAGGTGAGCTTGACCAGCAGAGTGTATTAGTGTGTAAATTACTAGTTGTCTGACACCCTTTTCTTTTTTAGTGGCACCCTCCACGGTGAGCTGCAGGAGGTTTAAGGTTCTGTTCAATAGATTATGTTGTCTAGAGACAATTTAAGGTAGAGGTACTAAGATTTGACAAAGAGAACCTTAAGATTTATTTTGGTGTTTACTGGTTGATCATACGTTACAGAGAAGGGGAGGAACAGCAACAACTGGAAACAGCTGATACTCAACAATAACTAGCTGATATGAAATATGTAGTTTTTTATTGAATGGCATTACATACTATACATATCAGGTGCCAGATATGCATTATAATCTACAATTTGCAACAATTTGCAAGAAATAATCAAATTGTCCATGTTTATATATGCAAGTAACATATTTGAACCGAGGAGTCACAACTCAAGGTTGAAGAAGTCTAAAGTCCAGAAAACTGTATAACAGACGTGACCGACGAGTCCGACTAATTACCCAAATGTAGCCGCAATGAAGTCAAATAATGGTCCTACAAGAATAAATCGGACTGTCAATCACTTCTCGACTGGTATTTGGTGTCACGAAGTCACAAAAAATTGGTAATCTTAATTTAATCTGAGTTAATAGATCGAGTGCATGTACCTAACCTAACCTAACACAACTCAGATTAAATTAGGTTTACCAATTTTTTGTGACTTTATGACACCAAATAATAATCGAGAAGTGATTCACAGCCCGATTTACGCTTGTAGGACCATCATTTGACTTCAGTGCGACTACATTTGGGTAATTAGTCGGACCGTGACCTGACCCCCGACCGCCTACGAGGCTATCGAGCCGATCAGTGGCGAAGAGGATAAAAGTAAAAGTATTGTGGGGTTATGAGATATTGGTTCACACTCAGGATGGGATGGAGAAAGGAAACTCACAATGTGCTCTCTGTATACATATTGTATTGGATGTACAATGCAGCTTGTTGCTGGGTAGGCAGCATGGTTACAAGCATTGAGTAGAGAGAGCTGGTTGGTGAGGGTGCCCAGAGGAGGGCACGCAGCTTGAGGGACGCCAAGGTCGCCGGCGGGAGCGGGCGGAGGAGGTGTTTCTTGCTGGTGGCCGTGGGTAGAAAGAAGGTGGTCACAGTGGTGTGAGGTCTTATAAGGCGGGGGTAGGCGTGGGTTGATAGTTGACCCCCGCTCCGTCAGGCGGCGCTGGAGGCGTAGGCTGGGGAATTCGAGAAGGTTCGGCTACTCAGCGACAAACGACACTTGTAGGGGAGGAATCCACTACAGTATATCTGTAACTGTACCTGCGCGCTGTGCCAAGGCGCCAATCTGTCGAGAGGCGGTGCGGCGGGCAGTGGGCTGGTGAAGGTATGGCTGCTATGGCATTACCCATTTGTATGCCAAATTCAAGGGCAGATCCTGGGGGTCCAGACCCGGCCCTTTCCATCCGAAAATTCCAAGACATTGTCTTTAATGCAGTATTGTATAGTAAACAGTAATTACCTAAGAATGTCTCCTAATATCAAGTGCACATGGCTTCAAAATGACCTCAAAATGCCCATGTTATTACCAATATGACAATGGGCAGATTTAAAAATTAAATTAAATAAAAATTCCGGAGGCTTACAGCTGGGGTGGGCTCTCTGCTCGCCCTGTAACCCTACCCAAAACTTCTTGGACCCCTCTTTTGAGATTTCTGGATCTGCCCCTGCAACTTTATTGAATAAACATTCTTCTTCTTCTTCTTCTTCTTCTTCTTCTTCTTATTATTATTATTATTATTATTATTATTATTATTATTATTATTATTATTATTATTATTATTATTATTATTATTATTATTATTACTGATAAGTATAATTATATAGAAATCGTATCGTTTATTAATGAAAAATATTACAGTGTTAAGATAATGCAGTTGTAATAATTTTACGATGATAAATGATGTTTAATATATTGAATATAAACCTAAATTTTCTTATTATGCAAACATTACGTAAGGTTACATTAGACCTCTTCGAAGTTTCTCATTTAAACGTCATCATTTTATAAAGACCAATCAGAACGTAGTTAACTTGGAACTAATTTGCCATTGGCTATAAATTGAACCTCATAGTTTGTTCTGCAGAGCTTAACATTTGTAAACATTGCGTGACGAGTGTCCCGCCACCTTCAACACGGTGAGTGACGCTGCTGGCAGGTAAATGTGAACTCTAGTGACAAGAGTTCCGTATCGAAATCTCTTACATGTGTGTTGTCAGAGTTAGGTTCAACATCTAACAAGATGGTGAAGGTCTCAGTTTTGGGATGTTTTTATTTTTCGATTTTTTCAGTCGATATTAAATTTTAGATTGGATACTTTACTAATTTTTCGTGAGGAAAAGTTACTATTTTATACTGCATACCATTCATCAATAAACTATATATATATATATATATATATATATATATATATATATATATATATATATATATATATATATATATATATATATATATATATATATATATATATATATATATATATATATATATATATAAATATATATATATTTGAGATTATGGGTATTATTATCGTTTCGGTCATGCAGTAGGATAAGTTAACCGGTCCAACTAATTACCCAAATGTAGCCAAATATAGCCGGAATGAAGTCAAATAATGGTCCTAGATGAATAAATCTGACTACTAATCACTTCTTGACTAGTATTTGGTGTCAGAAAGTCACAAAAAATTGGAAAACTTACTTTAATCTGAGTTAATAGATCGCGTGCATGTACCGACGGAGGGAGTAATTACCCAAATGTAGTCGCAATGAAGTCAAATGATGGTCCTACAAGCTTAATTCAGGCTGTGAATCACTTCTCGATTATTATTTGGTGTCATAAAGTCAAAAAAAATTGGCAAACTTAATTTAATCTGAGTTGTGTTAGGTTAGGTGAGGTGAGGTGAGAACAGATTAGATTAGATTAGGTTAGGTACATGCACTTGCTCTATTAACTCAGTTTAAATTAAGTTTACCAATTTTTTGTGACTTTCTGACACCAAATACTAGTCGAGAAGTGATTGGCAGTCCGATTTATTCATCTAAGACCATTATTTGACTTCATTCCGGCTATATTTGGCTACATTTGGGTACATTTGGGTAATTAGTCGGACCCTAAGTTAACCACCGTCCGAGAGAGTATTACGTAAGTTAGATTAGGTTGTAATTATGTTTTACCGATGGTGTTTGATGTATTTTGAACGATTCTGACATACTTCCAGAGGTAAATTTATACTATGAAATCGAAGTTGAAACTATGTTTTTCAAGTGGTTTTTGATGTGTTATGAATGAATTTGACCTTCATTTCTGGCGCAAATTAATAGTTATCTGAGATAAGGTCCCCCCTCCCATCTCAGAATCTAGATATTTGCAATAAAAATCAAGGGAAATTGTGTTCAAAGCATATAAAAAACATTGGAAAAACAGTTTTGAACCTAACTTAACCTAACCTAACCTGGGGCTCCACAGTCGTTTAATGTTCTGGGTGTGTACCGCCACATATGAACATACATTATAATATTTTTGATATCTAGCTTATTCATAATTAGCACCAGAAATGCCATTGAAGATAGGTGTATTACAATTGTCAGAACTACTGATTGCAGCTATAAAATTCCTGAGATTCGTTTAGTGGCAACAAGTGAAACAATAACCTTCTAAATAGGTGGATAAAAGAAATTATAATTTTACCTGTTAAGTTAGGTTGAAATTATGGTTTTCCGACAGTGTTTGATGTGTTTTGAACGACTTTTGAAGCATAGCTGAGGATAAGGCATGTACTGTAATTTAAATCTTAATTGTGAAGTGGGTAAATTAGCATTACCTGTATCATGATTTTATTTCACAGTGTTGGGAGTGAGACCTAGAGCAACACCAGTGACCACCACATACTCACCAGCATCAAAATGCCATGAGACTTCTAACTTAGTACAGTAGTACTGTGTACTCTTACTGATGGATTTCCTTGTTGTGTTTGGGTTAAGCACATCACTATCACTTCCTGGGCACCTTGCCCCCATCCTGGGATAATTTGTAGTATGTATGGAGAAACAATGAAGGGAATATGTTCTGTAAATCAGGAAGACCCTAGAAAAACCCTGGTGGTATGAATTTTTATCAATTTTATATGAGCTCAAATTGTTTTGATTTATTCAATTTACTTTGCAGATTGATTAGGCAAATAGATGTTGAAAAAAATGACTACCATACACTGGTTCCGTAAAGGATTGCGTCTTCATGACAATCCAGCACTACTGGCGTCTGTAGAAGAAGTAAGTCCCTTTAAACATACAGTAGGTTCTTGTTTAACTTTGCCCCCAACAAAGTTGTTTCGTTATAACGTCGCTACTCTTAAGGTACCCATGATTCGGACAACGTCCCGCCGATTCGGTACACTATAACGTCTTAACGGACTACTTGTAAAGGCGCATCACCCTTTCTCACCTAGTCAGAGCGGGAGGAGAAGCCACCCTCCGGGTCTCAGTGACTCACCACCCTCCTCTTCTCCCGCCCTCCTCCTCCTCTCCCACCCCCCTCCTCTCCACTACCCACCACACACTTGCTCCTCCTCTGCCCATCAGTGAGTTCAGTACAAAATGATCTAGTATATTTATCTTTTTGGATGTATAATACTGTATATACTATTTAAAAAAAATCCATTGAATTTATGTATACGTATATGTAATGAATTTTATGGGGCAAAGGGAAGCTGGGGAACGCAATTCCCGTATTTTATCTGTTTCCTATGGGGAAAATTGATTCAGTTAACGTTGTTTCAGTTAAAGTCGCGGTTTTCAGGAACGGAACCACGACGTTAAGCGAGGACTTACTGTACTGTATTTCTCTGATGATTGTCAGTCTCTTTTCTTTCATATAATACTGTATACCATTTTACACATTTAAATAGTAATACCCGCACTGTACTTAAAGCCTTTGGTTACTGTATGTATCATCCAGACAATTCTGAAAATTGAATAGCCAGGAAAATAAGGATGTTGGTTTTGCTATCACAAAAAGTAGAAAATAATTTAAAGATTTACTCTAACTTCTGAGAATCATAGACCAATTAAAAAAGTGAAAGATCACTTTGTAAGGGTGCTAACCAATATAGCAAACATCCCCAAGTGAGAGGTTACAAGTTATACTGTGACACTGTCATGCACTACCAAGTTTGAGGGACAGGGTTTTTTTTTTATTATACAGGTTGTACCTCTCTAGTCCGGCATTCTGTGGTCCGGAAACTCCCGTGGTCCGGAAAGATTTTAGTTTGTCCAATAGGTAGATAGGGAGCTTTTTTTCTCTTTTTTTTTTAAACTTATCTGAATTATTATTATTATTATTACAGGAGTATTAAATTTTCGCCCCTCAGGCCCCAATGTGGGTCAGTGACCTATGTCCGGGTGGGCTAATCCCCGTAAAAAAAAACAACAAAGCTGCGGGAAATTAAGGTTTGTTTACTTCCGGCAGTTCGGCTGCTCTCTCTCTCTCTCTGCTTGTCTATACAGAGTTCAACATTTAACCCTTCAATATATATGAGCAGTCAATAAGTGTTGCTTTCATAATCTTATGTAGAGTAATGACTATATGTTTTCACATGTGCACACTTACATACGCGCAGTCTCACTTTTTTCTTTATCATTAATGGTTAGCTACTTATTTATTGTTCCATTTATTAACATTAAATAACATTACTTCAAACAACCATATTAAATTTTTTACATTAATTTTACTACAGCTACAAGCAGGGTCTTACTTTCTTCAGTTTTATATCAGTCACTGGTTTTGTAAGCATTAACGAAAACAATGCCAGTAGCCGTCTCGTCTCCTCGTGTGTTTTAATATTCCACGTATTATTAATGAATTGTACAGTATTGTTCATTTTGCACACACAAACATTAATTCAATAAAAAAAATGAGAAACATTAATTAAAATATATATAAACAGTAAATAAGTGTTGCTTTCATATTCTTATGTAAAGTAATGACGATATGTTTTCACGTGTGTGCACTTACAGTACATATGCGATCTCTCTTTTTTTCTTTACCATTATCGTTAGCTACTTCTATTGTTCCATTTAGTAACATTAAATAACATTACTTAAAACAACCATATTAATTTTACTACAGCTACAACCAGGGTCTTATTTTCTTCAGTTTTATATGTAGAACCAGTCAGTCACTGGTTTTGTAAACAACGAAAACAAAGCCGTCTCGTCTCCTCGTGTGTTTTAATATTCTACGTATTTATAATGAATTGTATTGCTCATTTTGCAGACATAAACATTAATTCAATCAAAAAGACATTCAGTAATAAACAATAATGAATCCTTTGTACATAAGAGAAATGACGCTGTTTACACGATTGTGCACGTCTGAACATTGGTGAGCCGTTCAAACCCGTTGAAATTCGAGTTTCCACCGTCAAAATTTTGAATTGTTTTGTTTTTTGTGTGTTCCAATAAAAAACGTTGAATTAAAAACTCGCAAAATTTGAGAAGCTACTGTACGACATTTAACCCTTCAATATGTCTTCAAAGTGACCATGAAGCAGAGAAAGTGGTGCTAGTGCTTCCAAGCATAAGCACAAGTCACTATCTATCCAGGAAAAGGGTGAATTTCCATGGTCCGGCACCGGTCAGGTCCCGAGGTTGCCGGACTAGAGAGGTACAACCTGTACCTGGCAATATAGGTCGAAGGATGAGGCTTTCTCAATACCGATAATTAATCTTTTTACAATATTAAAAATGAAAGTAACCTTGTACAGTATACTACCTAGAGTCACAAACTGTACTGTATTCTGTGTTTTGCTGGTCTTCTTTTAGAAGTCTTGAGTTGAGTTGATGACTTTAGCTGAGGACTGTGCCCCTTTGATCCAGAATGTATTAAATAATACTTTCCTCTTAGAAAGGCAAGAGATGAAGCAAAACTCTGTAAGTCTTGTGCTCTAGCCATGTACGTATTGAAATGGATTGGTAGGGTGTCTACAGTTCCCCCATGTTTAAAATTTCCCCCTATTTTATATCTATTTTTCAATTTTTTTAATACATACACTGTATATAGCTGAACTGTATTTATCTTCATTTCTGGTACAACTATTAATCACGGTGATTTCATCCTCATACAGAAATTTTTATTTAAATTCCACAAAACAACTCTTCACAAAAGTAGTACACTATTAAAACATATTTCAGTACAGTAAATCCTTGCTATTTGTGAATTTGCGATTCACAATTTCGACTTCACAGTAAGCAGATGGTGGCTAGCTTATGAGCCTCTCCCGTAGCACAACGAGTCACCCCCACTCACCCACAGCATCTCTTCTCCCTTGGTTTGCACTCAACCATTACCTGTGATGCACCATCTCTTGTGTTGTACTCAAAACTTTTGTATTTCTGTGTTAAATGGCCCCTAAAAGACTGCCTAGTGTCAGTGCTAGTGATGTGAGTGGAGTGGAACATTTAGAGACCTCAAAGCCAAGAGGAAACAACTACCAATCACGATGTTTTTCAAGAAAGCCACTCGCCCATCTGATTCGTTTCCTTCACCTACTTGGTCAGCTGTTGCTGCCACTCCACCACCCACCTCCCCACGAGACATCACATACCCACCTTGCGCCTCTCCACCACCTGTCTCCCAACCAACCACCACTTTCTCACCCTCTTCCAACAGTGATCCTGATGATCTCCCTATGCTTCAGAAACCAGATTTCATTCTATTGTGTAGTACACTTTATCAAGCTCCAAACTTCCAAATACAAAGGGGAGTAGTATTGGTGACTTAAGTTTCTCATACACTGTATATAGGTATACAGTAGTGCACTAAGGTAGTATAAGTTGGTATTTGCGGTTTTGTCAATTCGCGCCATTCCTTGGAACCTAACCCCCACGAATAGTGACGGTTTACAGTACTGTAATATAGTTTTTTTATGTAGTCCAGTAATTCCCTTGGTAAGAATATTTTTTATCATGAGAAATTTACACCATACTGTACATAAAAATTGGTTTGATTTATTAGTACTTTGTGTACACATTGTAGTACAGGTATATACTGAATACACAATTTTACCCCTAGAACTGTGAGCTACGACCATTATTTATCCTGGACCCATGGTTTGTGACCAATGCTCGGGTGGGAAGTAATAGGTGGCGATTCTTGGCACAGACACTTGCTGATTTGGATATTAAGCTGCGGGACCTGGGATCGAGGTAAGATTGAGAGCATGTGTGCATTATTGCAGAGCAGAAGTATAAAAACCAGAGTGAGGACTTAAAATTAAAAAAAAATAACAGTGTAATATTATTACAAGGATGGATTTGGATGATTATAGTCATGGATAGTACTGTACATACAGTATTTGAGTACAGTACAGTACAGTATATAGAATGATAATGTTGTATTCAGGAACTGGTTAAGATATTTCAGTTCTGTACTTATGTTAGTAATATGGGGTACCAAACAATATTGTGTTTATGAAATTTAATATTGAAAAAAAATTCACAGGAAAGAAGGAAAAGCCCACAGAGAATGGAGGTTTAATATCTGAATGTAATACAGTACAGTCAACCCTCACTTTACGCGGTCCCACATTCCGCGTTTCCACGTTTAAGCGGTGCCCTGCCGTAACCTAACATGCTCACATTCCGCGGTGCGTGTACCCCATTACGCGGAGAGCGGCTGGCGAGCCGCGCCATTTTTGGATCCAAACCTCCCGCCATCCGCCATGTTGTGTAAGCGGTGCGAACATGGTGCGCACAAGGTCGCCCAGTCATCAAAACATTACCAGTTCTTCACCCGCCACCCACCACAGCCGGCCCAAGTCAGTGATAGTGATAATTATAGTGAGGATATGGACTTATATGAACTTTGGGGGGTTTGACAAAGAGGCCCTACAAGCCTCTCTGGTGGATAGATACAAGTGATACAGGTGATACAGGTGAGGGCTAATAATCTGCCCTCTGCCTCGGAACCAACCGCCCATCCCCGTGTGCCCAGCCATCTTTTCTACTAATGTAAGTGTTAAAAAACCTAATATTATTGATATTTCTCTTAATTATTAATTGTGTGTGCATACCATCATAAAGTTAAGATAATATTTTTACTCCAACATAGTTGTGTGTCGTCAAAAAGTGGAGTTTGGGGGTCGGCCCGGACTCTATTTCAATTAATCCCATATGTTATGTTATTTACTTTACGCGTTCCTCACTTTCCGCGGCACCCTGTGGGTTACATTAACCGCGTAAAGTGAGGGTTGACTGTAGTTGCATTTAGTATTGTAATTACTGTAGTTGAAAGTGTAAATTATATTTACATTTTCCAAGAACAGAGGGGCATTAACAGACTAAGTGAATGTCAGTGTTGTGAGAAAGGAGAGGTGAAGTTGATCACATAATTCCTGATGACTTAATCTATAAAGAATTTTGTTGGTGTTCCTTTGAATATACAGTGAACCCTCACTTTACGAGGTTAATTCAACCCACGGCGGCCCGCGTAAAGTGAACAACATAACATATGGGATTAATTGAAATAGAGACCGGGCCGACCCCCAAACTCCACTTTTTCCCGACACAATACGTACGTTTTACTAAAAATAACCTCTTAACTTTATGATGGTATTCACCCACACATAATATAGAAGGGAACAGTCAATAAGAGAAGAATAAAATGAAGGTGAGGTTAGAAAAAAACAAGGCTGGGGTTAAGTAGAAGAGATGGGTCGGCGTAGGGGAATGGAAGCTGGTTCCGAGGCAGAGGGCAGGCTACTGGCCCTCAGGTGAGTCTTCATCAGTGTCATCCACACTTACTAGTGCCTCCCTGACAAACCCCTCAAAGTCATCATCACTGTCTCTACCTCTGTCACTATCACTGGCTTGGGCTGGCTGTGGTGGGTTGCGGGCGAAGAACTCTGTTATGCTTTGCTGACGGCTGGTGTTTATGTTGTCGTGATAAACCTTAATGTAGTGCTCCATAGTCTGCAACAGCTGGGTAGTGAAGATTTCATACCTCTTTGCGTCAGGGTCGTCGGAAAGGAGGCGCTTGGCTTTCTCGATACACTTGATGGCACCCCTAACATTACTATGGGATAAGCGGCATTCTTCTTGGGATGACTCACCACCTGCCTCTTCACTGACGTCATCATCATCTACCATCTCGTCGGTAGTCACATCAGGATCCCTTATCACCTCCAGGATGTCGTCGTTGGTGGTCTCGGAGAAGCCTGCAGCTGTAACACTCTGCGCAGCTTCTCTGGCAAGGTCCACTGCTACTGCAATAGTCTGAACCTCACCAGTCACAGATTGACTCTGCCTAACGGCCGGAATGCCTTGCAACACATGTCTCCATGCGTGACGAACAGTTGCTACAGACAGCTGATCCCATGCCTCCACCAAGAAGTCCATAGCTTTCTTGACATTGAATGTTCTTCAGAATTGTTTTAAAAGTACTTCTTGCTCTGCCAACTGTTGATCCTCATCATCTTCGCTCTCGGTGTTGGTGTCACTCAGGTTACGCAACTCTTCCTTGGTGTTGGTGTAGTCGTTCAGGAGCTTGAATTTTTTAGTAGAGAATGCAGCTTTTACATTACAGATTAACTCTTGGTCCATGGGCTGTAATATAGACGTAGTGTTGGGAGGAAGGAAGGCCACTTTTACGTTGGGGTGACGATCTAACAGTAGGGGCGAGTGTCCTGGTGCGTTGTCCAGCAGCAACAAAATCTTGAATGGCACATTCTGTTGCTCACAGAATTTCTTCACATCGGGAACGAAACAGTCATCAAACCAGGAGAGGGACAGTGTAGAGAACATCCACGCACGTAAGGACATTTAGCTTGGTCATGTCCATACTCTTGTAGGCGTGCGGCTTGCGTGCTGTGTGGATCACCGATAACTTGAACTTACAGGTACCGGAGGCATTGGTGGTAAACAGGACGGTGATGCGCTCCTGCAACTTCCGGCCCCGACACTTGCTGGCATTCTTCACAACGAAGGTCTTGGAAGGTAGCTTTTTCCAAAAAAGACCAGATTCGTCCATGTTAAACACCTGGTCGTCGGTGTACTGTCCTTCCTCCATAATCTCACGTAAAAACGGAGGAAATTCCCTAGCCGCAACACGGTCAGCACTAGCTTCTTCACCACCAATGTTGATAATGGTAACCACCCAGAGGAAGCATTAAAGGGTTTGGGCTCTGTAATTCCCATCTTTCGTGACACTGCAGCATACAGTTCACGTGCGTACTCCTTAACTGAGCGCGTGTCCACCGCCATGTTCCGTCGTGCCTGACGCACCAAGTAGCTCACAAGTAATTTTTCCGTCTTGAGAAGCACCTGGTTGTGGAAATACTTGATCATAGAAGCACCTGTAGACTTTGTGATGTTCATGTGCTCCTTTATCTTGGCTGCATCCTTCTTAATTGTCCTGATCGTAGACTCGTTAACACCATGCTGGCGCGCGAGATCAACCTGTCTTGTTCCTTTCTCCAACTCTTGTATGATCTTATACTTAATTTCATAGCTTAAGGAACGTCGTGTCTTCTTTGGCTTAGGGCGGCTGGGTCCAGGTAAGGAAAGGTTTCTCTCTGGGGGCAGTGGTCCGGCGGAAGTCATTTTACAGAATAATGGAATCACGTATACATGGTGTGGCCTGGAGGGATGAAACTGCCGCGGCTAGGTCAAGCGTCGTCTTTCCTCCCTCCCTCCCGCGGGTGGACACGTCATATTATTTTAAACCAATCACAGCTAGCAGCGGAGGGAGGTAAGGATGCAAGGCCCAATTACATTCTGATACGTCATATGACATCACTGATAACGCAACAAAGACACACACTGCGCATCCTACTCGCACTGCTTACACAACATGGCGGATGGCGGGAGAGATGGCAGGAGGTTTGGATCCAAAAATGGCGCGGCTCGCCAGCCGCTCTCCGCGTAAAGGGGTACACTCACCGCGGAAAGTGAGCATTCCGGTTTCAGCAGGGTACCGCGTAAACGTGGAAACGCGTAAAGTGGGACCGCGTAAAGCGAGGGCTGACTGTATGGTAAATGTAACTTGTAAGCATACTGTAATGGGTATTATAATGAAATGCTTTCACAGTATTAATCTTTTTGTTTTTTATTTAGGTTGTTCATAGCTCGAGGAACTCCAGAGGAATTATTTCCAAAGCTCTTTAAAGACTGGAATGTTCAGAAACTCACTTGGGAAGTAGATACAGAACCATATTCCTGCATACGAGATGAGAAAATAGAGAAGTTGGCGAAGGATCACAATGTAAAAGTTGTGTGTCGAGTTGGGCACACCCTCTACAGTACTGAAAAGTAAGTTTAGATCTTTAATGCACAATTTTATTTTGGAGATCTTGCAAGAATTTTTTGTGTAGCCTCCATAAAAGGCGTACAGTACAGTAATCATTCCTTATAACGCAAATTCTTTGTAGTGGAAGTTTGATTTAGCTGAAAAATTTTTTGCCGATATTTGTTTCTTCATCGTGGGGAGCCATCTGCTAGAGGAAGGGAGTTTCTGGTAGTGCCCGCGTGGGCTCGCATTATTGCTTTGCGTGGTCACTCATTTTCCCGCTGCACCTCGCCACACATTGTTGTGGTCTCCCTGGTTTACTCGCATTCTCCCAGTGTGTGTGCACGTATACAAGGGGTCCTCGTTATCCATGTTTTTTTCTTTTTTTTTCTTCTTTTTTCTTTCTTTTGGAGAATTAGCCCACCCGGGCACAGGTTGAATGACCCACAACGGGGCATAGGGTGTGAAAAAATAAGAATAGAAAGAAATTAGAAATAGAAAAGAAAAAGGTTATATTAATCTACACCACGCAGATGCCTGAAAACCAGCTTTTTAAAGTGAGACATTATATGAATATGGAAACACAGAAGAAGGCAGAGCATTCCACAGTTTGGTTGTGTGAGGAAAGAAGGATGCACTATAACGGATTATTCTAGTGTGACCGACATCCACAGAGGAACGGTGGGCACTGCTGGCAAATCCACCGAACATTGACCGTTAAAGTACCCGTAAAAGGGAGAGAATGAAGCAACATTGCGGCGCAGAGAAAGGGAAGAAAGATTGTCAACTAGAGAAGGAGAGTTAATAAGATGAAATGCTTTTGATTCCACCCTATCTAACAGTTGGACAAGAAGAGCCACCCCAGATATTAGAGCAGTACTCCAAGTTAGGACGAATGAATCCCTTATATACTTGGAGCAACTGCTCAAGAGTGAAGTAGCTACGGCATCTGTACAGCATTCCCAACTTTCGGGAGGCAGCTTCGGCAATGTTAAGGATGTGTGTGTTAATAAGGACCAGAAAAAAGCCTCTGATAGTGAAACCACTTATAAAGGGGAATTAATTTCCATGAGAATTAATAAGAATTGGGTGTAATCGGGACCATTACATTGTTTGTAAATGACACTCAAATAGATTGTAACAATTCTTGATCATCATCTTCACGAACATTGTTTAAGCCTGCATCTTTTGCTAGACTTGAAATCTCAGTGTGCACTTGGGCAGCATCAAAGCCCTCAAAAGGGTGAACAGTTCTGGATATAAATCCTTCCAGCAACCATTTTTGAGTTGAGGTGAAACTTCTTTCCAAACTTGACCGAGTAGCTGCATACATTGTAAAATATTGAAGTTCTTCCAAAATTGTTACACAATCACTTCACTTCCATCTGTTTCTGTGGTTAATTTTCTGAATGTAAAACATAAATAATATGCCTTAAGACAACGAATGACCATATCCTTGGGCTGCATCACTAATGTTGATTTCAGAAAATTGTCGTGTACTCCGTGCCTTTTGCTGTGACTTCCAAGTCACAGGAAGACAAACTTTGACAAGATTTTTCAATGCCCGTTGAATATCACTGCGAAACACAAGCAAGGGCTTAAGCATAAAGTCACCAGCTGCATTACATCCCACAAGCAAAGTTATGTGGTCTTTAAATGTCTTGAAACCTGGTGCACTGGTTTGTTTTTTGGAGATGCAAGTGTGAGATGGCATACACTTCCATTTGATGCCAGTTACATTGATGTTAAACACCTGCTGTGAGGTGTTGCCGGCTAGCCTTCCTCGGTTATGTTCTTAAGCTTACCAAGAAAGGTTTCAGCTGCTTGGATATTGGCACTAGCAGACTCACCCTGTATCTTGATATTTTTGAAGCTATACCGATTCAGGAAGCAGTGAAACCAACCTTTAGATACACTGAAATCCTTCTCTTTAATAGCTTCCTCCTCTCCCAACTTCTTCCATAGTTCCTTGTGTAACCTTAAAGCCTTCTCTTGGATGAGAGCTAGGCTGACGGGTGTATGCTGGTGGTACAGATCCTCGATCTACGTGGCAAGCCGCCACTCCATACTTTCCATCACATCACTCCTTTGCTACGTTAATCTCACTTCTAAATGTCTCAGTAATGTTGTAGCCCCTGTTTCTATTTCTAGCATTCTTAAATATAGTATGGATGGTCGTTTCAGGCATGTGCATGGCTCATGAGATGTCAGTCACATGCTCACCACTTTTCTTACAATATATCACTTCTAATTTCACGTCTATCCCATAACTACTTTGCTTCCTTTTAGCCACTACACCAACTTATTTCGGTTTGGAACTCATGGATAGAAAATAATTCCAGCAGTGTCACCAAAGGTACAACGAAGTAGACAAAAAATCCTTGGACCACTTCAAAACAATGCTTGTGGACGCAGGCGATTAGTACTGTGCATGCGTAGTGTAGGTGAGGAGTATGGGAGGTGGGAAAGAATTTCAAACGCTTATCCTCTCTATCGATAAATTTCATACTTTGAATCCTCGTAGGTTTGGGAATTTTTAAGTACTGTATAGTTCTACAATTATTTGGCCACATAACTGCGAATCCATGATTAATGAATACTATACACTGATAACGGGGACCCCCTGTATCATTGTCATCATGCCTAATGTGAGTGCTATATCCAGTGATTTTTTGTTTATGTTATTTTGCTAATATCCTTTACTGTATGTATTGTACAGTAGATGAATGTGCAAAATCATAAGATGTGTACATTTGGATGGTTGGGAATGTTCATGGCCTCGTTGGGCATTTTTGCCCTGTTCCGACGATTGTCAGGTGGCTGACAACCTGCTCTTACCCTCTCGGTATTCTTATGAGTGATTTGCAACAGTCTACTTACTGCCTAACCACTCAGCACCTGAAAATAATGAGGGGGTAGGTTCCTAGGAAATCTGTGGATGTAGAATTTCGTGAAGACCAGTCTTTAATACCTTATCTTTAATATTATAGTGAACCATAAAATAGGGACCAAAAATAAATAAAATTAGAAAACTTTATTTAGGCCCTCTAAATACTACACTGGTATGTACAGTTACTTTATGCTAAATCACTAGTAGTTTAGGCTTGGCATAGCCCTTGAAAGCCCTTTTATTTTAGGAGTGGTACACAAGAATGGGCTTTTTTTTCATATCACCAGTAGCATTACCTCCCAACAGAAGCATTAGATCTTTTGAAGCCTTCAATAAGGTGCTGACTTTTCTTCAGTAGAAATAAATATCCTAGCAGGCATGCGTTTCACAACCACGTTGATTGCTGAATCATCTTGGTGGTACGAGTATAGGCAATTAAGGTGCTTTTTAAAAAATCAAACTAACCTTTACTAGCCTGAAATGGTTCGTCTTCAGAACTGCCACCTTGCTGAGCCTGCAAATTACTGTACTGTACAACATTTTTGCCTTCTTTTGAATGATTATTGTGTTACAGTATTTGGCACATTGTGATGGTTCTAGTCTTCAATCCACACACTCAAGAGTAGTTCCATATTAAGCATCACATCACTTCTATGAAAATACAATGTATGAGCATGTGTAGCTGCTTGAGCACTTGCCTTAATTTTGTTTTTTGTCATTATGTATTGTACACACTGTATACCCCCGGTACATAGTAAGCCCTTATGATTTTATAATCTGTCATTAATTTTTCACTTGCATAAAACTTCCATAACACATGAAGCTTTACATATAATGTACTGTAGGGGTCAAAAGTTTACTCTCACCTAAATTGAAGCAGTATCAACCCCAAATGAGATGAAACAGTCAGGGTAAGTCAGTTTGGAGACTCATTAATGTGGTTCAATTTCATCAATGGGAGCAAACTTTTGTCCCCGACTGTACGTGTAATTCTTTTATGAACTCATTTAGCAATAGTACCGCTTTCATTTGAAAAACTGTAATACACTGGACAATCTTGAGTAAGATACTGCCAAACAAGTGTATGGATCATATGTTACTCATTCTTGCAGCTGTAAACAAACCTGGCATATACCCACAAAGAGACTAGCAGATCGTATGCCACACATGTTGATTGTGGACTAACAACAGGGGATGTGTGTGATTTGAAATGTTCAACTCCCTTTAAGTATGTGGAGCTTATGACAAGTGAACTGGCTTTCGGGTTCATCCTTTTGTACATTGACACAATGGCTTTCAAAGCTGTCAGTGACCTGGGATTAGAACTTGCTTCATAATCACTGCTCTGCACCATTTTAGACGGATCTGTCAGGACATCTTACAATACCTATTACTGGAATACAGGTTGCACCCTGGACCAGACAAGCTCTGCTAGGGTGTGTTCCAGTGGGGAAATCACACAGGTCACTTGTTGAATGTGTAATAAACCGTAAAATATGACTAAAAGGTAGAAATAATTTGTTTTTGTACTGTAATTTTTTGAGAATTTTTTTATTTGTTTAAATTCGTTTTCAACTTATTAATATTATGCTCACATTTCTTTTTTGAACTTTCAGAATCATTCAAGCCAATTTGGGTAAAACCCCATTGACATATCAATCCATGCAGAGTTTGGTGAGTAGAATGGGTCACCCACCTAAACCAGTAGATTCACTCAGCAGTCTTCCTGGCAGCTGCAGGATAAACAATGCAATGGCAGTGAATGCCAAATATAATCTACCCACTCTTGCAGGTAAATTATTTTCTTTAATGATCAACTAGGGGTGTGGCAACTGAATGGTTACAGCTACTGATTGGCTCGTCAGCCACTTAGGCAGTTGGTCAAGTCTCTTTTACGTAGCCTTTGGCAAGCACAGCATGCCCTTCAAATTTGCGGGGGTTGGGTTCTCAAAATGGCCGCGAATCGCCAAATCCGCAAATAACATTTGCTGACGGGGGGAGGTTACTTTTTTTTTACTTGTGTACAAAGAAATGTATATTCCCTTTATGTGTTTGCCCTTAGGACAATTATTTCTTTTACTTGTATTGTATATGTGTGTGGTGTATGTACACACACACACACACACACACACACACATACACACACACACACACACACACACACACACACACACACACACAAACAAACACATGTTATAAGAACAACCCAGTCCCAACCATTATAAAAATTATCAACAACTCATAATCAACCAGTGTATGTATTCACTCCCAGTTAATCTTACCTTTTTGCGCCATCACTGTGTTGAAATACTCTGTAGTATTTCCTTCTCTTTCTTCTTAACGTAACAGACAGTTGATTCGTTGTTTTCTTACTCCCGGCCACACGCGACAAAGCTTTGGCCTCTTCTAAGTTTGTCCAGCAGTTGTATCTTCTCCAATAGGGATATGACCTTCTTTTCTCTCTTCACTTGTTTGGGCACCTTCCTACAGCTGGATGAAGGTAGTAAAGGGTGTTTGGGGGCCATCACAAGCACGAGCAGCATAGTTGTCCCGAGAGCAGAGCAGCACACGCGCAAGATGGACAGGTGTTTATCATGGACTGAGGCGGAGCGAGTGTGTATGGGACAACCTCCTGGGACAAGAGAGACACCCTGTGGGATGCCACAAAACTCGCGCTCTTCCCATGCCGGCCGCGAAAATGCCAGCAACTTTAAAACTACCCGCAGACATTCTTGGGTACATCTAGAGTGTCAACTGCAAATAATAGAGGAATGCGAAATAAAAATCCGCCAATTATCCAGGCATGCTGTACATGCCGATTACTTGCCAATAGTGAGTAAAAGAGATGTGACCGACCACCCAAGCGGTTAATGAGCTGATCGGTGGTGAAGAGGATTAATAAAAAGGTAAAAGGAAAAAAAAAGTTTGTGTGGGATTAACATCTTAAGGGCCTGAAACAAATGAAAATTAGTGAGTTTTTCACAAAATATAGGTTCAAAGTCATGCTTGTAATACTCATGGAGGTCCAAGCACTCAGCAGGTTGGAACAGGCAGTTTCCGTTTGTGTGGGCCAAGTAGGGTACTAAGTCGTATAATTTTACCCACCATTTTTGTGTACTGTACCTACCTGCTACCATTATAGTAAATCTTAATTTTTTTTATTGTTAATTCCACTACATTTCTTGTGATATTTCATTAGTCTAGATTGTAGTTACCCAATTTTTAGAAAAATTATGATTTTAACAAATAATAACTTGGTTTTCATTAGTGCTGGCACAACACAGTACCATATATATTGTGATCCTGATAGGACAATGGATCTCAGAGATACAGAAGAACAATGGGTACTTAGAGTTCATACAAATCGTATGAAGTGAGCACAGTGTTCCAACAGAAGGATGATGCTGAAGGTCGCTCCAAGCAGCATTACTGGAGAGCATTTTTTTTTTTTAGAAAGTCTGAACTCTCTCAGGCTCTTGGCCACTCATCTCACCATTCTGCAGTGAGATACTCTCAGTGCATTACACTTCTCACTGCCTGGTGTATAATGTGTATGAACCTAAATCATAATAAAAATATACGCACATGAAAACCCAAATTTGGCAAATTTTTCCACTACAGTATTTCACACGCAAAAACCATATGACTTATTGTCTTCAATTGTCCCCAGCAGATTTTTCCTTTGCCCTTCAGAAAATCAGTATACTCACGTTCCTTTCATTTATCATTGCCCTTGCTGTACTAATTAATAAATTATGCTTGTACTAATACGTATATGATAAATTTTCGGATTCAGATCTTGTACCATGTAATGAATACATTTTCAGATTGATTTTGTAGCAGAATATGACATAAATTATTTTGTTGTATTTGCCAGTTCTTTGCTTATAAACCTGTGGTTATTCCAGTGCTTGGACTGATAAATATTGCTATTTTTCAGAGTTGGGTGTAGATGAGGGCAGCCTTCAACCTTGTCTGTACCCAGGTGGTGAGACAGAGGCACTCAGGAGGTTAGACAAATACATGATGCGCAAGGTGGGGATGTGTAATCACTATTTCTGACCATTACATATGGCTGCATTGTTACCTTTCTCATATTTTGATCCAAGCTGATATCATAAGGAATTGGCTTGCACAGGCTTGAAAAGCATACACATTCTCATGTCTTGTATACTGTGCTCTTTGGGGATTAAATCCTAAAACCCCATTTTATAGTTGAGAAGGGGAGCAAATGGCTTGGTGTTGTGGAAGTGACTTAGTCTGATGAGATGGTTTTTAGAACCCAATTTTTTGTTCAAAGCTATGCTGGAGGATAAAGTATTTGGAGATATTTCTGATGGCTTCATGATTTTTCTGTCTAATATGGCAGCATCCATGTACAGTAGCTACTTTTTTTTTTTTTTTTTTTTAGAATTGAGAGATTCAGGTACTGTAAGATTAAAAGTGCAGCTGTTTTGGCAATACTTCCTTTGTTAGTTAAAGTTTGTGAGAAGATGAATTTGCCATGGGGATTTAACTAGTGAGATACTGAACAATCCATAAATCATGAGCCATTTTGCTCCCTGCCAAATCAAATACAGGGGGGCCCTCCCAAATTCGTGGGGGTTAGGTTCTCAAAATGGCCGCGAATCGCCAAATCCGCGAACAACATTTGCTGACCAATTGAGGACATTTTTACTTGTGTACAAAGAAATGTATACTGTATTCCCTTTGTGTGTTTGCCCTTAGGACTGTTATTTCTTTTACCTGTATTGTATACAGTATATGTGTGTGTGTGTGTGTGTAAAACACACACACACACAAAACACATAATGTACAAATAAATAATAATGGGAAAATACTCTCACAAATAATCAGAAACAAATTTCTTATATATGAGACAGTCTACCCTCAAGTCCGTGCTTTATTAATAAGTAGTAAAGCACGGACTTGAGGGTAGACTCACATTTTTAATAAGTTTGCTTCTGATTATTTGTGTGAGAGTATTTTCCAATCATTATTTATTTGAATGTGTTTTGTTTGTGTGTCTACACACACACACACACACACACACACACACACACACACACACACATACACATATTTACAATACAGGAAAAGGGAATTACTGTCTTTAGAATGAATGGCTCCCTGTTCCAGCAACTTTAAAACTACCCACAGACATTCTTGGGTACATCCAGGGTGTCATCCGCGAATAATGTAGGACTGCGAAATAAATCTCCGCTAACTTGGGGGGGGGGTCTCCCTGTAATGAGATTTTAGGATTCTATTCTTTAATTTTGTAAGGTATGGTGCACTCTACTAGACTTCCTTGTTGGGTGGACATTAAATACCGGTAATTCTGTTGACGCTTTACTTAAACCTTACATTTCTTAGGTAGCTTTGGATATTGTCTGTTAGTCATTGAGTAATGTAGGCCATAAATGTAAGAATGAAGCATTAAATTAAATTTTGTAACTATGCTCATTCATCAAGTGACTTGAGATTAGTTCTAGAACACCCTCAGGCAAAATCTGATTTATTAAGAAACTACAATATATTCATTCTGATGAAGGGGCTCTTCTACAATGTTTAGTGAAAGGTTGTATAAACTAATGCTTGCCTGGACTTAGCAGTAAGAGAGTCCCCAAAATTTGACCTTCAATGGTTCAAGTTCTATGCATGGGAAACACTATCATGAAACATCATTTACTCTGCCTTGGTTTAGCTATTGAATTTTGTATATACTGTAGGTATTACTATGGCACCAAGTGTGTTTTTTTTTTGGGGGGGGGGGGAGAATGTTCTGCTGATGGACAATGTTAGCTTGAGTGAAGTGGCAAGTAAACCAGATTTGGGGCTTTGGTTTGGAAAGGAGTATGATAGAGCAAATCTTGTGCAGCATAATAATGAATGAATGACTGAATGAGTGGAAAGTGTGTGTATGGACAGTAAATGAAAAGAAAGTATGTGTATGAAAATTAAATGAAGGGAAGGTGTGTATATGGACAGTAAATAAAAGAATATTGTGTATGTGGACATTCTAATGGACGATGTCCTCCATCCTCCTCAGTCTTGAAATTGGACATTGCAAGTTCAGTCCATTAGTTTTTCACACTCTAAATTCAAATACATTACTAGGAGCACTGACATGTGTGATAGCCAATACAACAAGCAGATCTATACAGCTTGTGTTGAAGAGTGATTGCATGATGTCACTATGAGCTTCAGCGATTATAACTCGTGTGTTTGGGCAAGGTTCTGTAAGTGTTAGATAAAATCATTGAACTTGATGAACATAGAAAGGATGGATGCAAAGTTTACGAAACATCAACATATTTGTTAAATGTACAGTTGTGGATAAAAGTTCACTCCCCATTGTGAAACTAGAGTCACAGGAATGAGTCTGCAAACTTACTTACCTTGACTGTTGTCTGCTACAGATGTGCTGTTTTATCTATTTTGGGGTGGATACTACTTCAGTTTGGGAGGGAGCAAACTTTGAACCCTCAGTGTATTGTAGTGGGCTGCATACATCATACAGAAGATTGAGTCGTAGTTCCAGCTTGGAAAACTATTTTATTTCCTGACAGGTTTTGGGAACTCTAGGACTATGTGTTTGATATTTTTGGAACTTACACAAGGTTAATGTTTTGTAAATTTACTGTTAATGCTCTTGTTCCGAAGACTTGGGTGTGTAAGTTTGAGAAGCCAAAGACATCACCCAATTCCCTCCAGCCCAGCACCACAGTCCTCAGCCCCTACCTCAAATTTGGTTGTCTTTCACCTCGCACCATGTACTTCAGGCTATTAGAGGTAAGGGATAGGATTTTATATTTATGTTCGAGTTTTATATTTATTTTCACATTCATACATTATATTCCTCTTCTGCATAAAAAGTCAAGTAATGAACCATCATGCATTATGTCAGCCATGGGCAACCCGCGCATGCGGCCCGAACCATGTCTTTGTGTGGCCCATGAATTGATTGAGAAATTCTGTATAATGTGGCTCAGGGTTCAGATAGATGCAGCCAGCTTATGGTGAGTAAAGCAATACTGTATTTATTAAAAAAATAATCTTCATACACAATTCATTATTGTTTCATCAACAATATAAACATTTTAACTTGTGTGAGTTTATGGGCCAAGTTCGGCATGGTCTGTTTGATGGATTAACTGCTATGTGGCAGTGGGTCACTTGAGTATTAACAAAGGTTGGGTAAGTCCAAGTGGGGTCATGGGTGGTGGTCACATGTGTCAAAGGTGAAGGTCTCTTCCAGCAGTATCTTTGCTTTGCTTTCTCTTTTCACTCATAGTATACTGTAATGAAATATTTGGTCCCAATGCAATATACTTCACACTATTAACACATCCAGCTTTTATTGTATCCCACATAATGTTAACAAAACAAAAACAAAGGAAGCACAACAAATAAACACCATCTGTGAGCACATGACGGTGGACAAGTCCAGCATAGGTTTGGTGTATGTACAGTATCTGCAAATGTATTTATGTAAGTTTGGACAAATGGTACCATTATAAAATGTATGTGCCTGCTGACTATACAGTTTATGAAACACATAGAGTAAGCAGCTGGAAACAGTTAAACACTAAATAAAAACTGGAAAAGTGTGACGTAATTTATTAATTTTTTATTTGACTAAAAAAGTAATTATTTGTATTGTGTATTTGACATTGCATATTTTACTTTGAGATATAACACAAATGTCTTGTTGTAGTGTTATGAGAGTACTGTATAACATCTTTCATCTAAGTCATGGATCAGTAATCATTCTGTTCTGCAGAATGACTTTCAACCAAGCAAAATTAACGATGTATTGTTCAATACTGTATACAGTACTGTTAGCCGGAATCCCCAGTCCCCAGAACTCTCCAATAGCCGGAATTGAAATTGGGCCGGAAAAATTCTGGGAAAACTCTCTCCATTATGAGTCTGCGAATGAGTTTCCGAGGATGAAAATCAGGTCCATTTTCCGGAAAAAATTCTGAGAAGGTTCTGAAAAAATCTCTTCAAACCTCTCCGCTCTGGGTCTGGGAATAAATTTTCTGGGAGTTTCGAAAGACTGCATCTTGCTTCAATGCATCCGCATGTGCCGGGCGTTGGGGTGGCCTAGATGCTTGGATCGCTTAGTTCATATTCTGCTGCCATAGTAGAAGGCTGTTCCTATGCTAGATGCTGTTTTTGTGTACAATTTGTGTTGTGCAGTACTGTACATTATTGTACCAGGACACAATCAGCCAAAAATACAGTGTTAAGGGGAACGTCTGGCTGAAAATACAATGAAATTGGGAAACTGAAAATTTCAGAAAAATTCCTGAGGAATGCTGTTGCCTATGGCTATCTGCTAACTTATTTTGATTGTGTAATTCATAATATTTATGTAGCTATGCACGATTATTCTACCCCCCTTCATTTAGAGGGCCTTTCTGTTTACTTAGCAAAAGGTGGAGAAAAGTATTTATAATAATATTTTGGTGTAAATTAATACCAATCACTTGGTAAAAATCAGTAACTGGCATCCTTCTCAGCTAGCTACATTTCTTTGCACATGAGTTAGCTGGCTTAGTGGGGGAGCGGGAAGATGGCTGAGTGGTGGGTGGGGAGCATTGCTAGGGAATTGGCAGAGGTAGCGTCGTCGTTGCTATGGTAAACAGAGAGTACAGATGTACAGTACCCCCTGTATATGCAAAAGGTGATTGTTAAATTTTCATTTGGCATTTGTTACTGGTTTGGCAATAGAGTATTTTTTGTTGTAACTTATATATTGGTATTATTTTTATTTATTCCCTACATTTACTGGTACTGTATATATTGTTTTAAGAAAACTATGGATACAGGAGGAAAGGACACACAAAAGGTTTCCAAATACTGTACTCCCTGCTAAAATGGGGGTGTGTATCTTATATGAACATGCGTCTTTTGTGCCATAAAATACGGTACCTATACTCTACATGAATTTCAATGTAATCTAGCAAAAAGTTATGGAGAAGTAGGATTTTGAAAATTGATAAGAAATAAAATGGAAAGATCAGGTATCAGGGATTAGGCAGAACCGTTTCAAGGGTAAGCAACAATGTATCTGGTGTCCTTAATTGCTGACAGGAAATTGATATTGATTGATCAATTATTACCAAATTTTGTGCTTCAGCCGGATGCTCCCCTTAAAGCTGTGTTAAGATTATAAAAAGTGATTACAGTTACATATACTGTACTGTGCATTCAGTAAGTGGGAAACACTGGCACACCTTACCCACTGATCCGCCACCCCAACATTGGGTGACCTGACATTGCATCAGAAGGTCAGTAATATGAGATCACTAATCACCCACCCCACCTCCATCACAAATGAGAAAAGAGTTTATATACAATGGGTGACCTGACATTGCATCAGGTCATGTCAGTAACATGGCCCACTAATCCCCCACCCAACCTCCATCACAAGTGTTAAGATGTTATTACAGTTACATATTAAATTCAGCTGAGTGGACAGAGTCTGCCTATTTTAGGGTCAAGATGACAGCATCTGCTGGTGAGTACTGTACAGTATATACAGTACTGTATACCGTAATACAATAAATTATGCATATTATACTTCTTTCTGTATACTGTACTACAGTACTAGATTGTTTTTGACATTCATGATAAACTGTCATTTTGTTTTACAGGTGTATAAGAATAACTCACACACCCAGCCTCCAGTGTCTTTATTAGGACAGTTGCTATGGCGTGAGTTTTTCTACACAGTTGGGGCAAAAACTCCCAACTTCAACAGAATGGAAGGGAACCCCATATGCCGACAGATTCCATGGGTCAGAAATGAAAAGTTGATGAAGGCCTGGGAATTTGTAAGTACTTGTAATACTGAACTTTCATAATGTAAAACCAACTTTTTGTTGTTAACCTAACTTTGTATATGCAGAAATACAGTTGCTTTGTTTAAATGATAAGGTCAGATATGGATAAACACATTGACTGTACAGTACATGTGCCATAATACAATTGAACCTGTTTTATGATTTATTTTTAAAAATTGAATTTTTAAATTCTGTGGACATGAAGTTTGAAGAATTATCTGGAGTAAAATATTTAATAAATTAAATAACTTATTCTGCTAACAAAGTTTTTTAAGGTTGGAGAATAAACCCTCAAATGACAAATAGTGGTGGGTTCATTGTATATTGCCCCCTTGCCATGCCATGGTTAAATTATTTCCATTATGTACAATAGGAGTACAGAAATACCCCTGTTACCAAAATGGATGTGTTTCTAAAATTCAATGTGATTAGTGAAACTGCAAATATCAGGGCAATTTTCTCCATAAGAATTAATGTAAGCACAGTTGGGGGGGGGTGCATTCCCAGCAGACAACTTTCACCACCTATATTTCGATATACAGTATTTTCTCAGTTTAACGAACTAATTCGAGGTACCCTTTCCGTAAAATCGAAATTTCCTCTAAATCGAACTACTGGAGTTCGATAAATCGAGCATGATTCCGTTAAATTCCGCGCCCACCGCTTGGCGCGAGGTGTTTGTTTACATCTGCTCAGTCTGTGCCCTGCCGCCACCACGTGTGTTGTTCACTGCTACCTCTTGGTCTATACAGTATATATATATATATATATATATATATATATATATATATATATATATATATATATATATATATATATATATATATATATATATATATATATATATATATATATATATATATATATATATATATATATATATATATATATATATATATATATATATATATACATTACAGTACAGTACAGTATAGTCTGGGTTTACGCTGCTAATTTAACCCATTGAGGTCTGCGTATAACACAAAACACATAAATAAAATAACAGAACATATGGGATTAATTGAAAAAGAGACTGGGCCGACTGCCAGACTACCCTTTTTCCGACACAATATGTTCGTTGTAGTAAAAATAACATCTTAATTTTATGATGGTATGTACACACAATTAATATTTAAGAGGAATATCAATAATATTAGGTTTTTTAACACTTACGTTAGTAGAAGAGATGGCTGGGCACACGGGGATGGGGGGTTGGTTCCGAGGCAGAGGGCAGATTATTGGCCCTCACCTGTATCACTTGTATCAATTGTATCACTATCCACCACAGAGGCTTGCCAGGGCCTCTTTGTCGAACCCCTCAAAGTCCATATCCTCACTATCACTGACTTGGACTGGCTGTGGTGGGTGGTGGGTGAAGAACACGGTAATGTTTTGTTGACTGGGCGACCTAGTGCGCATCCTGCCTGCGCCGCTTCCGCGTAAATGATGGAATGTACCGCGTAACTAATAATTGCTGGTCTGGCCAGGTGCCGCGTAAATGACCAAACGCGTAAAGTCGTGGCAGGTGGTTATTACCCGTGCATTACGCGTTATCGCTTGGTTATTCGACTGAATAACGTTTGGTCGCGCCGCATCCATTGGCCCCCCCTCCCCAAAAAAAAAGTGACGCCTGCTGGACCACCACTCCACGACTCCCTGACGGAGACATGATGATCCTCCCCATACTGGTCAGATATTATGTGTTAAAGGAATATGCTTCCTTACTTAGGCTTTTTTTAAGCATTTGCCTACAGGTGAAATGTTAACCTACATCTATTGAGGATAAAATCTTTCACCTACAAATTGACAATAACACATTTGCTGTAATCAGACATATCTAGTTGCCTCAACAATTGCAACCCGAGTTGCAATTGGGGTTGCAATTTCAAATTCTGTGGCATTACTAAAAATAGTAAAGTTTCTGGTGCACTCTAAGATTAAGAGAGAAAACGGAGGACTCAGGCATCCTGATGTGAGAGAAAACGGACTCATATGACGGGGGACCAAATAAAAAAAGCATAGCTACATGTTTTGTGGACTACAGTATTAAGCGTACCCTTTTCATCACTTTGTAATAAACCTAGCCATGCCTATGTGTGTTTATGATATTTACCATAACATTATACATATATTTAGTGGTTCTAAATGGTCGTAAAATGGGAAACTTGGGGTTGGGTCTTGGGTAAATGAACCAATTAGAATAAATCCCATAGGTTCTGTACTTTCGTTATCGGCGGGGTCCCAATTAGGCGCGATAACCAAGGGATGACTGTACTGTACTGTATATACTTGTAACACTGGCCAGTTGCTTCTGGTGTTATGGTACAGGGGTACCAAGTGACAGCACTAGGATCCCGCTTCCTCTATCAAGGAATAAACAATTAAAATTTAAATTGAAAAAAAAAAATATTAAAATAAATTACTATCTTATAAGAATCCCTCCAATGTAAGTTATATTCACCCAGGTCGTTTGGGTGGAAAATTATGAGAAGAGCTTAGTCACTCTTAAGTAATGATAAATAAACACGCAGGCAGGCCTTCAGCGCCAACTGTCAAATCTTATCTCAAATAAATAAATAAACAAACAAACGCCAGACATTCTGTCACCTCCCCCGCCGTCTTCCCACCACCCTCGTGTTCAAGATAAAAGATTGGTGATTTCTTTATGTTTATTTTTTATAATATCTCAGACTAAAGTTAGGATAATATAATTTGCATTGCTGAAATCCTTGCAAGACAGAGATTAATTTGAATAAAAGCGTCATATATTTTGCTCAAGATATAAAAAATGTAGTACATTAGTGTACAATACTGTAGTACATATTATAAAAAAAAATTCTACTGTATTTTTGGGTAGATTTACATAAATTTCTTCATTTATTTTCATACATTTACATGCACACACCATACTAAAACAAACATAAAAGAAATACTGTAAATGACTTTAGTGCAAAGCTGGAGTGCACATGTACTAATTTGATTACGGTACTAAAATTGTTATGTCTAGTGCAAATTACATGTTTATATTCAAATATATCAGTATCTTACAAGAATCCCAGCTATGTTAATTATATTCTCCTAGGTCATATCACTGGCATTTTAAAATGAGAGAAGCTTAGTAGGACTGTTAAATAAACACACAGAGACCTTCAGCTCAAACTTATCACCTCAACCCTCCCACCCCCCACCAACCCCTCGCTGGGTGGCGTGGCTGGCTATGTCCCCCTCCCCCAGCCAGGCTTTTAGGTTTACAGTTTTTATCTTATATAATATCTCAGACTAAAGTTAGGAGATTATAATTTGCATTGCTGGAATCCTTGCAAGACAGCCAATAATTTGAATATAAACGTCATATATTTTGCTCAAGAGATAAAAAATTTTGTACATTAGTGTACAGTACTGTAGTACATTTTATAAAAAAGTTTTTCAACTGTATTTTTGGGTAGATTTATTGTACATAGATTTCTAAATTTATTTTTTTCCATTTACATGCACACACCATATTAAAAGAAACGTAATAGAAATAAATGACGTTACAGCAAAGCTGGAGTGCACATGTACTAATTTGACTAGTGTATTGTCTAGTGCAAATTATCGCATGTTTATATTCAAATTAATCAGTATGTTACAAGAATCCCAGCAATGTTAATTATATTCACCCAGGTCATTTCACTGGCTTTTTATAAGAGAGAAGCTTAGTCACCTAAGAACTGATAAATATACACGCGTTAGACCTGGGCCTGTGCCAACTGTCAAACGTACTACCTCCCCTCCCCCCACGCCCCCTTGCTCGCTCCCACCCTCTCTCTCTCCCCCATCTGCTCGGCGTTGTTGGAATCCTTGTAAAACAGTGAATAATTTTAATATAAACGTCATGTATTTTGCACAAGAGATAAAAATTAATCACCTGTATCACATTACAGTAGTGATTTAACAGTAAAAGTGTATATGTATGTATATAGTATTCCACATACACATAAGTATAAATAAAAAGTTAATGTGATGATCGGACAACGTCCATTTCCGTTAACGTCACGTTTCCAAGAACGCTTCTAGGACGTTAACCGGCGCATGACTGTATATACACATACACACATATATACATATGCATATGCATACATATATATACATACATACATATACATACATACATATACATACATACATACATACACATACACCTACCTACATATATATACATGGCGCTGCTGCTTGGCACGAACGCTGCCGGCGACTTCAAGCTGAAGCCTATGCTAATTTCTCGCGCTGCTAACCCACAGGCCCTGAAAGGTTACTCCAAGGATCACCTTCCTGTCATTTACAAGGCAAAAAGAAGGCATGGATAACTGGCGCCATATTTAGCCAGTGGTTAAATGTGTATGCCGTCCCTGCAATGAATGAATACTGTGCCAAGGAGAACCTTGATTTCAAAATTCTTCTGATCATTGACAGTGCTCCAGCTCATCCTCCCAATCTCGATGACTTGCATGACAGTGTAAAAGTTGTATTTCTGCCTCCCAACACGACAGCACTGATGCAGTCTATGGACCAACACGTCATCGCCGCATTCAAGGCGTATTATTTACTGCGTACCATGGCCCAGCTGCTCAAGGTTACAGATGGAGAAAGTAAACCAACGATCCGAGAATATTGGCGTGGCTTCAACATTCTTCATGCTATTGACAACATTGGCAAGGCATGGGATGAGGTTTCAGAAAGTTGCCTGAATGGTGTGTGGCGTAAACTGTGGCCCAAGTGTGTCAACAGTTTTACAGTTTTATGGGATTCACGGACTTAGTCCCAGTTGTGAATAAGGATATCCTCAGCTTGGCTAGACAGGCAGGCTTTGATGAGCTGGAATCAGAGGATATTGAGGACGTTTTGGCATCCCATACAGAAGAGCTCGCCAACAATGATCTGCAACAACTATTAAAACACAGTCCCGTTGAAGAGGACGACGTCGAGGACGACGAAGAACCTCAACGAATGCTAACTTCAAAGAGGCTGGCAGAATCGTTGAACATGTTCCAGCAAGCAATGCATATCCTTATAGATGACAACCCAAACAGATAACGTAGCTCAAAGGTTCAATGCAGCATTGAAGAAGAGTAGCACCAAGCAGTCAACACTGGATTCATTTGTTCGTCGCGGGACAGCAGAAGCAGCTTCTTCACAACAGCCGGCAGCTGAGGAGGAGCACAAAGCAGCCGAGGAGGAGCAAACAGAGGCGGAGGAACCCCAGTCAGCGCAGGAGGAGGAGGCAGCCACAGTCTCAGTGACTCGCCACCCTCCTCCTCTTCTGCCCTCCTCCGCTCCCACCCTCCTCCTCCTCCACTCCCGCCATCCACCTCCTCCGCTTCACCACCCACCACACACTCGCTCCACCACCTACGCCCATCCGTGAGTACCAATACAAACTTAATAGTTCTGTATATATATACTATTTTCTATAGAAATGGCAAATATTTTTTGTATATGTGATGTTTTTCATGGGGCAAAGGGAGGCTCAGGAACATAACTCCCGTATTTTATCTATTTCTTATGGAGAAAATTGATCCTCTTAACGTTGTTTCGTAAAATGTCACTTTTCAGGAACGTAACCCCGACGTTAAGCGAGAACTTACTGTATGTCAGTGATGGTTAAATAAAATGATGTGTTTAGTAACAATGTAAGTAAAGGATTTATCGTAGTCTGCCATATTAGGTAGGGAATTTTCCTGATACAGTACGGTATTAATATTGTCTACTGACCCAAGTATTTTATTTGAATAGGGAAAAACTGGATACCCTTTTATTGATGCAACTATGACGCAGTTAAGGAAAGAGGGATGGATTCACCACTTGGGTCGTCATGCGGTGGCTTGCTTTCTGACAAGAGGGGACCTCTGGCAGTCCTGGGAAGATGGTATGAAGGCAAGTTTGTTATATTTAATTCAAATTGTTGTATACAGTGGTCCCTCGATTACCAAACACAATTGGTTCCACAGAGTCTTTTGTTGACCGAAAATTTTGTTAACTGAATCTATTATTTCATTTGGATATTGGGTAATTGGTTCCAACTCACAGGAAAAGTACATACAAAGTAAATAAAAAAAATGCATGAAGTCAGAAACACTCTTATAAATCCCCTAAATCGCCCTTAAAAAAAAAAAAATATATATATATATATATATATATATATATATATATATATATATATATATATATATATATATATATATATATATATATATATATATATATATATATATATATATATATATATATATATATATATATATATATATATATATATATATATATATATATATATATATATATATATATATATATATATATATATATATATATATATATATATATATATATATATATATATATATATATATATATATATATATACAGTATATATATATTATTCGTTGTCTTGCAAGGATTCCAGCACTGCAAATTATATTCTCCTAACCTTAGTCTGTGATATTATATCAGATAAAAATTTTAAGCCTAAAACCACCAAACTCTGGCTGCGAGGAGGGGAGGGAGGAAGGGGAGGTGACAGTGACATGTTTAACAGTTGGCGCCGAAGATCTAGTGAAGTATTAATTTGTTTATTTATGTCCTTTAGATTGAGTTTTTGTTTTATGCTTATAAAATGTCACAGAAGTGACCCTGGAGAATATAATTTACATTGCTGGAATTCTTATAAGATAGTGATCAATTTGAATATAAACATGCTATAGTTTGCACTAGACAAAAATCTTAGTAATCATTTAGTACATAATTTTGAGTTCATGTACAGTACAACTTTGCCCTTAGGACAGTGCATACCAGTAGACAGAGCTTGGATGGCTAAATTTTAGAATGACCAATAATTTTAATAAAAAATGCAAAAATATTCAAGAACACAACTTTCTTGATATTTACTCCACTGGGAATGAATGTAAACATAGAACCGATTTGGCAATACAGTATACAATTTGCACAAGACATAAAATTTTTAGTAATTAACTTATTACAGGTTTACCCTAAGGACAATTATTTCTTTTACTTTTTTTCACAGTATATATTTAAGATGGTGTGTGCATGTAAATGAGTAAAAATAAATGAAGAAAGTTACATATATCTTCCTGAAAATATGAGTTAAAAAACTTGTACAGTACTGTACTCAAATGTACTACACTAGACTAAAATTTCTATCTCTTGTGAAAATTGTGATGTTTATACTCAAATTAATCACTATCTTACAAAGATTTCAGCAATGTAATTTATATTCTGCTAAGCCTAGTCAGCTACATTTTATAAGATAAAAACTTTAAGCCTAAAACTACCTTCACCCATTCTGGGAGGGAGGGAGGGAAGTTAAGTGCTCTCTCATAATTTTGTCCGGACTAAAGGAGGTGCCGGACCATCAGTTCCCTGATAATTGGTGGTGTACTTGTACTAGCTCACTTACTAAGATGCATTGAAATTGAATTTTATTTTGCTTTACTTCTGTCAGGAAGCTATTCATTTTTAGGATCACTGGAGTTCACTAATAGGAGTACTGTACAGAAATTCTATTCTAACCTTATTATGATTTTTTAAAGGAGAAGTGCATATTACCTAAGTTGTTTAATTTATTTTTATTGATTATGAGTCATTATCAATTCACTTGTGAAATGTCATGTTAAGAACTCCCATGGCAGAGCTTGGCTTGTCCAGTGGGTTATCTCCAGTCTTAAGCAGGGAAATCTGCCCTAAATAGATCAGTTAATGGTTCCTGTATAAGACAGTTGTTTGCAAGGCAAATCAACATGTCTAGTAATTATAAAGGTGCTCCTCCACTTATGAACATTTGTCTTACAAACTTTGACGGACACAAACAAACCTTTCAATATGTCTAGTTGACTGTTTGATCTGTGAGTCGTAAGTACAGCTGTCGTGCAGTAGATGGCAGTGGCTGTTTGGTGTCAACCAGTGTCTCTGCTGCCATCATTAGATTTTGTTGTTCCTCCTTGGTGTACCTGCAGCTCCCTGCGGTGTTATTTTTGTTGTTTATGAACACTATTAACCCCCAACATGCTTCAAAAGCATAAGAGTGGTGACAGTAGTGATGGTGGTAGTAAGAAGTGGTGCACTATTATGTTGGAAACTAAGGTGGACATAGTAAAATGTGAAGAGGTGAAAAGATAATAAACATAGAGCAAAGTGAATGCTCTTGGGATGAATTGCATTGCTCGTTGTGACAATACTGTATTACAGAACAAGGAGCACATTATTCAACATGTGCATGGTTCTGTGCCAGTGCAGTCAACAATTATGAGCATTATGCATTAAAATACTGTAAAAGGCTGATAAGATGTACTGTAGAGTAATGTGCTGTATTTATTATTGGGGTATGTATGTACTGTACAGTCCCCCCAAAAAAGTATCATCAGATTTTCTGTTGCTACAATTTGAAATGCTGGACAAAATGCTTTGATATGATCTCCAGTGCATCATCATAAGTTGGTATGCCTGCTTGCCATATCAGCAGCAGTAGAGATGGAGGTAGGATTGGGGGAGGGAGTCATCTTTGTATGGCATACTTCAATATAACAAGCAAGCCATTAAGCTATATTAATGTATGTATTGTTTGAAAACATATATATAGTACTGCATCATTCATGCTCAAAGGTTGCTGATGTAGAACTACCAACCCTTGAGAAACAGGTCGAGTAACAGTGCTCAGAAAGCCTCGAATCACATCGACCACATGACTAACGATACTTTTATGTGGGGACTGTACATCCTTTCTTTTTTACAGTGTTACCAGTATTTACAAGAGTAAAGTTGAACATTTTTACAACAAAAACAGTGAGTGTGACATCTCAACCATGATCCAACTGTTGCTTCAAAAAGTGTTCAAGCTGAACTGTCACTAGGATGAATCCCATGTTATTTCATGTGACTTGAATCCCATAACCATAATCTTACGTTTCTAAAATTCAACTCTTCCCTTTCTTCAGCCCTCAGGGTTTCAACATTATCTAGTTCTTCTGTATTCATAATGGGAAATAACCCTTAAACGGCATCCAACATTAGTCGATGTTACATGTTCCTTGCGTTTAAGTTTTTGTGGAGCTATATTAGGTGTGGAAAATGACTTTAAAATGGTAGTGATGATGGTGAGAATAAACTTGCCACACAATTTTTTGCTTTGGTTTAATTTTGTTGAGGTGATTTTTTTAAGCCAAATTTACCATCTTCGTAGAATGTGCATAGTTCTTGATGGTACATCAATAGTAAGCATTATTTGTTTCCTCTGTGCTTCCTGAATTGGGCATTTTGCATTTCAGCTCAGTCTGTCAATAATAATATTGAGAGTTGTATAGCGATGAGGGTCTGCTTGCTACTCTGTTAAAGGCTAAACAAAGTTCCTGATGAGCTAGTCTGATTCAGATATGCAGGAATTTAAAAGTTCTGCTCATATTATTGAATTGTTTACTTTAGAGTATCGTGTGCTTTTTGTGTTTATGGAAACAATACTTAGAGAATCAATTAGGAAAATCCATGTCATTTAACTATGATCATCTTATCCTTGTTTACCAGGTGTTTGAGGAGCTGCTGCTTGATGCTGACTGGTCCCTTAATGCTGGAAATTGGATGTGGCTCTCTGCATCAGCTTTCTTTCACCAATACTTCCGTGTTTACAGTCCTATTGCATTTGGCAAACATACTGACAAACATGGCGAGTATATACGGTATGTGATCAGTTTGATATAATTATAGTTCTGTATGGTTTTTGTTATTTTTTTAATCTCTACTTTGCTAATACTGTACTGTACTGAACTTGCACATGTGATTTACTTCTGGGAAGATCTTATATGATTCCCTTGTTTAAAAAGTCAGTACTGTAGTATGTCACTTTACCAGACTAATTATTATGTCGAAACAATGGAAATTCCAGTGTAATAAACTTATTGCCATGGCAGTACTCTCCCTCTTTCTTCCTCCTACATTTTAAAGCCATATTTATGTCAAGGAATGTTTGGACAACTTAGATTAATTTTTCAATTGGTTGGACACTAATCTTGATGGGACTCATTGCTAATACAGGTACTCCTCGACTTACGGCCTACTCGACTTACGACCTACTCGACTTACGACCACCCGGACATACGACCGCCGCAGTCGTATAAAATATTTTTCAAATTAGGGATTTTCTAGCCCCAACTTTAGTGATCGCGCTGTGTATTGACAAAATTTTCGTTTGTAATTCCCTTTAAAATGGCTGGCAAGTGTAAAAGTGAGAGTTCTCGTTGTACTGAGAAGAAAAAGAGACACCCATTTTAGATTTTCTTTGTATTATTTTCGCCTTTTCGATTTACGACCAATTTGACTTACGACCTGGTCGTCGGTCCGGAACCCCGTTGAAGTTGAGGAGAGAGTGTACTGTATACTCTTTCCACAATGGGTTCCATTTCTAATAGGCTTCAATCCTAATGTGCCCCAGTCTTAATGAGTTCTAATCTTGATGTCAGATCATTTTACCTTGTGACTCATTCTTCATTCCATTGAAAATGTATCTACAGTATTGTACAGTGGTCCCTCGGTTAACGAACACAATTCGTTTCAGAAGGTCGTTCGTTAAGCGAAAATTTGGTTAATCGAATCCATTGTTTCAATGGGATATTGGGTAATTGGTTCCAGCTCACCGAAAAGTACGTACAAAGTAAAAAAAAAATGCAGTAAGTACACTTACTTTGAGGTGTGATGTAGAAGGTTCCTGGTTGATGATGATGATGGGAATTAGAAGTGGGGTTGGGGGAGAAGAGAAGGAAGTGGGGATGGAGGAGAAATCACCTTTCAGGGGACCCATGCTTGATGCAATCATTTCAACAATAAAATTTTAAGTTCACTAGGTGTAATTCAATATTATTTTCTTTAAATCAACACTGCACTGCGCTGTATATTATCAATATGTTAACTAAATTTCAGAATGACCAATAATTTCAATGACAAATTAAACAAATATTCAAGACACTAACAAAATAGATGTTCACTCCACTGTTTTCAAAGCCCAACTGATGCCTTGTGGCTGAGTCAAGCTGCTGATGGGTGCACAAAAAACTAGTTCCCTGTACTGTATATATTATCAATATGTTAAATAAATGTTAAAATGACTTAATAATTTTAATATAAAAAATGCAAAAATATTAAAGAGCACAACTTTATTGATATTTTACTCCACTGGAAACGAATGTAAACATAGAACAGATTACTGAATTGGCAGACTAGCCCATCAGCTGATGCTCACAACAAAACGCGATGTTCATAAGGATTTCGTTAATAGATTTTTCGTTCGTTAACCGAATTGAAGATTCTTATGGAAGGTAATTCATTAACCGAAATTTCGTTAACCGAACCGTTCGTTAACCGAGGGACCACTGTACTTAAAAAGTAGAACAATATTCATTAACATTTTTCAAATATAAATGTTAATTTTACAAATCAAAATAGACTTCATGTTTTACATGAATTAAAACAGTAGAAAGAAGCCAAAAGTACCGTATACAATATGAAGGATGAAAATAAGCAAATTTAATTTTAAGAGGTTAGAGAAGGAAGAGGACAGGGAAATGGTAGATGATAACAAAATGTCATTTGAAGAACATGATATACAGGAATACCTCGCTATTTGCAACCCAGCTTATCTGCATTTGATATTTTAACACCTCTATTCGATATTTGCAAAGCATGTATTGCTTATTTGCAAATGAAAAGTTATGACACCCTTCAGCAATATTTCGAACTGGGCGGGCTAGCCGCAGCTTTCATAGTCCGACATAAGGCCGTGGCCTTTAATTTTGACACTGTTTAATGTTCCAGTGGGGAAAAAAGAAACAAGAATAAAATGTCACTTTTGCTTTTCTATTTTTCAGTTACTAATGTGAAATGGCCAACCTTACTGAAATGATATATACAGTGATGTCTCCAGCACTAACCTCCAGCACTAACCTTAATCTTGTCAGCATTGGTCTGGATAGTACATCCTGTTGTGGGGGTTAGAACAAGCACAGCGACTATGTCCACAACACGTTCCCATTTTTCAAATCGGGTTAATACATCCATTTTCGTAGCAAGGGTAATGGTCTTACGTTGCCTCTTCACTACACTTGCATCAGTAGCAAATGGGCGTTTGGAAGCCATTTTGAATAGTTATAGTACAATTTTAGAGCAAAGACACTTAAGTACACATGAATGATGTGAAGTCGTAACAGAGAATGGCTTGGCATCGCTGGGGACGCTGTGACGTTTCGCGAGTGAGGGCAGCGTGCCGAGCCAAGAGAGAGTAGTAGCGGATCACCGTCCCAGTCTCTTAAGTTCAGCGACGTAGTACCGAAACAACGTTAACGGGACAACGTTAAGCGAGGACTTAATGTATACTTAAAATGGAAGAATTCTGTATGTTATGTGGTGAACAATAAAGTGATATTTAATTACAAACAGTTTGAAAAATCTTGCTGAAAATGGAAGAACTACAGTGGCCCCTCGGTTAACGAACTCAATCCGTTCCAGAAGGTCGTTCGTTAACCGAAACCATTGTTTCAATGGGTTTTTGGGTAATTGGTTCCAGCTCACCGAAAATTTCCTAAATTCAACAAAAATGGTAGAAAAGTTCACTTACTTTGAGGTGTGTATGTAGAAGGCTCCTGGATGATGATGATGATGATGGGGTTTAGAATGGGGGTGGAGGAGAAGGAAGAAGAGAAGGCATTGGGGTGGAAGAGAAGTCACCCCATGGTGCCATTTCACCCATAAAATTTTAGCTCTCTGGTTTAATTCAAGATTATTTTCTTTAAATCAACGCTGCACTGCATTATATATTGTCAATATATAAAATATATTTCAAAATGACCAATAATTTGCTTGGAAACACAGAAAAAAAGCGTTTAGTTGAAGAGAGTCTCAAGCAAGATGTTACCTCCAGTGAAAACAGAGAGAGACTGACGCCTGTTTGCTGTGTTAAGAGGCTGGATGCCGCGCATTAAACTAGTCACTTTACCTTCAATTTTGTTCAATAATTGTTAAAATGACTAAAAAATTGAATATTAAACTTTTAAAATTATTGAATAGTATAAACTTCTTGATATTTACAAAAATAGTAAGGAATTTAAGCCCTAGAACCGATTAATGTATTGGCGGACTGATACTAAAGCTGGTTGCCTGGTCAGTGCAAGCGAAAACATGTTGAGGTCGGTTTGTAAGAAGTTCGTTAAGCGAATTTTTTTTCGTTAACCGAATTGAAGATCCTTATGGAAGGCAGTTCGTTAATCGAAATTACGTTAACCGAGGTGTTCGTTAAACGAGGGGTCACTGTATGTCCTTTATATGATGAAAGCCTCTCCACAGGCTGTGTAGTCTCTGTCAAGAGAGGTCTTCCGACAATAACTAGAGTCAGTGAACTGTAAGAAGATGGGAAATGGACTCTGTGGAAAGACAGGCAAACAGTAAGAGTACATGAAAACCATAGGAAGGAATACACAAGGGAAGGTACAATTAAAGCCAAGGTAAAGAAGTGATTGAAAGGTACTACAGAAAATGGAAGTTTGACAGCTTCTCCGGTGAAAGGAAAATTGAGATTTGCAATTTCTGCATTTGATTTCAGGAGTTGCTGCTTTTTTTCTTCAGAAGTATGTAATAGAGATTCAGAAAAGAAGAAACCTGTACATAGGCAGTGGAAAATTTGGAAAGTTAGGACTTAAGGCTTCAAAGAAAAGGTTCTGGAGAAAGCGAATGAACGGGGGTGATTCTTGGGAAAAAGAAGTAGGCAGTCGAATATGTGGTGTATCTTGCTTGGTCGCTGAAGAAGCTGTATATCATGAAAACTGTAATTCATCCTTTTTGCAAAGCATGTTGGCAAATGTGAAAAGAGGCCAACCACCGATAAAAGACCTTGCATCAGCATTTGCCCAAGTGTGTTCTTTCAGTGAAGACAGTGATGACTGCTAATTTTCATTACAGGAATTAATGCAGTTAATGGACGAATATATGCAGGCAGAAGTGACATTAAAGAAGAAATTAATAGAGAACTATGATGACAATATAATTTTTCTGATGTTGCGTATAAACCTACTATGGTCTGTTTTTGTGACACTCATGATGCAGTTTTATTTGGTACCTGTTACACTAAGGAAAGAAATGAAAATGAAGAGCGTTTGAGAATAATTCGGACAGCAGCAGCCATTATAAGGGAAGATATCCGATCACAGGTGTATAAGGATGACAAGTACTCACCACCAGCAGACCTCAATGATGTAAGAAAAGTGATCCCTGTGTCCCTTCATACATTTCTGAAAGATGTCATCATAAAAGGGAAAAGAGTAGGGATATAGAACAACTGGAAAAAAATGTGATGTCATAGCTCACAACATTATTTCTGCTGTTAGGCCACGATCTTTTCTGTCGCAGATTCATATTGTGAATCAAAGCTGATGTTTGATATTTTGTCAAAGGTGGGCATTTGCGCCTCATACAAAGAAACAGCTCTGTATGAAGCCTTAGCCGTCATGCAACAGTCCCCAGAAGTTATGGAAAGAGGTTTCTCGGAGTTTGTTTTTGACAGCGCTGATTTTGACGTGCGAACTATTGATGGCTATAACACGTTCCACTGTATGGGAGGTATACAATGCATTAGCCCTACAAAATCGTTGCCAAGACATTCTGCATACAGTAGCTGGCCGGACATGCATGGGGGAGGTTGCTGGATGTTACTGAGTTAGTACCGCAGGAACCAAATTTTACCAGGGTGTGATGAATATTAATTATGGTGCCCTAGATACTCTGCGGTGCAATGTAGTATAGTACTTTATACCCAAAGTATTAGGGTGCTACAGCACCTTCCCTTCTCACGTCCATTTACTGGATGGAGTGAGCCAGCACACTCCTGACTTCAACAATAACAAACACCAGACTGACCAAACTTGGAGTGCAGAGTGGTCAGTGTTACCCATGTGGCCAAATATGCCCAGATAACTTTATAGAATTTAGCATTTCTCGAGTTATTTTGAAATAAATTCCGAGACCATACAGGTTTCAAATTACTGTATATAAAATTCAGAGATATTGAATGCAGCGTTATCAAAAGTTTTCTGTACATTCTTTTAACTATTTTATGTATTTTTTAGTCAAAGTTAGTCACACTAGGCTTTTAATACATTTCAGGAAGTACTTGCCTCAGCTGAGCAAGTACCCTGACAACTACATCTACGAGCCCTGGAAGGCACCCTTGTCCACCCAGAAAGCAGCTGGCTGCATCATTGGCCAGGACTACCCAAAACCCATTGTTGACCATGACATTGCCAGAAAACAGAACTTGGAGCGTATGAGTAAGGCTTACGCTGCTGGTAAGATATTATTACAGGTTGTACCTCTCTAGTCCGGCATTCTGTGGTCCGGAACGATTTTAGTTTGTCCAATAGGTAGATAGGCAGCTTTTTTTTTCTTTTTTTTTTTTACTTATCTGAATTATTATTATTATTACAGGAGTATTAAATTTATGCCCCTCAGGCCCCAATGTGGGTCAGTGACCTACGCCCGGGTGGGCTAATCACCGTGAAAAAAAACAACAACAAAGCCGCGGGAAATTAAGGTTTGTTTACATCCGGCAGTTCGGCTGCTCTCTCTCTCTCTCTGCTTGTCTGTACAGAGTACAACATTTAACCCTTCAATATATATGAGCAGTAGATAAGTGTTTCTTTCATATTCTTATGTAGAGCAATGATGATATGTTTTCACATGTGCACACTTACATACGCGCAGTCTCACTTCTTTTTTTTACCATTAATGGTTAGCTACTTAAATTGTTCCATTTATTAACATAATAACATTACAGGTACTTCAAACAACCATATTAATTTTTTTACATTAATTTTACTACAGCTACAATCAGGGTCTTATTTTTTCAGTTTTATATGTAGAACCAATCAGTCACTGGTTTTGTAAGCTTTAACAAAAACAATGCTGGCAGCCGTCTTGTCTCCTCGTGTGTTTTAATATTCCACGTATTATTAATAAATTGTATTGTTAATTTTGCACACAAACATTAATTCAATAAAAACAAATTCAGAAACATTAATTAAAATATATATGAACAGCAAATAAGTGTTGCTTTCATATTCTTATGTAAAGTAATGATGATATGTTTTCACGTGTGCGCACTTACATACGCAATCTCTCTTTTTTTCTTTACCATTATCGTTAGCTACTTCTATTGTTCCATTTATTAACATTAAATAATATTACTTAAAACAACCATATTAATTTTACTACAGCTACAACCAGGGTCTTATTTTCTTCAGTTTTATACGTAGAACCAGTCAATCACTGGTTTTGTAATCAACGAAAACAATGCTGTCTCATTTCCTCGTGTTTTAATATTCTACGTATTATTAATGAATTGTATTGCTCATTTTGCACACACAAACATTAATTCAATGAAAAAGACTTTCAGTAATAAACAATAATGAATCTCTTTGACATAAGAGAAATGACGCTGTTTACAGGATTGTGCATGTCATCTGAAGGTTGGTGGGCCGTTCAAACCCGTCGAAATTCGAGTTTGCGCCGTCGAAATTTTTAAATGTGTTGGTTTTTTGTGTTCAAATAGAAAACGTCGAATTAAAAACTCGCGAAATATGAGAAGCTACTGTACGACATTTAACCCTTCAATATGTCTTCAAAGAGACCATGAAGCAGAGAAAGTGGTGCGAGTGCTTCCAAGCGTAAGCACAAGTCACTATCTATCCAGGAAAAGGGTGAATTTCCATGGTCCGGAAATTTCCATGGTCCGGCACCGGTCAGGTCCCGAGGTTGCCAGACTAGAGAGGTACAACCTGTATTATTATTACTATATTATGGTAAGGCAGAACCTCAGATGTCCAGAAAACTGGCACCCTTGATACTAGATAAGCAGTAAAGGAAGATACAAAAAAATACTCACTGTCACCTTGTATGAAAATACTGCCACCCACACTCTTGATGTAGATAGTTGTCAGCTGATTTTATGTGTGGCAGTGCTTGTTCTCTGTGATTTTGTAAAAAGTGGCCAAACTTAGAATTTGAAACTTAAGGAATATTTGGACTACAGTCATGAATATTTATTACCTGTAATTAAATTTTTATGATTTAGCCATACACAAAGGTATGTTTTTGTTATAAAATGTTGCAATGTGTTTAAACTTCCTGCCACCCTAAATAGGGCCTCATTGAGCTTAATTATGTTATTAAATATTGTATATTATGGACAAAGGCACCACGCCCCTGCATCCAGTTGCTTAGCAATAATTGATACTGATTATGGTAGGCTAATTATTCTTGGGGCTTTGTCCTGATATGCATCTTGATCTGCTTAGTGCTTGTCTGGTTGCCCCAAATGTTTATTTGCACTGTACTGCATATGATTATGAAGTGTTCATATGAAAAAAAAAATTTACTTTTATTTACTCATAATTTTTATATAAAACTTAAGATTTATATAAAATATTGAAAAATTTCTCATCAAATTTTCATAAGTTCCCATAGTCAAATACAAAAGTACTGTACTGTATTCTTGTAGTTACAAAATATATCATAGTGGTGTGTGCCAACCTCTTGCTAGCAACATCATATTTATTTATTTACTTATTTAGTTTTACTGTTACATGCACAAGCAATCGTCCATACAGAATGTGTAAATAAAAAAAACTAAAAGAAATGATTATCATAAGGTCAAAAACATCCACTGGAGTTAACTTTGGATCATGGCAAAAAGGGGAGTGGGAGGAAGGTGTGGTGTCGGGGATCTCAGCCTCTCCTACCAGGCCAAGCTCTTAGCTGCTTCTTGTTCTTTTTCAACTTGTAGTTTTGGATATATATATATATATATATATATATATATATATATATATATATATATATATATATATATATATATATATATATATATATATATATATATATATATATATATATATATATATATATATATATATATATATATATATATATATATATATATATATATATATATATATATATATATATATATATATATATATATATATATATATATATATATATATATATATATATATATATATATATATATACAGGTATGCTATAAACGGATCCTACTACGAATATTCCTATACGAACTAACTCCTACAACGAACGCGGATGAATACCGGACTATTTCGCCTGGCGCATGAATATTGTTGTACCGCGACCCACAACAAGAGCGTCAGGCGCCATCTTTGTCTCATTGTGTAGCCAGTGCACCACTGTTATTGTTGAAATTTCGTCTTTTGATGTGGAAATTCGCGTTATTTGTATAACTATTTTGTTATACAAGTATACAATTGTAACAATGAGTCGTCCAAAGCGAGTGAGAAAGCTAATAACCCTTGAAACTAAGAAAGAAATTATAAAGAAACGTGAGAATGGAAGAAGCATTGCGAAACTTAGTGATGAATATGGGATGGCTAAATCGACTATATGTACGATTTTGAAGAATAAAGAGGAGTTAAAAACTGTGCAAGTGGCTAAGGGAATCTTTAGACTTAGCAAAGCAAGGTGTAATGTGATTGAAGAGATGGAAAATTTACTCTTAGTGGGGATAAAGGAGAAAGAAATGGCAGGTGGTAACATTAGTGAAGCTATAATTTGTGAGAAGGCTAAACAATTGTTTGAGGACCTTAAAGCCAAGACTCCCAGTGGAAGTGATAGTGATGTGCCAGTGTTTAGGGGTACCTGCATGCTGAATAACACTAAGGTAAGATAAAGTACCGTATTTTTTACATTTTCCACAGAATTTGTTCAGTGTTAAGCGGTTGTATTTGGGGGCCTGGAACGGATTAATCCTATAACTAACGAATGCTATAACGAACGAGGTTCTGGAACCAATTACGTTCGTTATAGCATACCCCACTGTATTTATATACAGTATATATTTCATGTAGATCCACAATGAAAACGTGGATAAGATAAATCTTGATACAATCACACGGGAAAAGGGAAACAACGGAGCACCTTAGCTTTCGTCTTGATTCAAGACATCTTCAGTTGCTTCTGAAGATGTCTTGAATAAAGACGAAAGCTAAGGTGCTCCGTTGTTTCCCTTTTCCCGTGTGATTTTATCAAGATATATATATATATACACAGTATATATATATATATTTTTTTTTTTATACTGTTACATGCACACACTGTCTTTCATACAGAATGTGCAAAAATAAAAACAAAACAAAAATAAATAAATTATTATCATAAGGTCAAAAATATTGTTTATAGGAGAATAAACATTTCTTACGTTCATGGGATTTAGCCCAAGTCTATGGGAGCGGGTAGCGCACTCCTGTCAACTGTGTCCTTCGTGAAATGGTTGCCTAATGGCAATGCAGTACAGCGTGCCCTGACAATTCAAAGGACATTTAATTCTCGGACCTCGATTATTTGCGGATGACACCCTGGATGTAACCAAGAATGTCTAAGGATAGTTTTAAAGGTTGCTGGCATTTTCGCAGCCAGGACTGGGAGCCATTTGTTCTAGAGAGAGTACCTTCTTTTACAGTAGTTTTATAAAAGGAGTTTAATTATTTTTAGGGTAGGAAAGGGGTTGGGAAGACTGCTCAGAACACATTCCTAATTTTTTGCTTTAAATTAATGAAAAAAAAAATCACAGTACTGTATAGAAAATCTCAGTGTCCAAAAACAATTTGTAGGAATGCCTCCCTTTCATAAACAGAGGAATAACTGTGCCCAGATTTATATGCCTTCATACTTACAGTAGGATCCATTCAAAATACTTGGTTTTAGGATATACTGTACTGTATTTGGTTTTTGGAATGTTGGATAAATGACCTCTCTCATACTACCAAAAGGGTTATAATTTTTTTTTTATACGTATGTAACTTGAAGTAAGGCAAACATTTCACATTCTCTTAGCAAGTGCCTGCCCTTATGGTTTGAGAGTCAGCCACTTTGGCCACCTCCTTCCCATTAGGGACTAATCCAGCAATCATATTTTATAACCAAGTAAAGAGTGAACAACTTGGCACCCATTCCTCTTGTTTTTGGGGTATTATACTGAAGTGAGATGAAATTATGTTAGTCCTCTTGCCAACATACTCTAGCCAGTGTCAAGAAAATTGTTTATGCTCAACAACAAAAACTATTCAGCCGTTTTCGTTTTTAGGGTATACAGTACTTACTTTCCAATAGGTATCCTGTCCTGTATGAAGGTGAATGATAATCCAGCTTCCAATTTTTTCCCAATCTTTTATCCCAGACACACAAGTTGGGGCTCTGGAGATTGGGATTTAAATCCTGTAGACTTACTTCCTGTACAGAATTGATTGATCCTCCTTTGATTATTAAATGGAATTTCAGGATCATTCCTTCATTTTTACCATTACTTAGCATTATTGAATCAATGTGATATAATTTATTTTTCTGATCTCTGCTGAAAGCTGGAACTTGTGTTGAATTTCATCTATTCTTTTTTATCCCTCAGGTAAAAGCAAGACACCACCTTCAAACAGAAACTCTCCAAACAAGAAGATGAAGAAATAGAGGCATAGAGTTTATGAAAAATTAAATGCATTAATCAGTAATACAGTAGTACCCCCTCTTCCCAGCTCACTAGCTCCTACCTCTCTGAGAAATGTTTGGGTGAAAACACTAGATTTTAACGTTTAGTAATAAATAATACCTCAGACAAAAGTTAGGATAATATAATTGACATTTCTGGATTCCTTGCAGGTCAGGGAATCTTTTGAATGTAAACTTCATATATTTTGCACAAATGATAAAATATTTGCTTTGTGTAAACCAAATTATTACATTAGAACTAAAATTTGTATGTCTAATGCAAAATCCATGATGTTTATATTCAAAATGATCATCATATTGTAAGAATTCCAGCAATGTAAATTATATTCTGGCCGGGTAATTTGTATGAATTTTATGAGCTAAATAAAAAAAAAAGAAATTATACTTCACCGCATATATGAGTAGATGCACCGCGGAAAGTGAAAGTCCGGTTCTGGCAAGGTACCGCGTAAATGAGAAATCGCGGAAAGTGAAACCGTGTAAAGCGGGGTAATACTGTATTTATTTTTGAGCCCTAACAAATAGCTAGTTCAAACATAAGGAAAAATGCATTATGCTCTAGTACCAATGTATTCCAGAAAAAAAAACACTTCTCAGGAACAAAGCAGTGGGCTTTCTCTTCAGAAACCATAAACAAAATTTAGTCCTTCTGAATTTGTGCTACAGTAGCAATACTCAGGTTTTTCTGTTTTGTTTTGTTATTTGGTTCCCCATTCCCAGTTCAGCAAGCCTGCTGCCTTTATGCTGTGACTTCACATGGTTGAGGGGGCTGGCTGGCCATAGCTACAACTTGGCTCATTGCCTCAGTACACAGAGTTGTAAAATAACTAAATAAATTTACTTGAGTACTGTACTGTACTATACTATACTCGGGTAAAATTTTTGGGTACAGTATTTACTTTTTAAAAGGTACTCAAATATTTTAGTACTTTTACTTAAGTATGGTTTCAATTGTTCCTCTTACGTTGACAACACAACATACATATACAGTAGTACCCCGATTTACTCGGTCAATTGAACCCACAGGGTACCGCGTAAAGTGAAAACCGCGTAAAGTGAACAACAGAACATATGGGATTAATTCCAATAGAGACTGGCCTGACCCCAAACTCCACTTTTTGACGACACACAACTATGTTGTAGTAAAAATATTATCTTAACTTTATGATGGTATGCACACACAATTAATAATTAAGAGAAATATCAATAATATTAGTTTTTTTAACACACATTAGTAGAAAAGATGGCTGGGCACACAGGGATGGGGGGTTGGTTCCGAGGCAGAGGGCAGATTATTGGCCCTCACCTGTATCACTTGTATCAATTGTATCACTATCCACCACATAGGCTTGCAGGGCCTCTTTGTCAAACCCCTCAAAGTCCATATCCTCACTATCACTATCACTGACTTAGGCCGGCTGTGGTGGGTGGTGGGTGAAGAACTCGGTAATGTTTTGATGACTGGGCGACCTTGTGCGCATCCTGCCCGCGCCGCTTCCCGTGTATATGAGTAGATGCACCGCGGAAAGTGAAAGTTCGGTTCTGGCGAGGCACCGTGTAAATGAGAAATTGAGGAGAGTGAAACCGCGTAAAGCGAGGTAATACTGTACTGTAATGTTTCTGACTATTGATTTTTTTTTAATTATTGTATTTCTTTATGGTTCTTTATTATTATTATTTCATTATTTTATTTTTAATTTATGTATTTTTATTATAAATTTTATTTACTATGAATTATTATTATTATTATTATTATTATTATTATTATTATTATTATTATTATTATTATTATTATTATTATTATTATTATTATTATTATTATTATTATTATTATTATTATTACTATTACTATTACTATTACATTTTCGCCCCCCTGGCCCTGATGTGGGTCAGTGACCTGTGCCCTGGTGAGCTAATCCCCATAAAAAACAAAAAAACAACTTAAGTAACAAAATACAGTACTTTTTACAATTTTGTCAGTACATACGTTCATACTGTATACAATGAACCCTCAAAGATTCGGACCCTGTAATTCCCGATTTCAGAAGATCCAGACAAAAAATTTGGGGGTTCTGGGCTAAGAAGCATTCCCAAAACAGGGTGAAGGTAGTTTTAGGCTTAAAGTTTTTATCTTATAAATATCTTATAAAATGTTACAGGCTAAACATAGCAGAATATAACTTGTATTGCTGGAATCCTTGCAAGATAGCAAATAATTTGAGTATAAACATCTCATAGTTTGCACAAGAGATAAAATTTTTAGTCCTTTAGTGTAGTACATATACATTAATGTTGTTCAAAATGATGACTTTTTCACAGGAAAAGCCTGTATAACTAACCCCAGTGGTAGGATAATATGTACTGTATTTTTGGTGTATTTTACATCATTATTTATCGCTTTTATACATTTAGTACAGTTGCCGGAAGATTCAAACAATCTGCTTTTTCAGACAGGTGGTCTCCCCTTTTAGTCCAGATCATCGAGGGTTCACTGTACTTTTAATGTCCAAAAATCCGGATGCCAGAAATCCGGACCACCTGAGAACCCGGACTTTTCGAAAACTCTCAAACTTTAGATTTAGCAGGCTTTTGTGTGTGTGTGCTCATGCGTGAGCGCCACAGCTGCACAGCGACAACAAGCGACCACGCGGTCGCCATTTTAAAACGAGCAATCAAACTGTGACATCGTATGTAATTTTGTGTCCTACTCTTTTCATTTACCATATATAGCATACGTATTTACAAGCCCATAATAATCGCTCCTAAAGTAGATAAACTTCGTTGTGTGAAGAGGAAGAAAAACATGTTGAAATTGAGTGACAAACTTGAAATAATTAGGAAACTAGAACGTGGTGTGAGCAATACTGTTCTAATGGAAACATACGACATCGGAAAGTCTACAATTTACGACATAAAAAAGGCAAAGAATAAAATTCTAGAATTCACAGCCTTGTCTGAGTATTTGCTAATGAATAAACTATCAAAATTTACCTGTTCATCTCTTCTTTATTCCTCCTTAAATTTGAATTTTAAAAGTACTGCCCGAGAATCCGGACCAACCCAATCCACGAGCACTCAAGATTTTCGGACTGAAATGAAGAAAATATAATATATATTTTCTTCATTTCTAAGTCACACTAGAGTATTGCAATGATGCACACTTGGAGCACAGAATCCCCAGTTTTTCTGACTTCCTCCTGAATTTTTCCCATTGAGTCGAAGATCACTAAACTGAAAAATCGTTAAGTGAACGATTGTTAAACGAGGGATAACTTTACAGTCCCAGATTTAGGTTAGTTTAAAGTATGGTTAGGTTAGGTTAAAACGTTTAAATTTTGACATACTGTATAAAAATACGTACTGTAACAACTTATTGTGATGTACTTCCCAGTACTGTGTACATAAATGGCAACTGTAGGAGGCAATTTGTTCCAAGGCAGCACTGGGGGCACTTAACACTATTTTCACTTATAATTACATTACACTATGTACAGTACTAGTTTACTAGATTAACTTACTGTTCTGTATAAACTATTATTATGTAGACTACAGTATTTACACTGGGGTGATTGTTTATTCATTGTCGGGGGACATAAACACTTGTGGAACTTCTAAGCTGATTTGGCAGAGTTAGGTATCTGAGGAAAATGGCATTGACTAACTCTGGAACAAGTGCAATGGAGAATGGGCTGACTCACTCTCTGAGGTTGATGACCCAGCAGTCAACATTCATGATGAACCACTGGTGGGACTGCTGGAGTGTGATGTCTATTTTCTCTTAGGCACTTTAGGCAGCATTCACTCGATTTAATGAACTAGTAGTTTGCTTATGAAGATTAATTCCGTTAATATGCTCACACCTCAGGTACTTAATACAGTAAAACCTACTTCAGCCTATGGCAAGTGTACTAAATGTATCAAAAAGCTAAATAATGATATAAAACACCCCAAACCTTTCTGCTCCGGGCCTGGGGACAAAGGTTCCCAGCGTTATCAAAGATTGCACCATGTTTAGCCGCATCCTCACATGGTTGGTGCGTGGGTGGGAAGAGTGAGTCGATATGTCAAGACACTTATACAGCACTACTAAACTATAGGGTACTGTATTGTCTTATAACATTTGACTTTATGATTTTTATTTTAAAATTAATTGATACATGATAGCTCGATTCGGCTACTATTGCACTTAGACAACTGATCAGTGAATAAACCAGGACATATGGAGATGCATTATATACTAGTGATGTCACGAAGCTTCACATCTGCAACCACAATGCATAAATTATCTCAACCTGTACTAAAATGTACTAAGTTAATTACTAACATTTTTATGTCTAGTGCAAACTCTGGTATGCTTATACTCAAATTAATCGCCATCTTGTAAGAAATCTAGCAATGCAAGTTATATTCTGCTAAGTCAAGTCAGTGGCATTTTATAAGCGAAAAACTTAAGCAACATCTTTTATAATCCTGAGTCCATTCTGACCCCTCCACTGACAACTATGCACCTGGCTCCTGGCTGTCAACACTCCACTTCCCCTTCTCCCCTCCTCCCAGCCAGCAGGGGAGGCAGATGGTGGTGGGGTGATAACAATTAATGGGATGAAAGTGATTTTAGGTTTAATTGTTTTTCTTTTAAATAATGTCACAGACATGACTTAGTAGGATATAACTTGCATTGCTGGAATTCTTGCAAGATTGAGATTAATTTGAGTATAATCATCTCAAAGTTTGCAGAAGAGATAAAATGTTTAGTTCATTAGCTTAGTACATTTGTGTACAAAGTGAGTACAGTAATATGTTGGTCATTCTGAAATTTATATAACATATTGACAATATATAGTGCAGTGCAATGTTGATTTAAAGAAAATAATCTTGAATTACACCTAATGAACTTAAAATTTTATGGGTGAAATGACGGCATGAAGCATGGGGTGATTTCTCTTCTACCCCCACTTCCTTCTCTTCTCCCTTCTCTTCCACCCCCACTTCTAATTCCCATCATCATCAACCAGGAGCCTTCTACACACACACACCTCAAAGTAAGTGTACTGTATTGCATTTTTTTTTCACTTTGTATGTAATTTTCGGTGAGCTGGAACCAATTACCCAAAATCCCATTGAAACAATGGTTTCGGTTAACGAAATTTTCGGTTAACGAACGACCTTCTGGAACGAATTGTTTTCGTTAACCGAGGGACCACTGTATATTGTATATATATATTATATACAATGCAGTACTAGGGAGTTGGTGTGTGCTGAGGAGCTTGTTATGCGGAGGTCTTGTCTGTTTGAGAGCGCCGAGTAGAATCATCTTCACGGCGAGGCTGTGGGCTTATACAGTATACGAGTCCACCGAGTCCTTATTTGTGACTATTCATTTGGAGTGGTGTGCTGGAAATCCACAGGTTCACAGTGGATTGGCATAGCGGGGAGTAGTCACCACCTGTTGTGACACTCAAAGGGATAATAGCGGCCGGGCGGCAAGGCACTCTGACCGCATGGAACCTGAGGTGACGGTAGAACGGGGAATACTCTGCGGTCGTCACTTGGAGCGACCTATAATACCAGGCGTAGAAATAGTGCTGGTATGTCTCTAGGTGAAGCCCTCGTCTTTACCCACCGAGGGCGGTGTGCGAACGAGGTGCCTGTTGTGTATACCTAAAAGTCACAAGGAGTCCCATACTTGCAGGTATGGAGTGTAACGTGTGTTGAGATGGTGCTACTATGTATGATAACCGACGGTGCTATATTCCATACAGGTGGAGCAGTCTGATGTGTTAAGGGATAGTGTAAGAAGGAATGACAGAGGTAAGGTGGTCACAGATTGTTATGCAATAAGTAGGTGGATGACACGCCATCAATGTAAGAGTCTGGGGCCCATCTGGGTAACCACATTTTCGTTGTTCTGAGGAAGGCCAATTCATGTATATGTTTTTTACCAGTATGTTTTATAAGGAATAAATCAATTAAGACATGTTATGGTTTCACCCTTCTTTACCCTTATCGATCTGGCCAATGGAAAACCTAACCCAATGCCTAGTCCACTCTGCACGCTACCTAACGAGCTACATGCTGTCCAGAGGGGGTCTGGTGGCAGCGACCCTTAGAAATTAAGATTAGAGTTAAGTTATCCCCTTAGACTTAGTGACCCCAGAATCTGGCAGAATAAATTGGTGGCAGCGGTGGGATTTGAATGTTATATAGCGTAATATGAATTAAATAGGGTTTTTAGGAATGACAATGATGTACGCAGTACACCTTTCTCCATCCCATCCTGAGTGTGAACCCAACAACTCGTACCCCACAAATGGTGACCCCCGGAGATTCGCACTCACACGGGATGGAGGAGAAACCGATCACTCTCCCAGTCTTCAAGTAACATGGAAGACTGGCTTATCCACACAGAGGCAGCTCTCATCGGCTTTACAGCTACTGTCTCTACACCGCAGGTTAGACACCTTAGAGCAGCACTGCTTCTCTAAGCAGATACCAGCTCCTCTTTCCCCAAGCACCACGTCCTACCGACCCCAGCACACTCGTCCTGCCTCAGACGCCGCCCCCGGCCCAGCAGTACCCCCTGCCACTGTCCTGGACCCTCCTCCTGATGCAGACCCTCCTCCTCTCCTGCCTGGCAGCCCCTGCTCCCGACGTGGCCATGCGCCTGAGTGTGGCCCCACACATCCTTTTTTTTCCCTCGGGTACTCTACTGTCCTGCACCCTGCTGCTGTCGTGGACCCTGCTGCTGTCATGCACCCTGCTGCTGTCATGCACCCTGCTGCTGTCATGGACACACTTCCTGAAGCAGCCCCTGCTCCTGACCCAGGCCCACACACCCCAGCAGGCGCAACTGACGAATTTGTACCTGTCGCGAGGGAAATACTACATTCATCGCCTCCACAACCCTTTCTCCCTCTTTTCTCCCATAGATCTCGTGTATCTAGACAGAGTTGCCCCCCCTCCCCTAGCGGCCGGCTCATCCACGCCCTCGCCGTTGTCTCACATGTGACATGCACTGCCGTTCTACCTCACATGTGCCATGCAACCCTGCAGACAACAAGTCTCCACCGCATGGAGGGAAGGGGGAGTATTGTAGTGGATTCCTCCCCGACTAACGCTGTTTGTCGCTGAGTAGCCGACCCCGCAAATTCCCCAGTGTATGCCTCTGGTCTAGGTCAACCAGCGCTGCCTTACTTGACGGAGGTCAACTATTAAACCACGCCTACCTCCGTTATATAAGACCTGACCTCGTGGTGACCTACCTCTCTACCTACACCAACCAGCAAGCAACACCTCCTCCTCCTCCTGCCTGGCGGCTCGCTCCCGCCGGCGAGCATGGCGACCCACAAGCTGTCCTCCTCTGAGCATCCTCACCAACCAGCTCTCTCTACATCACGCTTGTAACCATGCTGCCCTCCCAGCACCAAGCTGCATTGTACATCCAATACAACATGTATACAGAGAGCACATTGTGAGTTTCCTTTCTCCATCCCAAACATCCCATATCCCACACCCACTGTACGCACCTAGACAGTGTGTGATCCAGGTATATGCTGATAACCACAAGGAAAGAAGAAAACACTCTACTCACTGTACTCACCCCTGAAGATGTGAATTACACGAAAGCGCTTGGGAACTTCGTGTTTTCTTCTTTCCTTGTGGTTATCAGCATATATATATATATATATATATATATATATATATATATATATATATATATATATATATATATATATATATATATATATATATATATATATATATATATATATATATATATATATATATATATAATGGCAAACAAGAAATTGATTAGCCCAAGAACACCGCGAAAGTTTTATGGTACGAGCTTAAATAATTGAAAGTGAAACTCATAGCATGTAATATATTTTAGAAATACAACTGCACTTTTACAAAACTGTAGCTCAAAGTTTGAATATGTAACAATTATACTACGTAATTGTGACGCAATGTTTATTTGAATATGTAACTCGATTTTTCGTCATAGCGAATTTGGTTTTAAGCGCCTTCATAGCTCAGTGGCTAGAGCGCTGGTCTAGTAAACCAGAGGCCGGGAGTTCGATCCTCCCTGAAGGCACTTGAGGTTCTTTTCGCCTTTCGGTCCTTATCCATGATACACTTGTTTACGGAGGGGTATGTAAAACCACCCAGACGTCAGGAAGTGAATCTAGATGATATTTATTATAAAGCTGTACGTATTCTCATGAGATGGTGATAAGTGACTTGGCTGCTTTTTATGCTTAAGGAAAGTAAGTTAACAGATTTTCTTACGAATTAAGAATTTATAATTGGTTCCCAAAATTTTATATTTCAGATTTGTTTTGATAACTCTTTGTTCAGTAGAGAAACTTGCTTGCCCTTAAAATTTCACTAAGCTCAAATACACTCGAAACAATTATGGAAGTTATTTTTTGTTAGTGAATATTGGAACTAATTTGAGTAAAAAAAAAAAGTTAGATGATGGTCAGGCGTCGTTTTTCTTAAACAACAAAAAAAATTCCTCGTACAATATGTATTTGTTCCCTGCAACCCCTCGGTTGAAGCCTGAGCCACAGCTTAGCGAAGCAGATGATCTTCTGAGGTGAATAATTATACCATCACCACCTGTTTGATTGTGCTGTTAGAATTTGTAGTACTGCCAGAGGCGGATCTAGGAATATCAAAAGAGGGGAGGGGGGGGGGGGAACATGGCGAGCACAGCGAGCCCACTCGGCTGGAGAGCATTGTATGACCCCCAGTTTTATTTTTTAAATCTGACCATTATCCTGGGCATTTTGAGGCCATTTTGAAACCACGTGCACTTGATATTAGGAGATATTCTGAGGTTAATTTAGTTATTACTTTTTACTATAAAAAACGCCCAAGTACTGCGCACAGTGTCATCCGTCTCTGGGAACGTGGGAAGTGTGTACATGGGCACCCACGATCCAATCACTGGTATCTCATTGACTATAATCATTGTCAGAGAAAGAGATCGCCGAGATGTCCTCATCACCCGTGCCACTGTGACACTGATCATCGACTTGTCAGATCCAAGCCCTCACTTCACGTCGCCCAAAAACGGCGAGGGCAGCCAGCCTCCAGAAGAGGTTTTAATGCTAAGCGTCTGGAGGATCCAGTGGTAGCACATGCTTTCAGAGAGCAGCTCCAGCATGGGCTTATAAACAACCCAACAGCAAGCAACGTGAATCCCAGTGCCGAATGGGATACTCTTAATACTGTTATGACAAAAACCTGCAGAGAGACCCTCGGCCAGATCAAAAGAATACACCAGGACTGGTTTGATGAAAATGACCCGGCAATCAAAGTACTCATCGATGATAAACGTGCTACTTTTACTGACTGGCAGAACAACCCTCAGTCCCGGACCAAAGCTGATGCCTTCCGCAAAAAGAAAGTGGCGGCCTATCGGGAACTTCGTAATTTAAAGAACGACTGTGCTTAAAAATAAAGCATGTGAAGCACAAAAACTTGCAGATCAGCACAAAGTGCGCGAATTTTTCATTAACGCTAAAACATTTTATGGGACAGACACTCGTGGTGCAGCCCCCTCCGCACATCTGAGGTAACCTCATAATTAAAGACGATGAAGCCTTCAGCGCTGGAAAGAGCACTACCATTCACTGCTCAACTGAAACACCGATGTGGATGTCCTGACTGCCCAGCAGGTCCCTCAGCATCCAGAACTGACCCACCTAAGCTATCCTCCATCCCTGGATGAGATAGCTATTGCCATCAACCAGATGAAAAATAACAAAGCCTCAGGGCCTGATGGAATCCCAACCGAGGTGTATAAAGCAGGAGGACCTCTGCTTACCAGCCGTCTCCACTCTCTCCTGGAGAATATATGGGAAAAGGAGGAAATCCCCCAAGCTCTTAAAGACGCTTCCATTGTCAATATTTATAAGAACATGGGAGACCTGTCAGACTGTGGCAACTACCTTGGGATCTCGCTGCTCTCTGTAGCTGGCAAGTTTATCGCCCGACCCCTCCTAAACAGACGAGGCACCACTGACACAATCTTTACTGCCCGACAGATACAGGAAAAGTGCAGAGAACAGCGTCGTGACCTGTACATGGCTTTCATCGACCTAACCAAGGCCTTCGACTCGGTCAACAGGGAAGCCATAATTCATCGCCATTGTGAGGCAACTCCACGATGGCATGACGGCAGTGTCCTGCACAACAGCACCCAGTCAGAGCTCCTCCCCATCCAAACAGGGGTTAAACAAGGGTGTGTACTGGCACCAACTCTCTTTTCCATCTTCTTGGCTGCCTTCCTTACTCGTGCCAGTGCTAAATTAGCCAGCGGGGTGAACATCGAATACCGGGTGAAGGGGGGTCTTTTCAATATAAGACGACTCGAGAACAAAGGTGTCGACAGCTTCCATTACTGAACTTCAGTATGCAGACGACCTCACCCTTATTGCTCACACTGAACACGACCTACAGATCCTGAACACCTATGCAGACGCTTATTCATACTTCGTCCTTGAGGCGAATGTATGTTAGACTCAGATTCTCTTCCAACCTGCCCCTGGTTCAGACACACCTCCACCACCCATCCAGCTTAACGGTACTACCCTCTCTAATGTTTCCCACTTTCGGTATCTTGGCTCCCACCCGTCCACCACAGCAGACATCGATGAAGAGATTCAGCATCGGATCAAATGTGCATCTCAAGCATTTGGCAGACTCCGAAATCGTGTCTTCAGCTGTAGGGAGCTGAAATTATCTTCAAAGCTGCACGTATAGCGAGCACTGGTCCTCCCCACCTTGCTATATGGCAGTGAGACATGGGTCACATACAGGAGGCACCTCAAGGCACTTGAAAACTTTCACCAACGTAGCCTACGTTCCATCATCCGAGTTCGCTGGGAAGACAAGAGAACAAATGCCAGTATTCTTGCTGATACCAACTGTAGAGCATCGAGGCTACCATTATGCATGAGCAACTACGTTGGACTGGCCATGTTACCCGCATGGACAACAATAGACTGCCAAAGCAGCTACTTTACAGTCACATAACGAATAGTAAACGCAACGCTGGCAGGCAACTGAAAAGATATAAGGATAGTCTTAAGACAAACCTGAAAAAGTGCCAAATTGACTCCCTCACCTGTGAGTCGATTACTCCACATCTTAACGCTTTGAGGAGCACCGCACGAGGTGTCAATGCTTCCCAGTTAGCCCGACTGTAAACCGAGGCAGACAAGTGCCAACGCCGGAAAGATGCTGCCACCGCAGTAGATGGAGCCCTCCACATGTGCAACAAATGTGAACGACGTTGCGGGTCCCGTATGGGTCACATACCATTCTCTTTAGTCACCTCAAAACTCACCGACCAAGGTGACATCCCTAATAACTCATATCATTGTATCATAGCTGGTTGATCGTCATACTCGATTCCGAGTGACAGCAAAGTAGTAGTAGTGTATGGGGTTGGGAAGGGGGGGGGGGTGTAAAAGACGGTTTATTTGTAAGTGGATACATACACGTTTGGATCCCATAGTACAGTGAACATGGCAGTATAGTAGATGGAAATTTACCACTATAGTATAATATAATGTTATATAGGCGATGAGACATTTTGCAAATGAACGAGTGAAACATGAACTTCCAGAACTAGACGGTCTCAGGATGATGTAATGAGTCGGACAGCAATTAAGCCATCGTGGATGATATTACGTAGAAATTTTGTTAAATGCCATGAAAAAACAAATATAAGTGATAAAGGAACCTCTTTTTAATAAGTTCATTCTGTTAGATTGGAGATTGGTGATCGCCCATAGTGTGTGTGGTGTGTATGTTCGTCTTTTGGTAGGTTTTCGATATTAAAACTGAATATCCTGGAAGGGGCAGTTGTTTGTCCTCGCTCGGTATGAACGATATTCTGGCGACCTGTGGTGTAATGATCAGCATGGTCGCCTCGCAAGCTCGGGGATCCGGGTTCCATCTTATGGGAAAGTTTGGATCCTGGATGTTAAATCGATTTCTTGGCGAATTGTCCGGTCTTCTTGACGCTGGGTGGTGCAACTCGTCAATTTGAGGTGTGTTTATAAAGGTTAAGTGTTGGCGACAGCTTCTACTTTAAATAAATTCACGTCTATGTTTCCCTAGGTAGTACTGTATGTGTGCGCGCGAGCTGCATAGTATAATACTCCTAACACTTTGAATTGAGGATGTCTTAAGTTAATGCTAGGGATGGTGTCAGTAGTAAGCTTTGGTGCCACAACAACACTTTGGATGCAGAGCTCTTACGTTTAACATTCTCCAATCATAACAAAAATTACCGGTAGGGGGTGGGGGCTCACACCAACCACGTCCATTATAAAATAGCTACAAAACTATCACCCCGTATCACCACTGCCCCCTCAGATAACACCAAATATGATTCTTACAACCACCACCATTACCACTTCAACTACCATCGCAACTATCGCTTCACATTTTAATATGGCTTAGTTACAGAAATCACTGTACCTGTACTTGTGTCCGAAAGAGGGCTTGGAATGGAGGACCTGGGTTTTCATGGATGGTAGTTGATTGAAGGGGTTGGGGGTATCCAAGGGTGTTAATTGTTTGGATGACTTTCGTAAAAAAACAAAAAAACATGCTGACAGAAATCGTGTCCTGAGTCGGCTTGTTTGTGAAGTGACGGTAGGTTTCACGCCGCCCTGAGAGGTAACGTGGAAATGTTACGGGAAAGAGCATTTGAGATTTTGGTAGTTTGTGGCCTGTAGCTCGTGTGTAAAAAAAAAAAATCTGAAAAGGGTAAAATACATTTTTATCTGGGATAAATTGTTTGTCAGGAGTGGGATTCGAACCCACGCCCTCAGAGAGGACCAGAATGCCCATTGCCCTTTTATCGGAAGGGAAGTTACCTTGAGTCTGGCGCCTTAGACCACTCGGCCATCCTGACATGTAATCAAAGTGATTAGGAAACGTGGGTATACCAATTTGTTTGAGTTGCTCGTGGGTCTTTTATAAAATGCAATTGTTTAACATAAGCATATTATATTTTATCTTTTTCACTGATCGGCTTATGAGTCGGTTACGTCTCTGTTACGCATATGTTGGCATTTACTGGTTCCTGGGATGTATCTCAGTATTTGTCAAGTCTGATCTTGACTCTTGAATGAGTTTTACACGCGGTGTTGTTATGTTGATATTAAATTTCTACCTCAAAATCTCTACCCTTGTGCAGTACTACGCATGCTCGGCCATGCTCAGAACCAGAAAAACATCCGTTCTGCGTATCTAAATAGACGCCACGAGACCCAACTCATTGTTCAAAATGTCGATTTACAAGTGGCTAGCTGGCACGTGCATTTTACTCTTATTTTATTGATATTGTTGGGAAAAGTTGGGTCGATATTTTATTAGGGTAGAAATTTTATATAACGTTCTCTGGCAGATTGTTCCAAGAGTTACTCTTACTTTTATTCTCTTCGCCACTGATCAGCTCCTAAGCCGCTTGGGCGGTTGGTCACGTCTCTGTTACGTACTGTTGCCAAGTACTGGGCATACACTGGCTTCTGAATGTATCTGAACCTGCTCCAATGTTGGTCAAGTTTGGTCTTTAGAGAGCTCCGTCACAACACTCTCTGGCAGGTTGTTCGAAGAGTTCACAATTATTCTCACTCCGAAACGTTTGCTTTTACGGTTTTCTGGACAGGTGGCTGTGACCCCTTGTGGGGCGGGCGTCCGCCAGCTTCAGTATGGACATTCGACTGAGTAGTGCCCCTTGAGATGTTTATAGACTCAATTAGGTCACCTCTTACCCGTCTGTAGTACGTCTAAGCTAAACAGTTGCAGGCGCACTATCTCTTGGATAACTGAGGTGCCAAAGTGCAGGCACCTGTCTGGTGGCCCTCCCTTGGACATTTTCAATCAACTGACTGTCTGTAGCATATCTCGGGTGTACTGCGCACATCATTGTCACCCTTATTATCTTTTCAATTCATATTACGCTACATAACACTTCAAATCCACCGCGCTTGTAGTATCACAGAAAACGGTAGAAAACGCGAAACTTTGGTAAGGGATAACTTACCTACTGCATGTTGTTTTAGACGAATTGTACCAATGTACGGACATATAATATTAAGAGTATGTACTGATAGCATTAAGGAGAACTCAAGGTATCTATAGGATGATTGGGAAGGTCCAATTGATACGGAGTGGTGTACTATAAGGGATAAGTCAGAGTGAGTCAGTTCAGAGACTCATTCCTGTGACTCAGTTTCACCGCGGGGAGCGAACTTTTGTCCCCGACGGTACCTGGATTTGTTGTTGGTGTGTGCATAAGGGAGGATGTAGGCCGCCCTCTATGAAATGTGGCTTCAGCCTGGTTCATCCTACAGTGTGAGGTGCTTGCTTGAGCCACCGCACCATGTGCTTGGGGTAGGGAGTGGCAAGGACTAAAGACTAGTATTTATCCTTGGGGAGTGGTATGTCTAGGTCGTTATAGCTAGGGCTGTGCCGGGTGCTTCAACCTACTGTGGCTCCAAAATGGGACGGATGCTTACCTATCAGCGGGCTGCTTGTTGGAGGTAGTATTTATATTACTGTACCATAGTCACAAGCCCATTACTTTTAACAATGATGAGGGTAGGGATAGAATGTCCCTTGGTGCCTTTTGGTGGCGAGTCCGTGTTACTGCAGGCGTATCCCCTTCGTTACAGCCGCTGCAGAGGGGCATTGTTAATTGTTTCTCAGGGTCATGAGGCCAATGCTTTTTACAATGATGAGGGTATGAATAGATTGCCCCCTTGATAACAACAAGATTTAATGGGTTAGGTCAATTGTTTTTAGTCCTGTATTGCTGGAAAGAGTGTTATTAAATTTGCTTGAAAGCGCGCACACCGAATGTTGCAGAATTATGTCCTCTGATCCTACGCGCACACAACCAGCCATGGTTTACTACGAAGACATCAAGGTGATCCGGTTGCGACCGGTTGAGGAAACTTGTCCAAAACAATTCAACTTCCTCGTCCTTAAAGAGTATTTCTTAACTCTGGAGGAATCGAGAGAGTCATCAAAGTTGAGCGCCTTAAGGTGAACAGTGACCTAAAAATCACCTTCGCCGGATTTGGCCAATTCCTACAACTGCCACAATTCACCGACACCAACGGCGTACAAGTGGAAAGGATTGTCTACCAGGGGGACAACTTGAAGCTGGTAGTGATCTCCCACCCTAAAATTGCATACACGGACTCAAAAGAAATCAACCAACTTCTCAAGGGACAACTCTGCTGTCTAAAAAAGCTGTCAGAAACTTGCCCTTGTAGGACACTACGAAACGTTACCCAAAGGGGCTCAACTGGCCTGGGAAACCGTGCCAGTGAAGCCCTTCTGCAGACCCAAATGCTGCTATAAATGCCAGCGCTACGGACACACCACCACCAAGTGCAAGGCTCAGGAGGATGTGTGCTCCAAGTGTGGAAACCACTGGACATCGCTACACCTCCTGCCCCAACCAAGAGAAGAAATGCGTAGCCTGTGGCGGGCTCACACTCCTCCGCCGACAAGCTATGTCCACGTGGTGGGAGCGGTGCAAGATGGCAAGGATCCGCCAAGACAAGAAACTTACATTCAAGGAGGCCCTCCTTGGTGTTCCCTCCCAAGAAAAGAAGAAAAAAAAACAAGAGACCAAGAAGAATAAACAAGAGACCAAGAAACAAGAAGAGAAGAAAAATCAAGAACGGAAGATCCAAGACACAAGTACCAGCAGCCCCTGTACCAATTGCCTCTGTACCAGCTGCCCCTGCAGACCAACACTTCACGTTCTCCGACTTTTTCACCTTCTGCGAGCAACTTGGACACGAGGAAGGACAAGACCAAGACACTACTGAGTGGAAAATCCAAGGAAAAAAAAAGAAGAGGAAGAGAAAATCTTCGTCTTCAATATAACAAGGCCCAGAGCAGCCCGCCAATCAGAAACCAGTAGTCAAACCAAGAAACACACAAGAAATTAAGCCGACCTGAAGTAAGTAAAAATAGCGTTGCCCAACACGACGTTGTAGGGGTATCGAGATATTAATGTTGTCTACCACTCAACATTAATATCTCGATACCCCTACAACGTCTTGGCGCCATTCACCCTCCGGTACCCGCCCTCCGCTGCCGAGCCCGGCCATTCACCAATCAGAGCACAGCTCGCCTACCTCACGCAAGCGGTGTTTAAGCCACTGCGTCCTTCCTCTCCTCCTAAGTTCACTTCCGTCCTCCCTTTATCCTTCCCCCGAACCTTCTTCCTCCCCTGTCACTAGCCTTTTATTCATTCATTCATTCATTCTGCTCCTACAGTAGTGCTTTACCGGTTTGTACCCTCAGCTCCAAACATATAGTATAGGTTATATGTTTTCATCATCGGCATATTTCCTGTAATTTGCTCCTTTAGTTTAATGTTTCACAATAGATATAACTACAATTTAGACAATTTTAGCACTTGGTGTAACGGCAGACATTACCTGTATCTACTGACGCGCCTATAATTATTCGTGAGATAATACTTTAGCCGCCCATTAGTCCATTCGATTTACCGCAATGAAAATTACTATTAATCCACAGGATAAAGATCTGGACGTCTTCCTCCAAGACATAGCCTACATACACAATAAGTAGACAATAGACAATAAGTAATAAAATTCAAAATTTCTTAGGACCTTCTTGAATGGAAACAAGCCTCCATAGCTCAGTGGCTAGAGCGCTGGTCTAGTAAACCAGAGGCCGGGAGTTCGATCCTCCCTGGAGGCACTGTGGATAACAAAATAGTTTTTATAAGTAAGATTTGTTAATTCACAAGATTTTGAAGTTGTAGTAAAAGACAACTACTAAATTTTAGAATTTTAGTGAAATATAACTAATGCAGTAAATATATGAATTCAAGAATTAATTCGTTCATTGCTACTAATTCTAATAATAATAACAATAATATAAATACTAACAATAATAGTAATAATAATAATGATAAACATATTGCAGTTGTATCCACAATCAAACTATATAAATGCAATGGTACATAATAATAATAATAATAATAATAATAATAATAATAATAATAATAATAATAATAATTATAATAAAAATCATAATAGTTCATATTACACTGAACTATACGATACAATAAAATTAAATCACATGCAAAATAATCACAGTGTATTCCATTAAAAGGGAAAATTAATTCAGTAACTACGAATGCCATTTTCACAAACTGAAAAACTTAAAATTTACAGTACTGTATATGAATACATGCCACCTTAACCCAATAGTGTGATGGACTCTCAGTATGTAAAACATCATTTTCACTCGTTACAGTCGATAAAGTACATACTGCTGCTGTTTACGTAATATAATGTTATGTTGAAGAACACGGAGACTGACGATAACTGATACACGTTGACGCCGAGGTGCGTTGATGCTGAGGTACGTTGAAATACTTGAAGACACACTTTGAGTTTGGACGTTGAACAAATTTGTGTTGCTCATGCGCTGCATACGTTTACACCCAACGTTACGTTGAAGACCCACATGGATGATCGTGGAAAAAGAAAGTGTTGCGTTGACGTTGTAGATTTCAGCTTCAAACAGGCGGTGAGTATAAGGCCATTAGGCCACTGTCACTATGGCCTGAGTGAATGTATTAAAGACAAAAGCGGGTTCCAGATGTGATATCTGTAAATAAAATCAATTAAAAATTACACTTATATTTTTTTTAGAGATGGTAATGCTAAAATAATAAACAACTCTGATTTATGTACTGTACAGCCCTGTAAATGTATTGAACGCATATCGTTATGTCTAAATCACATGCAAGTTTGTATATTTTCAGCCGCCGACTGCAACTCTATTAATAAACCGTTTATTATTTATATTATTATTATTATTATTATTATTATTATTATTATTATTATTATTATTATTATTATTATTAGGGGTAAATCCAGGAATATCATGGGGGGGTCCTAGAAGTTGTGGGTGGGGGAACATAGCGAGCTCATTGAGCTTTTGGGGGGTGGGGTTGGGGGGAGGGGGTGTAAGTTCTCCGAAAAAATTTTGAAATCTGACAAATTGTTTGAAATCTGACCAATAAAATATCATGAGCATTTTGAGGCCATTTTGAAGCCATGTATATTTTAAATACAGTAGTCAAATCTAATATACTTTTGTGGCAATTTAGCTATGCATATCTACAGGTACATCGACGTAATAATGAACGCCAGCGTCATCTGTTGATTGGAGTTTAGAATAAATGTACCCCACTATAATATAGTGAGATACTAAATAATGCCAACGAACTCCGTTTCCTATCAACAAGTACAGTATAGAGTTACACTTGGTGGTATATGTGTTAGAATACTGGTGATGCATTTCTCTATGGCTATCTTATCGTACGAAGCTTTGAGTGTGTTATGCAAAGTTGAGGTAAGTGTGTAATTTCTTTAAGCTTTCTGCAAGTGTAACAATTACCTTTTATTCCAATGAACGTGGTGATTCTTTGTTGATTTGATTTTGGGATCACGTAAGGTTATTATTTTCAGTGTTGCTTTGTATTTTTAACTACACGACGTAGGCAGGGCAGGATTCAGAGTCGTGGGGGCCTTGGGCAAACAACTGGTGGGGACCTTGCCATCCTTTTCGTATTACAGTATTATAAAACCAAGTGTAACTATATACGCCACTTTCAATATTTTAGATTGCTAATGCCAGATCACTCCTTCACCCTTCTCTGCCTTGCCCTGCCCATTCATTCCATCACCTTTCTCTGCTCTACCCATCACTCCATCACCCCTCTCTGCCTTGCCCTGCCCCTTCAGTCCATCTCCCTTCTCTGCCTTGCCCTGCCCTTCACTTCATCACCCTTCTCTGCCTTGCCCTGCCCATCACCCCTCTCTGCCTTCACCCATCTCTCTGCCTTGCCCTGCCCCTTCAGTCCATCTCCCTTCTCTGCCTTGCCCTGCCCTTCACTTCATCACCCTTCTCTGCCTTGCCCTGCCCATCACCCCTCTCTGCCTTGCCCTGCCCATTTTAAGAGGGTAAATCTTTATTGTTTGGTGTTGCTACTTTACTTTTATTTATATAACCTTTACGTTTATATTTCTTTTATTCTTGTTTCTAAGTTTTCCTTTTCTTTGTTTATTTACTCTTATTTACTTATATTTTCAGTAATTTAGTTATATTCTGTTGTAGGTTAACCTGGGAAAACCACACTTTTCTCTATTCTTACACACTCGTGTAATTACTGTACTTAGTTCTCAGAGCTGCTACCACCCAGCCTTTATCTTTAGAATATAATATCCACAATAAAACTTTCAATTAAATTGGTAACGTGGTATACATGAGAGGTTAGGCACGCGAGTTATCAGGTGTGTTTTCAGGGACGGCAATTGTTAGAAGTAATGAGCGGTAATACACACATTAACTGAATCATTATTTATTAATGCAAGTCTGAATTGTTAATTTAAAATCTATATTTGTTACTTATACAGTAAGACCTAGTGGTTCGTTTTTGTCTAAGTGTTATAGTTGTTTGATGTAACAAACAATTGGAGATCTATTTTGTTACATGCAGTAAGACCCAGTGGTCCGTTTTTGTCTGAGTGTTACAGTAAAGTTATCAGTGATTGGACCTACTGTAAGTTTTGTTGCTGTGAATGAAAGTTTACATTTTCAAACTATTGACATTTGATTTTAATAAATATTGATTTAGTAAAATGTGAGTATCACCGCCCCTTCCTTCCCCAAATTTGGCTTATCAGAAAATAAACGCTGTAACTCACGTGCTTAAGCTCGTGTCTAACACATTACTTCCCACTTGACAATTATACTAGTTATATTCTAGATAAAAGCCTGGGTGGTGGCAATCTACTAATTAAGTAAGTATAATAATTATATCAATGTGTAATGCTATAGAATGATATGGTTTTCCCAGGTTAATCCATTGAACAGAATATAACTAAGCAAAGCTGAGAATAAATGTAAGAGGAAATACACAACCCCCCCCAGAAAGACTTAATAAAGAAAAGAAATACATAAATAATTAAAGGAAAATATAATGAACAAATAATGACATTGAAATAAATAAATAAGAACAGTGAAAAGAAAATACTGTACATAGAAAATAACTTAGAAACAATGTAGAACTACAATAACTTAGAAAATAAAATATAATATAACTTAGAAAATTAAAGAAGGTTTTCTACGTTATAGAAATATAAATAAAGTGGCAACAGCCAAGCTTAGAAAAAGTGCCCTTATAATATTCATCAGCTGATGGAATTAAAAACAATATTTTCCCCCTTACAATGCCATAAATGTAAATGAAAATATTGACATTTGCCGGATAATTTTTTGCTTGGTGGTTCGTATAAACTAAGGTCAGGATGGCCGAGTGGTCTAAGGCGCCAGACTCAAGGTAACTTCTCTTCTAATAGAAGGGCAATGGGCATTCTGGTCCTCTCTGAGGGCGTGGGTTCGAATCCCACTCCTGACATAAATTTTGCATATTGGAAATCTGTCTTCAGAGAGCAGTAGATTTGAGCTATTGATTACCATATGTCGGCAAAATGACGGGCACAGGTCAGAGTAAACCCAGAAGTTGATGAAGACGGCATGTTGCAGAGAGCGATGTGAAAAGTGACTATATTATTAAGATATTTTTCGTTTAAATAACTACTGTATGTTGTCTTAAATGCTGGCTATGGTTAATATTTTTACCTACCTATTTATTTACCTAATGGTCATTCAACTAGAGGTGGCCACGAAGAAGGGGGAAGAGGCCAGTGTAGTATCCCTCCATTATGTCGTCTGGTACGAAATACTCTGTAGATTATTTAATCAGAAACCTTGGTTGAAATTTACAAAAGGGTTTTCCCTATTGTCTCTTGGATATTTATCATGTGGAAGACAGTCGGAAGAATTTTGTAATGTTCAATAATAATAATGATAAAATTAGTTTTGAGTCTTAGAATACTGTATTTATTTAGATCACAATGTACAAGGGAATGAAGTTTATAAAGACTAACATTCAGTACTGCGGGAACCAAATTTTATCAGGGGGTGCGGAATATTAATTTTGGTGTCAGATACTCTGTAGTGCAATGTATAGCACCTTATACCAAAAATATTGAAGTGCTGCAGCACCCTCAATTAGACCCACCCCCCTCGTTTTCCGTTTCCATGGTAACATCATGTAATAATTTCATAAAATACGAACAAATGGGTTGAATTGGTTGCATTAGGATTTAACGGTAATCTGTTGAACATTTGTTATAATTTGGTAATTATGGCTTACTTTCAGCTTAAGGGAAGACAATTTTTTGATGATTGGGTTTAACAGGAAGTACGAAGACATGATGGAGTTCATAGTTATTATTTGTATTAATCGATAACGTTCCATATACCAGTGTGTATGTTTGCAAAATAAAAGTGTAAATGTAAGAAATTATTAGTAGTAGTTGTAGAAGTAGTGATAATAATAGTAGTAGTAATAATCGTAGTGGTAGTAGCAATAATAGTACAGTTGTAATAATAACACGCTCAATCATGTTGAGCAGAATTACTTTGTGCATCATTGCAAGTCACTCGTATAGAAGATCCATTGTTATTCATCTAGCATCCGAAAGCTCCATAACTGACGTTATTTCAGTCTTCAGATTTTTTAAATGATCAGTAATTTTTGTTCATCAACTATTTTTCATATGTAGGCTTCTATCTAACCTCTAAACGTGATCATTGTTGTAGAGATCTTTGTCATTTATTTATGGTATGCCGTATACTATGTTTTGCTAGTTTTCTAAACAGCTGTATGATATTGATACGGCGATATTGTGTATTCTATTGTGGGGTTTCGAGATTCCGGGGTCACCATTTGTGGGGTTATGAGATATTGGTTCGCACTCAGGATGGGCTGGAGAAAGGAAACTCACAATGTGCTCACTGGATACATATTGTATTGGATGTACAATGCAGCTTGTTGCTGGGTAGGCAGCATGGTAATAAGCGTTGAGTAGAGAGAGCCGGGTGGTGAGGGTGCCCAGAGAGAGGGCACGCGGCTTGAGGTACGCCAAGGTCGCTGGCGGGAGCGGCAGCCACACGGCTGGCGCGGAGGTGTTGCTTGCTGGTGGCACTGGGCAGAAAAGAGAACTGGTCACAGCGGTATCAGGCCTAATATGGCGGGGGTAGGCGTGAGTAGATAGTTGACCCCCGCTCCGTGGGCAGCAGGTATCAGGCCTAATATGGCGGGGGTAGGCGTGAGTAGATAGTTGACCCCCGCTCCGTGGGCAGCGCTGGAGGCATAGGCTGGGGAATTCGAGAAGGTTCGGTGCTTGTAGGGGAGGAATCCACTACACTATAATATATTTATTTTTAGTATATTGACGTCTGGACAGACGGGAGAATTCCGGATCAAGATGTGAATTTTTTTTTTTTAGCTCCTCTGTAGAGTGTACTGAAGGTCGTAACGTCGCAATCCCGCTTTAACCAGTTCCGATTACTTTCCCACAAGCGATTAAATGGTTTCTGGACACACAAACTTGAAGATTCCATAACTCGTATACATGTATTACACTAAGAACTAACAAATAAAACAAGAATAATTTATTTGCTTTAATTTAATTTATTTCAAAATATATTACGAATTGCAGCAATTTCGCCTCCATAGCTCAGTGGCTAGAGCTCTGGTCTAGTAAACCAGAGGCCGGGAGTTCGATCCTCCCTGGAGACACAATGGTTATCAATGAACAATGTTTTAAAGTGTTGAATAGGTGAGATGATATTCTACTTATTTCAGTGTTCTGTTCATCCTAAACTAACCTACCTCCCCCTACATGTAGCATTATGGGAGTTAACCTTCTGATGAAATAAGCTGTGGTGTTTAATCTTAAGATGATCCAACGCCTGAAAAAATCGTTTATGAAGTAGCTGCTGTCCGAATTGAGTGATTGAGTGATTTTGGTGACGCATGAGCTGCTTCTGACTGCCTATTGGTAAATATTTTTCTGTATGTCAACATAAAATTAAATTAAGCCTGTCTTGATTAATCCCGATAACCCATTGCCCAGTAGTGCGTCTTTGTTTGGTTGTGGAGTTACCTTCCTGGTGAGAGAGAGAGGAGCTGTTAACAATGCGTTATTTATCTAGCCTGTGTGAGATACCCCTTTAGCGCGCGCACACACACACACACTTTATATAATTATGATTCAGACCACTGCAACACTGATCATCAGCTCGTCAGAGCCAAGCTTTCACTTTCGTTGCCCCAAAACGACGAATGCAGAAAATCTCCAGAAGAGGGTTTAACACGAAGCACTTGGAGGATCCACCGGCAGCACAAGCTTTCAGAGAGCAGCTCGAACATGGGCTGGTAAACAACCCGATAGCAAACAACCCAAATCCCAGTGCCGAATGGGGTATTCTTGACATTGTCATGACAAAAACCTGCAGAGAGACCCTCGGCCAGATCGAAAGAATACACCAGGACTGGTTTGATGAAAATAACCCGGAAATCGATGTACTCGCCGATGATAAACATGCTGCTTTAACTGAATGGCAGAACAACCCTCAGTCGCGGATCTAAGCTGATACCTTCTGCAAGAAGAAAGTGGCGGCCCAGCCCGAACTTCGCAATCTAAAGAGCGACTGGTTTAAAAATAAAGCATGTGAAACGCAAAAATTTGCAGAACTATACAAGATGCGCGAATTTTTCAATTCCACTAAAACATTTTATGGGCCAGTCACTCATGGCGCAGCCTCCTCTGCTCATCTGACGGTAATTCCTTAATTAAAGATGAAGAAGGCATCCTTCAGCACTGGAAACTGCACTACCATTCGCTGTTCAACCGAAACATCGATGTGGATGACCTGACTACCAAGCAGGTCCCTCAGCATCTAGAGCTGACCCACCTCCATCTCTGGATGAGGTAGCTACTGCCATCAAACAGATGGAAAATAACAAAGCCTCAGAGCCTGATGGAATCCCAGCCGAGGCTTATAAGGCAGGAGGACCTCTGCTTACCAGCCGTCTGCACTCACTTCTAGAAAATATAATTATGGGACGAGGAAAACCTCCCAACATAAGGGAGACCGGTCAGACTGCGGCAACTACCGTGGGATCTCACTGCTATCTATAGCTGGCAAGATTATCACCCGAGTCCTCCTAAACAGACTTCTTGCTGAGGCGGAAAACTTCCTTCCAGAATCTCAATGTGGCATAAGACTATCATGTGGCACCACTGACATGATCTTTACAGCCCGCCAGATACAGGAAAAATGCGGAGAACAGTGTCGTGACCTGTAGGTAACCTTCAACGACCTAACCAAGGCCTTCGACTCGGTCAACAGGAAAGCCCTCTGACTGACTCTCAGCTGTTTTGGCTGCCCACCAAAATTCATCGCCATTGTGAGGAAACTCCACGGTTGCATGAGCTGCAGTACCCTGCACAATGGTACCCAGTCTGTGTTCTTCCCCATCCAAACGGGGGTAAAACAAGGATGTGTACTGGCACCAACTGTCTCTTCCATTTTCTTGGCTGTCTTCCTTACTCATGCCAGTGCCGGGTGGACATCCAGTACCGGTTGAAGGGTCTTTTCAACATGGACAACTCCAGGCAGGAACAAAGGTGTCGACAGCTTCCATGACTGAACTTCAGTAAGACGACTACCTCACTCTTGTCGCGCACACTGATCGCGACCTACAGGAGATCCTGAACACCTATGTAGATGCATATTTCACACTTCGGCCTTGAGGTGAATTTACGTAAGACTTAAATTATCTTTCGGTCTATTCCTGGTTCAGCCACACCTCCACCATCCATCCAGCTTAACGGTACTACCCTCTTTAATGTTACCCACTTTCAGTATCTTGGCTTCCACCTGTCGCCACCGCGGACATCGATGAAGAGATTCAACATCCGATCAGATGTGCATCTCAAGCTTTTGGCAGACATCGTACCCATGTCTTCAACTGTAGGGGGCTGAAATTATCTACAAAGCTGCACGTATGTATATCGTGCAGTGGTCCTCCCCACCCTACTATATGGCAGCTAGACATGGGTCACATACAGAAGGTAGCTCAAGGCACTTGAAAACTTTCACCAACGTAGTCTACATTCCATCCTCCGAATTCGCTGGGACGACAAGAGAACAAATGCTAGTATTCTCGCTGACACCATCTCTAGGAGCATCGAGGCGACCATTATGCATGAACAACTACGTTGGACTGGCCATGTTACCTGCATGGACGACAGTGGACTGCCGAAGCAGCTACTTTACAGTCACATAACGAATACTAACGTAACGCTGGCAGGCAACTGAAAAGGTATAAGGATAGTCTTAAGACAAACCTGAAAAAGTGTCAAATCGACCCCATCACCTGGGAGATGGCTACACCACACTGTAACGCTTGGAGGAGCTGTAATGGCCCCTGTTTCATAAACAGATGAATTATATAAATGGGTTAATTACGTTTGATTTATATACTGATTCACCCCCTGTAACTTTCCACTAGTTATGAGGTGACATGTTCAGTGCACGTGATAAGGTGTGCCCACGGGAAGCTGTGTCATATTATGCTGAGTTAAGGAATTAAGTAGCTGGCTCCCTGGCCACCTAAAGCGGGCAGTAGTTTAATATCCTTGACTAGAGGAAGACGTTATTTGAGAGCCATCGTGGATGGTTCCGTCTTCCCTCGTGGAAGGACGACGTGCCTATTCCGTTCTCCCTTGATGGGTCACTTCTCATAGAATTACTACTCATCCCACCGCTGCCACCTATGTTTAGGTTTAGAATTTCTTATTATAAGAATGCTACCTTTCGTTTGTTTTATATTTATCCTGACAGTGATACAGCCAAAAATAGATCAACCAATCACAATCCCCATTACATACAGCTCTACTTTACCAAGTATTGCCAGGTGATATTGCAAGCACGAGACCCAGAGTTGTCTATGCATCTTTGGTTGACTGTACATGTATAATATGTCCGATTATTAGGTTTACTAGCCAGTCTGTCTTTTTCCAAATTGAACTAGATGTAGTAACAGCCTGAGTTTGCTTTATGCCGTGAGCTCTCTTCTCCCCTAGTGGCTCACTCCTGCCTTGCACAGACAAAAACAAGCTCTTGGCAATCCTTGAGCAGCTGCCTCACGAGAAGACAACAAAAGACGATGATTAGTCACATGAAGTCCCTGGTCATGTTGTTCCTCCATCACCCAAGAAGGTGACAATCATAGAGGACATGGTAGTGGTGCAGGCAATGGGGAAGCCACAGCAAGTCTGAAGACTATGCTGAGCTATAACCTCCCTACATAGCTGAAGGCAACCACGCGGGAGAGGTGCCAGGGTGGGAAACAGCCTACATCTTATCATGCTGCAGACACCACACCAGTGGGTAAGATGTCAGCCAAGCAGTTTCTCTCCAATACCACGACGAAAGATGAGCTGACCGTCTACCTCGCGAAGAAAACTCAATGCCATTTTGAGGGGAGATCCAAGGTCTTCAATGTTACTTCAAGGCAGGTGCAACGCAGCTCTACATCCAGTCACCTGACACTGACGTGCTCGTTTTTGCCATCCAATGTTACCCTGACCAAATGCAAACAGACATATTTCATCACAGGGATGGGAAACAAGAAGAGGAAAATCTCACTGACATCTGCAGTCCAGGCACTTGGTGACCTAAAGGCTGCTGCTTTGCCAGGTTTCCACGCCTTCTCTGGAGCTGATCAGACAGGCAGATTCGCTTGTAAGGAGAAGCTCACCCTTTGGCAGGCGCTCAACAGATGCCCTCCAAAGGTATTATCTACCTTTGCTGTCCTGGGGACTTCCACCGAGCTCACTGTTGACACACAAAGAGCCATCGAGGCATTTGTATGCCAACTATACGAGCCCGGTACCACTGTGGTTGATGTTGGCGAGCTCAGATTGAGACTGTTCACCAAGAAGCAAGTAGAAAGTCAGAAGCTGCCACCAGCCCGAGGAGCACCGCGTGAAGCCATTGCTCGTTGATATTCCCAAGCCACGGTGTGGCATCAGGATATTGTTCCTGACCCCCAGTTCCCACCACCAACTGAATATGGGTGGAAGGGTGAGGGAGATCAACTGGTACCACTCACAGCGAGGAGCCCACCCGCTCCAGCCTCCATCACACATCTAGTCAAGTGTAGCTGCAAGAAGACCAGCTGCAGGCCCCACTGTTCGTGCAGGTCACAGTATCACAACTGCTCGGAGCTGTGTCATCAGGTGTGGGGCTGATGAGGATGTCTGCGACAACATTAGTCAATAACATCCCACGGGTATCGATGAGGACGACGACGACGCTCATCCTTCAGTGTAATACCTCAACAGTTGAATTGGACATTCTGACCATTTCTATCTCTCGTTTTCTTGGAAAGTTAGCCAACATTTATTGTGTTTGATGTATCATGATATATCTGAAATATCATAGATATGTGCATATTTAGTTTCGTGCCTCTTGTTATGCTTATTTGTTTATGTGCTCATGGTTATGTGCACACCTTAAAGCGAAATGGATGATTATAAGGGCATAATTTTCAAATTGTTAACCCCTCTTAGAAGACAGCCAAAAAAAAACACTCGCCGAAAATTAACATTCGTAGCCGACGAGAATACATTGCCCCCTCCCCCCCCCCTCTCTCCCGTTAGTTGTTGGGAATTCTCATTTATCACTTGGTGGAATTGGGAGCCCCCATTCCTCACCTGTTGTTAAAATTCCTTAATCTCAACTGGTGGAGCTGATTCTGGATGGTGGTAGGTGGTTAGGTCTGGATGCGCCGTGACCACTGACCGCGGAGCATCGACTTGCCGAATACGTGCTCTCCCCAAGAGGGTTGAAGACGGTGTGTGTGTCAGTCGATTCAGTCCTACATAAAATGGGTTATGTAATTTTCAGTATTTTTACCAAAAGTTAATTAATTATTAGATTAATCCATTACATGTTGTTTTGTAAATTGATGTTTAGGCTACATCTAATTTGGTTCAATTTACTGTCCTCTTAATTTTACTTTATCTTCTTCGCACACGTCCAATAGGCAAATAAAAAATATAAGTATAGGTCGGTAAACAAGGTATACACACACACGTATATATATATTGTCTTGATCGATGGTTGTTGACGATCTTGTATGCATAGTTGGGGAATAAATTCCCCGGACACTTTCGGCATCTACCTGTGGGTCATGTAAAGGGCATTTTGATTTTAACGTCTCGATTATATATCAGACTTTTCTGTTTCATTGTGTTTTCTTTACATTGTTATTCTGCCAAAATTAATAATGACAAACAAATGTTCATCCAATCTCATATTGTATGAACCCACAAGGGGATGCCAAATATTGCCCTATGTCGAGGGAATTTTGACCACTGTACGGTACAGGCAATTCTATGATATTTGTAACCTGCTTACAAGATAATTTTTACCTATATGGAGTTATTTTTCATTTTAATGGGGGTTGATGATTGTGTATGTGAAGTTAATGCTGCGATGTTTTTGCAACGCTCATATGTGTTATGAAGTGTTGTGGATTTGTTCAGTTATTGTGAGGTGTTCTACATAGGAAACAAACACAAAAGGAAGATGTATTTATTTCCATTACAAAAGGAATGTATGTTATATTTCTACTATAAGAGGAGTTATTTATATTTTCATAATAGGTTATATTTCTATTATAAGGTGTTATTTACCATATTTACCTAATGTCCACCCACATTAGATATGTTCATGCCAAGGGAAAGAGGCCAGTGGCCTGTGTAGGACCCTTCCATTGTTCTTGATAGTCATATCTTTGACTATTTTGATGCCCAGTACAGTTCTCGATTCCATAGCTTGAACTGTTAGACTTTTCCATAGGTCAACTACCCTTTGTATGAAAAAGTATATCCTTATCTGTGTATTCGTCCTGCATGAAGTCTTGGCGAGCTCGATGTTACGTCACCTCGTGAGGGTGGTACGTGATGTCACGGAAAATGGTCTGGGACGTCATATTATAATTGAAGATTAATCAGTGAGGGCTAGCAAATTTGGGATAAACAGCAAGAATGTCCTCAAGCAACCCCGATTCAATGTACATTTTCTTACTTTACTTTTATCCTCTTCACCACTGATCGGCTCGTTAGCCGCTTGTGCGATCAGTCACGTCTCAGTTACTTTTCTCTTTCTTTTATCCTCTTCACCAAATGATCGGCTTGCTAGCCGCTTGGGCGATCGGTCACGTCTCTGTTACGCACTGTTAGCAAGTACTGAGCATGAGTCAGCCAAAGATGCACCGACCCCACCCTGCATCTCGTGCTCGCAATTTTACCTGGCAATACTTGGTAAAGTAAGGTTGTATGTCAAGGTGATTGTGATTGGTGGATCTATTTTCGGCTGTATAATTGTCAGGATAAATATTAAACAATACAAAGGTAAAATTATTATAATAATAAACTAGTCATTGTTATTTAAGGTCATGAGAATTTTCCAAATCTTCTTATATTTGTTTAAATAATGAAGAAAATTTGATCTGAGAATCTTGTGGCAGTCCTCGTTGTAGTTGAGTTGCCAAGTCGTTAATATAATTTCTTCATTATTTAACCAAATATACTACCATTTGGAAACTTCTCGTGACCTCAATTAACAAAGAATAGTTTATAATTATAATAATTTTACCTTTGTATTGTTTAATATTTATCCTGACAGTGATACAATCGAAAATACTGTTGATCCACCAATCACAATCACCTTTACATACAACCTTACTTTACCAAGTATTGCCAGGTAAAATTGCGAGCACGAGATCCAGGGTGGGATCGGTGCACCTTTGGCTGACTACCTGAACCTGCTCCAGTGTTGGTCAAGTCTGGTCTTGAAAGAGCTCACACTGGGTGCCGTCACAACACTTTCTGGTAGATTGTTCCAAGAGTTCACAACTCTCACTCCGAAAAAGTTTGCCCTCACAATTTTCTGGACTTGCAGCTTCTTCACTCTTGAGCTGTGACCCCTTGTGAGGCGAGCGTCCGCTAGCTCCAAGTAAGGACACTCGACTGAGTGTCCCTGAGCCCCTTGAGATGTTTATACACCTCAATTAAGTCTCCCCTTGCCCGTCTGTAGTATAAGCTAGGCAAGTTCAGGCGCTCCAATCTCTCAGGGTAGTTGAGGTGCCGAAGTGCAGGCACCAGTCTGGTGGCCCTCCTTTGAACATTTTCAACCAACTGACAGTCCCTAGCATATCTCGGGGACTGTACTCCAGATGGGGAAGCACTTCACTCTTGAAGATCGTTACGAGGGAAGGACCGTCTAGATATCTGAACGACCTTCTTATGAGACCCAATAATTTACTTGCCTGATTTACCTTCTTCTCGCAATGGCCCGAGAACTTCAGCTCATTGTCAATATACACACCTTCTTACATTCAGTCTCAAATAGTGCAGTTTCTTCATCCCGTTGGGACATAATTATGATACGCCTCCTTACCGTTACCGTTGGTACGCCCCAGGTGCATCCTCTTACACTTCGTGACATTACATTTCAGCGGCCATTTCTTCGACCAATCTTGGAGCTCACAGAAATCCTTCTGCAGCTCTTCACAGTCCGCTTGGTTCTTGATTTCCCGAAATAACTTGGCGTCACCGGCAAACATTTGTATGGAGGAGTGTACAACGTCAGGCATGCCATTTATGAAACAAACAAACAACAGCGGGAACAATACACTGCCCTGTGGTACTCCGCTTGTGACAGGTACGGATGATGATTTCGTGCCATTAATCACCACACACTGCTTGCGGTCATGTAGAAAGTCTTTTATCCACGCTTGGACATTTCCCCGAATTCCGTACCCTCCCAGTTTGATTTTCAGCCTTTCTTGGGGCACACTGTCGAAAGTCTTGGTAAAATCTAGGTATATATTGTCGATATTACCTCACCGTTCCAGTATTTGGGTCCAAATATCCAATTCTTGGAGCAATTGCGTTAAGCAAGATCACCGCGGCATAAAACCGTGTTGGCAATCCTTTACAAGGTTGTTTCGTAGTAGATGTTCCATCGCGGCATCTCTGATAAATACTCTCAAGTACTTTACATATTATGCTGGTCAGGCTCACCGGTCTATAGTTGTTCATGAAGTGACGATCGCCCTTCATTAATATAGGACTCACATAAGCCACTATTCAATCACTGGGGACCTTTGTTCATCTAGTCATTTACAAAACAGGATCTTCAGGGGCTCGGCAAGCTCGTTGCACAACTCTCTTCTCACTCTAGGATGCACCATGTCAGGGCCGGGACTCTTATGGACCTTTAGCTTTGACAGTTTATTTCTAATACCCTCTTCTGTGAACACAATGTGGGTCAGTGCTTTGTTGAACCGCCTGTCCTCAAACGCAGGAAGGTTAATCGCATCCTCTCTTTTGAACACCGGGGAAAAGATGTTGTTTAATGCCTGGGCTTTATTCTGGTCAGAATCTGCATAACTACCATCTTCAAGCCTCAGGTCTGTAGTAATTACAAAGTTCAAGATACATTAAGTCAGGTGACCTGAAGTCTTTGACAGTGTCGCATTCAATAATATAGTGTTCAAGTGTATGCTTTAAAGGTTTACCACAAAGTTTACATACTGAGTGTTCCGGTTTGGATGGGTACAGCGTTACTAACTTGCCAGATGTGTCTTTTATCCTGGTTAGAATCCGCGTAACTACCATCTTCAAGCCTCAGGTCTGTAATAATTACAAAGTTCAAGATACAATAAGCCAGGTGGCCTGAAGTCTTTGACAGTGTCACATTCAGTAATATAGTGTATGCTTTAAAATAGTTTAAAGGTTTATCACAAAGTTTACATACCGAGTGTTCCGGTATGGATGTGTACAGTGTTACTAACTTGCCAGATATATCTTTATCCTAGCCTAATTCTGGCCACGACTACATCACGGTGTCTGGTTCTGTCCTTGACGAAGGAGTCAATACATACGAATATGTCCAGTTTCATGATAGATTAGATCCCAATAAGAATTGGAAGCCCCCAGGGAGGATTGAACTCCCGACCCCTGGTTTACAAGACCAGTGCTCTAGCCACTGAGCTATGGAGGCCAGTTCATGGGTAAAAAGTGCGTGCAAAAGATTGTCTTCTTTACTTGTTTAAGATATCCACCTTTAAGTGTCCTGATTGGGCAGTTTCCAATAACCTCGTTACTGTAGTGTTGACGTTTAAGAATATCATCGTGCAGCTGCCTGTTGCTATACCTACAGTTTAGGGTAAAAAAAATATTTATAAATGATGGTTAATTGATAAATGTAGGAAAGATTAAATAAGAAATATAAAATACGAGTTAAATAAGAAATAAAAAAATGTTATAAAAGATTAGTAAATGTGAAAGATATTACAGATAATTGATATGTGTAAATACAATTAATTGGTTAACACCTCCGGCAAAGAATTGATTGATAGACTGATAAACAGTAATTTGATATACTGTACTGTATAATTTGGCTGTTAAATTAGTCATATGTTGATTTTAGCCCTTAATTATAGATGTAATAAGGTCGGTTAAGCTCACTGGATCACTTTAGGTCATATACAGTACATAGTTAATTATGGTCATAGTTGAATTATATTTATATTTAAAGCAGTGTTTATTGAACACAAGGTTTATTTAACACTTGGTTTATGTAATGAAAGGTTTGCTTAACCCTAGGTTTGCTTAACACGAGGTTTATTTAACACCATGTTTATTGAACACAAGGTTTATTTACCACTAGGTTTATTTAACTCTAGATTAATTTAACGCTAGGTATATTTAACACTAGGTTTATTTAACACTAGGTTTATTTAACGCTAGGTAAATTTAATACTAGGTTTATTTAACACTAGGTTTATTTAACACTAGGTTTATTAAACCCAAGGTTTATTTTACGCTAGGTTTATTTAACACTAGGTTTATTTAACCCAAGGTTTATTTACCACTAGGTTTATTTAACTCTAGATTTATTTAACGCTAGGTATATTTAACACTAGGTTTATTTAACACTAGGTTTATTTAACCCAAGGTTTATTTTACGCTAGGTTTATTTAACACTAGGTTTATTTAACCCAAGGTTTATTTTACGCTAGGTTTATTTAACACTAGGTTTATTTAACCCAAGGTTTATTTTACGCTAGGTTTATTTAACACTAGGTTTATTTAACCCAAGGTTTATTTAACGCTAGGTATATTTAACACTAGGTTTATTTAACACTAGGTTTATTTAACACTAGGTTTATTTAACCCAAGGTTTATTTTATTAGTTTATTTAACACTAGGTTTGTTTAAAGGTTATTTAACGCTAGGTATATTTAACACTAGGTTTATTTAACACTAGTTTATTTAACAAGTTTATTTAACCCAAGGTTTATTTTACGCTAGGTTTATTTAACACTAGGTTTATTTAATAGTTTATTTACCACTAGGCTTATTTCCTAGGTTTATTTAACTCAAGGTTTATTTTACGCTAGGTTTATTTAACACTAGGCTTGTTGAACATTTAGTAATTATGATCTTCAAAACAATAAAATGAGACTAAGATTCTATTTGGAACCGCAAATTTAGTCATGAAATCGTCTAAAAACCCAATTATTGGAACACTAATCTTGTCAGAAAACTAAGAGCATAACCCGAGGAAGTTAGAATTAGTAGATTCTCTCCCTTAGTAGACTATTTTTTCCCTAACCTCTTCACTATGAGAGCGCCATTCTCAATATTTTATTTGACTAACGCCAGATGATTTTATTCAGTAGGTGGTTAAGGCTAGATACTAGAAATTGACTATGATATTTTGATATTAAATTTGACGCCCGCTCCACTAGAGGTCCTAGGTTGAAGAAGCCACAAGTCAAGAAAATTGTGAGGGCATTTTTTTATTAAATTTGTTTTTGAGTGTTGTGACGGCATCGAGTGTGAGCTCTTTCAAAGCCAGACTTGAAAAACACTTGTGCAGGTACAGGTACATCCAAGAGCCAGTACAGCAGCCTCGTAAGTGCCGCAACCGTGAGTAATAGAGATGTAAACGGACGGCCCAGCGGCTAAAGAACCGGTCAGTGGCGAAGAGTAAAGGTCTTCAGATCGTATGTCACTCATTAAGTTTGTGTTCGAAACTTTGTGAAAGATTTAAAATTGTGTTCAAAACCGTTTTTAAGTCATTTACTTTGTTTTCACAATCGCGAGTGAATAATTAAACTAATCTTTAAACCTAGTGTGACTCCATTAACATGTGTGAGTCAGTGTGACTTTAAACATGTGCGAACTAGGACTCTTT
>NW_024714177.1:5112352-5124361 GCF_018991925.1 Homarus americanus | reverse complement strand
AAGGAGGCTAGATAGATTGATGGATGATAGAGAGTGGTAGGAACTCTCGACAGGAGCTGCCATGCACAGGCCAACCGGCCTATTGCAGACTCCTTATTTTTTTATGTTCTTATCACTCTGTAATACCTGTTTTGTATCACATTAATTGTTTTAAATAAGTTTTGGAACTCTTAAGTGGCAGAGCTGAGGTAAACACTTCTTTTGATTTTTTCTTTATTGTTGAAGTAATTATATACACAGTACTTAGTATGGGAGAGAATATATTGGGAAATATCTCCAGGGAAGTGTTTTGAGTACACTTATATAATGAACACTTAAGTTACATGTTCACCCCTTAACTAGTGGTAAGACTGTGGCCCCTCTCCTCCGAGCGTGTGAGCTGAGAAGCAGGCGTCAAGCTGTGTTTTGATTAGTCAGGTGACCTCGCTCGACTTCTGAGAGTTTGAGCCGCGTATAATGTGAACAACTTCCAAGTCATTGTTTAATAACTTCGTGAATAATTGGTGTTATTCATTTGGGTGACTATTTATTTAATGCAAAAGGTGCTGTTGCAACTTTCTCATCACCACCGCCACAATCATTTCACCACCGCCACAATCATTTCACCACCACAATCACTTTACCACAATCACTCTACCACTATCAATTCACCACTATAACTTCATCACAACTGCTTCACCATCTCCACCACAATCACTTCACCATCACCAGAATCACTTCACCACCATCACCACAAACACTTCACCACAATCACTTCACCACCATGAGAACATAAGAACATAAGAAAATAAGGAGTCTGCAATATGCCGGTTGGCCTGTGCATGGCAGCTCCTGTCGAGAGTTACTACCACTCTCCATCATCCATGAATCGATCTAGCCTTCTTTTAAAACTTTCCAGCGTTCCAGCACTTACTACAAAGTTGCTAAGCTTGTTCCACTCGTCCACCACCCTGTTTGTGAACCAGTTCCTTCCTATCTCTCTCCTAAACTTATCCAATTTAAATCCGTTGCTACGAGTCCTATCCTGCTCGGATATTATAAGAACTTTATCTATATCTCCTCTATTGATTCCTTTCACACACTTAAATACTTCACCACAATCACTTCACCATAATCATTTTGCCACAATCACTTCACCACATTCACATAACCATCACCAAAATCACTTCGCCACAATCGCTTCACCACCACCACCACAATCATTTCACCATCATCACAATCTTCATCATCACCAAAATCACTACCCTATCACCCATATCACAATCACTTCAATTGTGTCTTATAAAAACTAACCCACATTATAGAAATATTTCCCAGGCGTTTAGTTCTTAACCGCGGCTCATAGGCTAGTTACCGTGGGTGATGTAATTATATAAACAATGTTTGTAGCCCACATTAATATAAGTATTACGGTCTGTCTGACGGGCTAATACATTATTATAATGCACCATCCATTTCTATATCATTTTTTTAAGTTGTTGTTCAGGTTTTAATCACCAGTAATTATATATTTATAATAACGTACATATGAGGATAAATATTTACCAACACAGGTCATACAGAATATCAATAGCCTGTCCAATGGCCTCCCTTTTATATAGCCCCCTGGAGCCTTCTTGGGACTGAGACACAAGGTTATATAGGTGGTTGGTTCCTCACAAACTGCTCACATTCGTCCTGGGTGTGTGGGAGGAGTCGGGACCAGAGTTTAGCTTGTCTTCAGGTTCCCACGCGTTTACTATCTGGGTCCAAATGGTCTCTATAGGGTTGAGGTCTCGGTAGCACTCACACAGTCATAGTAAGCTCTTAACACAACAAATGGCCCTATACAATATAATATTTGTGATATTAAATGTTTCAATAAAAATATAACATTATTATTCTATTGGGTAAGGGAAAAGTTGTATTGTTTAACTGAAAGAAACTTATTGAACACGGACCTGGAAATTTATATGGCCAGTCCAAAAGGTCAATTTCATTCGACCTTTCCTCTGACCAGCGCTTCATCTCTCGTGCCGTGTGAACAGGGCAGTTATCAAAGAAGTGAACAATATTCATCAAACATAATTTGTTAACACTTATATCATGAATTGACGCCTTCATATAGGTGAAAATGCGCGACTTAGAAAAATAAAATAGGCGAGTGTGGAGGCACGGATGGTGGGCAGCTCGAGGCAAACGTCAGAAATGATGATGGGTAATGTAAACTGTTGTACACTGAAGAGGAAAAATAAGAGATAACTGTATTATATACTGATGGAAAAAAGAACAAAATATTGATATTGAGGGAAAGGTGTTTGTTGATCAAGTAACCCAAATGAAGGAGCACTTTTCAGTATTAATAGTATGGATAGATCTACGTAGTATTAGTTAAGGGCTGCAAATTGGTGCCATCTTTTACTGTAATAATACAAAACTAATAGCATATGTTGGAGTTTGATAAACTATATATAGGAGCAACTTTTCTAGACTATTGCAAATTCTAAATTGCAATTTAAAATATGTATGCCCTTTTTGACCCGATCTAATGTTGACACTGGTGTATGTACTTGTACTATTCAACACAGTATGGTGGCTCACTGGCAAGGTACCTGTTGTGGATGATGGAGGTCTCGGGTTCGACTGCCAGATGGACTGAAGTCGTGTTGAACCGGACGAGGCAGAGACAGAATTTTGAATGGTTCGTAAGTAAAATTTATGTTTTACCAGTGATGTTGGGGCTGGTGCAATGGAATTACTCTACAATAGAGAAAGAAGCTGTGACTCTTCTTATGGCACTGGAAAAGTTTAACATATATCTTGGCAACACCTACCAGAGAATTGTAGATTACAGTGACCATAATTTATTACAGTTCAGAAGTCGAATAAAAAACAAGAATTAGCTACTTAATAGATGGTGATTAACTCTGCAGGGAAGGACTTGGTATGTTGTGCAGCAGTGAGGGAAGGACTTGGTATGTTGTGTCGGAGTGAGGGATGGACTTGGTATGTTTTGTAGGAGTGAGGGAAGGACTTGGTATGTTGTGTAGAAGTGAGGGATGGACTTGGTATGTTGTGTGGGAGTGAGGGAAGGACTTGCAGCATTGTGTAGGAGTGAGGGATGGACTTAGTATGTTGTGTGGGATTGAGGGATGAACTTGTAGTATTGTGTAGGAGTGAGGGATGGACTTGGTATGTTGTGTAGGAGTAAGAGAATTCCGTAGCAAATGCTCTATCTCATTCACCAGACTGAAAATAAAACACAAGTATTTTATCTTTGGGGAGCGAGTTTTATAAGGCACTGAATATATTTGATTGTGAGGTAATTACACTGCTTCTTCAGTAGGTAGGACTATATTTTATGTATGTTCCTGTATGTAAACATTGTCCGGTATGTTATATATATTAATGTATAATAAGTATGTAATAAGTAAATCAGCTTAACGTTGTGCATTTGTTAGGTAAAATAGTATGGTAATTGGCGGCATGGTATCCACATTGTGTGGGTCACGGCAAGTGCAGGGAGGTAGACGAGCCTGGCTGGTGATAGTGTGTGTGGTGCAAGTGTGGTACAATTGGTCTGGATTCAGGGTATATTTATATGGATATAAGTGGTGTATACTTTTGTACTTTTCTAGTGTATGGTGAGGCTGAGGTTCGGGTGTGGGTTAATTTAGGCTGTGGTCATCTGTACTGTAGTTAAATTGTTCCTTTACTTGACCTTTATTTGTGGTCTCTTAACTTTATAATGCTAAGTTATGCATTTCATGATTCATCTTCAACATGATACCTATATTTTGAGTTAATCTGAGGGTTATTATTGAGAACCTGGTGGAGATAATATAAGAGTCATTATAGTGTTTACCCTGCTTGTTGTTGTGACCACTCGTGTGACTTGTGACTTGACTAGTGGTGAATTCTTGATACAGAGGAGTGCTGGCATAACAGTATGAAGAAAGAGTGATTTTAATTCTTGTCGCCCTGCAATATATACAAAAAAAACTGTTTTTGGTCAATAAAATTTTAATTTCACAGGTATTAACAGAAAATACTACTCCAGGGAGGATGAGGACCATAACTTGGTGAACAGATGACGAGGCAACATCAAGATGGACAAGAGAAACGACCAAGAGTACAGTAAAGGATGAACATTCTCTAAATAACTCAGTCTACCAAACATGACAGGAAGTTGTATTGTATATATGTAAGTGTTGGTTAAATACGTCCACATAAATGCTAAAACAGACTATAACAGTGTGTTGAAATCTTATCTACTGACTACTGTAGAGATACTGTAGCACTTTAGGAGTGAGGAAAGAACAAGCAATATTATGTAAGAGTGAGGGAAGGACATGCGGTGATGTGGAGGAGTGAGGGAAGGACATGCGGTGTTGTGTAGGAGTGAGGGAAGGACTTGCAGTGTTGTGTAGGAGTGAGCGAAGGACTTGTAGTGTATTGTATGAGTGAGGGAAGGACTTGTAGTGTTGTGTAGGAGTGAGTGGAGGACTTGCAGTGTTGTGTATGAGTGATGGAATGACTTGTAGTGTTGTGTAGAAATGAGGGAAGGACTTGTAGTGTGGTGTAGGAGTGAGGGAAAGACTTGTAGTATTGTGTAGGAGTGAGGGAAGGACTTGCAGTCTTGTGTAGGAGTGAGGGAAGGACTTGTAGTATTGTGTAGGAGTGAGGGAAGGACTTGTAGTTTTGTGTATAAGAGAGGAAAGGACTTGTAGTGTGGTGTAGGTGTGAGAGAACGACCTGCAGTATTGTGTAGAAGTGCAGGAAGGACTTGCAGGACTGTGTAGGAGTGAGAGAAGTACCTGTATTGTTGTGTATGAGTGAGGGAAGGAGTTGTAGTATTGTGTAGAAGTGAGGAAAGGACTTCCAGGGCTGTGTAGGAGTGAGGGAAGGACTTGTAGTGTGATGTAGGAGTGAGGAAACGATCTGTAGTGTGATGTAGGGGTGAGGGAAGGACTTGTAGTGTTGTCTATGAGTGAGGGAAGGACTTGTATAGGAGTGACCATATAGACTTGTGGCGTTGCGAAGCTTATAACTTCTAATACACTGTTGTAATCTTTTATGTGGATTTGTAACTAGACAGTCAGGAAGTATTTTGTTCAACTTAATTATTTTGGACTTTAGTTTCATCTTCATTTGCAAAACAAAATATTTTGTTCTTCCTGGCAGTGAAATTCAAGATGTTAGTTTAAGATGTCACTGTAAAATTAAGTAATTATTACAGCTTTACAACGTACTTGTAACCAATGAGCATTTCCTGTGGGCAAACTTTTGAAATTGTAAAAAAAAAATTGTATTTGTTGTAAATGTTGTGAGGCAGTATGTCACTCCTAGGGGCTATGTGAGGCTTATATGCCGCCGCCACGGACTGTTTTTCTAATTAGGGCTGTGTGATGATCATAGATGGTTGTATAATGGATTTAAGGACTATGTAAGGTTGTCAGGGGTAGTCTGATCCAACCAGAGGCTGTTTTTGGCTATATTGTGAATATCAACTTTGAGATGTGTGAGGCTCTTAGAGAGCTACTGTACTTGTGACTGAGGGGGTTAATTGATGCTCCTAATGTCTGTGTACAGAAAAAGATGAATATATCCTAAATTATAACGGTGCATTGAAAGTTTATCTACTGATTACTGTAGGACTTAGGGAAGGACATGCAGTATTGTGTAGTATTGAGGGAAGGATTTCAGTATTGTGTAGGAGTGAGGGAAGGACTCAGTGATGTGTAGGAGTGAGAAGGACTCACTGTGATGTGTAAGAGTGTGGGAAGGATTCACTGTGATGTGTACGAGTGAATGAAGGACTCGCTGCGATGTGTAGGAGTGAGGGAAGGACTCCCTGTGAGGTGTAGGGGTGAGGGAAGGACTCCCTGTGAGGTGTAGGAGTGAATGAAGGACTCGCTGTGAGGTGTAGGAGTGAGGGAAGGATTCACTGTGAGGTGTAGGAGTGAGGGAAGGACTCACTGTGAGGTGTAGGAGTGAGGGAAAGACTGACTGTGAGGTGTAAAGTGTCTCGCCAATGCGGCAGACTACTGGTGATGACGTCATTGCTCTTGTGGTCTGTTCCACCATTGACGCAGACTACTAGTGGTGACGTCACTGCTGTGGTCCACCAATGGAATTCCTAAGGTGACTTCAGCTCACTTAAAAACTTAAAATGCCGAGAACTTGTGACAAAATGTTACAAGCAAGTTGTAATGATTTAATAAGAACTGAAAATTACAGTGAATTCTTCAACTAGCATCTTTTAATCCAGTGCCAGCAAGAGTAAAATAGTTCGTTATACAAGTGTAAATAAAACTGAAGTGCAAAATAAATCAACAATGTCATAACATTGTTGAAGTTACGATATTTTGTACAGTAGTTTCATCTTCATTTGTATAACACAATGTTTTACTCTAGCTGGCACAGCACTGAAACAAAAAATGCCAGTTTAAGAATTTACCTTAATTATCAGTTATTTATTTATTACGTGTTCACAACTTACTTTGTAACCAATGAATTTTTCCTCTGGACAAACTTTTGTAATTGTATTTTGTTTTTCTTTTTCAAATGTTACACATTAAAAATTAATTACAAGGCAGTGTATCTTCAAGGGGATAAGTGATGTTTGTGGCAACTTGGGGATGTGTGAGGCTCTTAAGAGCTATCTGTGCCTCTGAGGAGGCTGTTTGATTCTCCCCTAAGATCTACATGATGCTTCTAGGGGGCTTATAAGTAGCTAGTTGTGTACAGCTAGTAAGGGCTATGTTATGACACTAAAGGCTGTCTGTCACTGCTAGGGACAGTGATGCTGCCAAAGGCTGGGTGCCGAGGCTTGTCTGAGCCCCTTACTATAGAGATAGGCGAGACACGTCGACCAAGGCACACTGGTAGCCTTGCATGGTCCAGGTTGGGTCGCCTTTATGGGACCCAGTGTACACAGGTTGTATTACCATAAGGGCAACCTAACCTAGCAGTAACCTGGTGTCAATCATTACAATAAATATTTGTATAGTAACAATGGGTCGTATAAATGAAAAAAAAAATACTTTGTTTATAATAATCCTAATAAAAAAACTGAAAACAAAAGTGTTGCAAAGGCAAAAATGATAAGAGCCAATTTTTGTACTTTCCCGAAAAGTAGAAAATCTTCGTCACCGAAAAGTAGATATTTACGATCTTTTGAGAATCCGAATTTACGATCTCTTTAATTGTTGTAAGTTCGAATATAAGAGAAAAAATAACTTAATAATAGATACTTACGAGAAAAAAAACTTACGATTTTTCTAATTCTCAAAATATCGTAAGTATCTATTTTTAAGTTATTTTTTCTCTTAAGTTCGAACTTACGACAATTAAAAAGATCGTAAATTCAGATTCTCAAAAGATCGTAAGTATCTACTTTTCGGGAAAGTAGATTATCGACTTTTGGGGAAATATTACCTAATTTTCCGAAGTAGATTATCATAGAAAACGGGAAATTTGTATAACAAAAAATGGGAAATTTCTACTTTCTGGGAAAGTTGGTTATCTACTTATCATAGAAAACGGGAAATTTATATAATAGAAAATGGGAAATATCTACTTTCTGGGAAAGTTGGTTATCTACTTTCCCGAAAAATAGATTATCTACTTTTCGGGAAAGTAGATTATCGACTTTTCGGGGAAGTAGATTATCGACTTTTTGGTAAAATATTACGTACTTTTAAGTAGATTATCATAGAAAACGGGAAATTTTTATCATAGAAAATGGGAAATATCTACTTTCCGGGAAAGTTGGTTATCTACTTTCCTGAAAAGTAGATTATCTACTTTTCGGGAAAGTAGATTATCGAATTTTCGGGGAAGTAGATTATCGACTTTTTGGTAAAATATTACCTACTTTTAAGGAGATTATCATAGAAAACGGGAAATTTATATAATAGAAAATGGGAAATATCTACTTTCTGGGAAAGTAGATTATCGACTTTTCGGGGAAGTATATTATCGACTTTTTGGTAAAATAATACGTACTTTTAAGAAGTAGATTATCATAGAAAACGGGAAATATTTATCATAGAAAATGGGAAATATCTACTTTCCGGGAAAGTTGGTTATCTACTTTCCTGAAAAGTAGATTATCTACTTTTCGGGAAAGTAGATTATCGAATTTTCGGGGAAGTAGATTATCGACTTTTTGGTAAAATATTACCTACTTTTAAGAAGTAGATTATCATAGAAAACGGGAAATTTGTATCACAGAAAATGGGAAATATCTACTTTCTGGGAAAGTTGGTTATCTACTTTCCCGAAAAGTAGATTATCTACTTTTCGGGAAAGTAGATTATCGAATTTTCGGGGAAGTAGATTATCTACTTTTTGGCAAAATATTACCTACTTTTAAGAAGTAGATTATCATAGAAAACGGGAAATTTTTATCATAGAAAATGGGAAATATCTACTTTCCGGGAAAGTTGGTTATCTACTTTCCTGAAAAGTAGATTATCTACTTTTCGGGAAAGTAGATTATCGACTTTTCGGGGAAGTAGATTATCGACTTTTTGGTAAAATATTACCTACTTTTAAGAAGTAGATTATCATAGAAAACGGGAAATTTATATAATAGAAAATGGGAAATATCTACTTTCTGGGAAAGTAGATTATCGACTTTTCGGGGAAGTATATTATCGACTTTTTGGTAAAATAATACGTACTTTTAAGAAGTAGATTATCATAGAAAACGGGAAATTTTTATCATAGAAAATGGGAAATATCTACTTTCCGGGAAAGTTGGTTATCTACTTTCCTGAAAAGTAGATTATCTACTTTTCGGGAAAGTAGATTATCGAATTTTCGGGGAAGTAGATTATCGACTTTTTGGTAAAATATTACCTACTTTTAAGAAGTAGATTATCATAGAAAACGGGAAATTTATATAATAGAAAATGGGAAATATCTACTTTCTGGGAAAGTAGATTATCGACTTTTCGGGGAAGTATATTATCGACTTTTTGGTAAAATAATACGTACTTTTAAGAAGTAGATTATCATAGAAAACGGGAAATTTTATCATAGAAAATGGGAAATATCTACTTTCCGGGAAAGTTGGTTATCTACTTTCCTGAAAAGTAGATTATCTACTTTTCGGGAAAGTAGATTATCGAATTTTCGGGGAAGTAGATTATCGACTTTTTGGTAAAATATTACCTACTTTTAAGAAGTAGATTATCATAGAAAACGGGAAATTTTTATCATAGAAAATGGGAAATATCTACTTTCTGGGAAAGTTGGTTATCTACTTTCCCGAAAAGTAGATTATCTACTTTTCGGGAAAGTAGATTATCGAATTTTCGGGGAAGTAGATTATCGACTTTTTGGTAAAATATTACCTACTTTTAAGAAGTAGATTATCATAGAAAACGGGAAATTTTTATCATAGAAAATGGGAAATATCTACTTTCTGGGAAAGTTGGTTATCTACTTTCCCGAAAAGTAGATTATCTACTTTCCGGGAAAGTAGATTATCGAATTTTCGGGGAAGTAGATTATCGACTTTTTGGTAAAATATTACCTACTTTTAAGAAGGAGATTATCATAGAAAACGGGAAATTTATATAATAGAAAATGGGAAATATCTACTTCCTGGGAAAGTAGATTATCGACTTTTCGGGGAAGTATATTATCGACTTTTTGGTAAAATAATACGTACTTTTAAGAAGTAGATTATCATAGAAAACGGGAAATTTTTATCATAGAAAATGGGAAATATCTACTTTCCGGGAAAGTTGGTTATCTACTTTCCTGAAAAGTAGATTATCTACTTTTCGGGAAAGTAGATTATCGAATTTTCGGGGAAGTAGATTATCGACTTTTTGGTAAAATATTACCTACTTTTAAGAAGTAGATTATCAAAAAAAACGGGAAATTTTTATCATAGAAAATGGGAAATATCTACTTTCTGGGAAAGTTGGTTATCTACTTTCCCGAAAAGTAGATTATCTACTTTTCGGGAAAGTAGATTATCGAATTTTCGGGGAAGTAGATTATCGACTTTTTGGCAAAATATTACCTACTTTTAAGAAGTAGATTATCATAGAAAACGGGAAATTTTTATCATAGAAAATGGGAAATATCTACTTTCCGGGAAAGTTGGTTATCTACTTTCCTGAAAAGTAGATTATCTACTTTTCGGGAAAGTAGATTATCGACTTTTCGGGGAAGTAGATTATCGACTTTTTGGTAAAATATTACCTACTTTTAAGAAGTAGATTATCATAGAAAACGGGAAATTTATATAATAGAAAATGGGAAATATCTACTTTCTGGGAAAGTAGATTATCGACTTTTCGGGGAAGTATATTATCGACTTTTTGGTAAAATAATACGTACTTTTAAGAAGTAGATTATCATAGAAAACGGGAAATTTTTATCATAGAAAATGGGAAATATCTACTTTCCGGGAAAGTTGGTTATCTACTTTCCTGAAAAGTAGATTATCTACATTTCGGGAAAGTAGATTATCGAATTTTCGGGGAAGTAGATTATCGACTTTTTGGCAAAATATTACCTACTTTTAAGAAGTAGATTATCATAGAAAACGGGAAATTTTTATCATAGAAAATGGGAAATATCTACTTTCCGGGAAAGTTGGTTATCTACTTTCCTGAAAAGTAGATTATCTACTTTTCGGGAAAGTAGATTATCGACTTTTCGGGGAAGTAGATTATCGACTTTTTGGTAAAATATTACCTACTTTTAAGAAGTAGATTATTATAGAAAACGGGAAATTTTTATCATAGAAAATGGGAAATATCTACTTTCTGGGAAAGTTGGTTATCTACTTTCCCGAAAAGTAGATTATCTACTTTCCGGGAAAGTAGATTATCGAATTTTCGGGGAAGTAGATTATCGACTTTTTGGTAAAATATTACCTACTTTTAAGAAGTAGATTATCATAGAAAACGGGAAATTTATATCATAGAAATTGGGAAATATCTACTTTCTGGGAAAGTTGGTTATCTACTTTCCCGAAAAGTAGATTATCTACTTTTCGGGAAAGTAGATTATCGAATTTTCGGGGAAGTAGATTATCGACTTTTTGGTAAAATATTACCTACTTTTTAGAAGTAGATTATCATAGAAAACGGGAAATTTATATCATAGAAAATGGGAAATATCTACTTTCCGTGAAAGTTGGTTATCTACTTTCCCGAAAAGTAGATTATCTACTTTTCGGGAAAGTAGATTATCGAATTTTTGGGGAAGTAGATTATTGACTTTTGAGGAAAAATTATCTTATTTTCTGTAGATTATCATAAAAAACGGGAAATTTGTATCACAGAAAATGGGAAATATCTACTTTCTGGGAAAGTTGATTATTTACTTTCCCGAAAAGTAGATAATCTACTTTTCGGGAAAGTAGATAACCAACTTTCCCGGAAAGTAGATATTTCCCATTTTCTATGATATAAATTTCACGTTTTCTATGATAAGTAGATAACCAACTTTCCCAGAAAGTAGAAATTTCACATTTTTTGAGATACAAATTTCCCGTTTTCTATGATAATCTACTTCTTAAAAGTAGGTAATATTTTACCAAAAAGTCGATAATCTACTTTCCCGAAAAGTAGATAATTTACTTTTCGGGAAAGTAGATAACCAACTTTCACGGAAAGTAGATATTTCCCATTTTCTATGATATAAATTTCCCGTTTTCTATGATAATCTAATTCAGAAAATTAGGTAATATTTTTCCAAAAGTCGATAATCTACTTCCCCAAAAAGTCGATAATCTACTTTCCCGAAAAGTAGATAATCTACTTTCGGGAAAGTAGATAACCAACTTTCCCGGAAAGTAGATAATTTCCCATTTTCTATGATATAAATTTCCCGTTTTCTATGATAATCTACTCCTTAAAAGTAGGTAATATTTTACCCAAAAGTCGATTATCTACTCTCGAAATTGATAACTTCTTCCCGAGTAGAGAATCTACTTTCAAAGTAGATAACCAACTTTCCAGAAAGTAGATATTTCCATTTTCTATGATAAAAATT